>NC_140934.1:131886844-132336844 GCF_014529385.1 Adiantum capillus-veneris | reverse complement strand
AATTGGTATCAGAGCAGGTCACGTCCTCCCGGGCTTAGTCGCCAGCTGCTCCAGCACACGCCTGCTCACTTTCTCCGATTTCAGTGAGCTTTGGCAAGCGTTCGCAGGTCGACAATATTTTGGGAGAACTCTAAGAGCTCGGTCTGCTCAGAATTTTGATTTGGGCTCATTTCGGCCTCCGTTTCCACTACGGGCAGTACTGCACAGGCTATTTCGTCATTTTGTGCAGATTTTCTGTCAGTGCCATTTTCTGCATAACAGGTGCCTTATAGTCTTCTACGGTTTGTGCTATATAGCACAAGTTGTTCCCGCTCCATTTCTCCTATTTTCGGGCAGTTTTCACATCAGGTGCAGCATTTACCATGGTTGACAACAACAACACAGATGTGTTCAAGATGTTTGCTGCTGAGGACAGGTTGGATGGGGACAACTACCCTATGTGGGCTTATATGATGCAACATGTTCTTGTGTCAAAAGGTGTCTGGAACATTGTGCAGGGCATTGATGTACGTCCTGGTTCTGAAGATGTAGGCGATGTTGAGGATGTTGCAGGTCTTGCTGCAAGGATTGCAGCTGTTAGAGTTGTTTTGCCTACAGCAGAACAAGCTCGTTGGGATGTTAAGGATGCGCAGGCTCATGCATTGATTGCGTTGTCTGTGAAGCGCACCATTATTCCTCACATCCGTTCAGCAAAATCTGCAAAACAGGCTTGGGATATTCTAGCAGGTCTTTATGCAAGCCGCAATGAGGCTAAAATTGCTTTGCTGCGTAAAGAGCTAGAGTCGAAGATTATGCATGAGGAAGATGATATGGACACTTTCCTTGCTAGTGTCAAGGATATCAATGAGCAACTCATTTCTGCAGGTGAAGTCATTTCTGACAGTTCCCTTGTGCAGACTGTTCTTGATGCCTTACCAGATTCCTACCAGACTTTTGCTAGTACTTGGAGACTGATGACCCAAGGAAATCCTGAAGTTGTCAAGTTTGATGCATTATGCACATTGCTGTTGCAAGAGTCACTTTCTAGAAAAAACAGGACTAGGCAGCGTGCAGTTGAACAGGCTTTTATTGCTTCTCAAAGAAAGGGTGGTAACAGTAATGCAGCCACTTCTTATGGTTCTGCTGCGAGTGGCAAAAATTCTGTTCCTAATGCTTCTGCTGGCAACACTTCGTCTGGCAATTCTGGTGATAAGGGCAAAAAGAAGATGCGTTGCCATTATTGTAAAGCCAATGATCACTTGATCAAGTTGTGTCCTAAGTTGAAGGCCAAAGAGGCTAAGAAGAAAGAGGGTGGTTCCACTGCAAATGCTGGTTCCACTACAAATGCAGCCATTGTTGAGTCTTTTGTGAAAGGAGATTGTGATGCTGATGTTGATGCAGAATGGGCTTTTAGCGCAGAGTGCACTTACAATCCTGCTGTCCATGATGCATGCTTGTCAGTTGCTGCAGATTCACATGTGTGGTATTTCGACAGTGGTGCTACAAAGCACATTACCTCACATCGTGAATTGTTTACCTCTCTCGAGTCTGTCCCTCATGGGAATTCAGTCACTTGTGCCAACAACGCCTCTTATCCAGTTCAGGGAGTTGGAAAGATTGTGCTCACTGCTGCTAATGGCAGTTCCTTCACACTTGTTGATGCACTTTATGTACCTGGGATCAAGAAGAATCTATTGTCTGTATCCGCACTTGCTAGACTTGGACTTGTAGTCAAATTTGTGGATGATAGATGTACAGTTCATGATCTCAGTTTTGGTGATGAAATTGTTGCATCTGGGCTTTTGTGCCGTGGGCTGTATAAGCTAACTTTGTATGACAAGTGTGGACAAAATTTTGCAAATGCTGTTGCAGATTCAAGGGCTATTTCAGATGCAAAACTTTGGCATGCACGTTTTGGTCATCTGAATTTTGCCAGTTTGCTGCGTTTGCAGAAATCTGATATGGTTGCTTCTTTGCCGCCTCTTGAAGCACCTATCAAACATGTTTGTGAAGGCTGTATTCTGGGTAAAATGCAGCGTTCTAAGTTTCCAAAGGATGGTTCAGTTAGGGCTACATGCAGGTTGCAGCTTGTGCATAGTGACGTTTGTGGGCCCATGCAAACTCCGTCCTTGGGCAATTACCTGTACTTCGTGACTTTCATTGATGATTACTCCAGGCATGCGTGGGTATTTCCGCTTAAAGCGAAGTCCGAAGTTTTTATGTGCTTCAAACAATTTTTGGCTATGGCTGAAAATGTCTCAAAATGTACTATGGGCACCCTCCGTTCCGATCGAGGGGGGGAGTATATGTCTCATGAATTTAATGCATTTCTGGCTAGTCGTGGGATAAAACACCAATGTACAGTGCCTTATACACCTCAGCAAAATGGTGTTGCTGAGAGGAAAAACAGGTCACTAACGGAAATGGCACGATGTATGGTCAAAAGTCAAGCTTTGCCGCATTCTTTTTGGCTTGAGGCCATCATGTGTGCCACTTATGTACTTAACAGGTGTCCTACGAAAGCTTTGCAGTCTATTACTCCATATGAAGCATGGCATGATAGAAAACCTTCTATTGAGCACATGCGTGTTTTTGGCTGTTTGGCATATGCTTTGGTGCCACAAGTGCAGCGCAGAAAATTGGATGATAAGGCTGTCAAATGTATTTTTGTTGGTTATAGTGCTGAAAGCAAAGGTTACAGGTTGTATCATCCGCAAACAAAACGTATTTTGGTTTCACGGGATGTAGTGTTTGTGGAAGATTCTGTTCAACCCTTGCTGTCATGTACTAGAGACAGTAATGTAAGCTCACAGGACATTTATGACACTTTGTTGCCTCTTTTCAGTGGTGGAAATACGAATGTAAGTTCCAATGAGGCAAATGTACAGCCTATGGGGGTTTCTGAAAATGTTTTAGAACAGCCTATTACTGATGCAGATGTACATGATGTACTTGATGAGGAAAGGGCTGAAAATGAGCAGGCTAGAGGTATGCCAAAATGGCTGGTGCACACTTTGCGTGACAGTAAATTGGATGCACCTTTATCTAGTCGTACTCGTTCAGGCTCTCGCCATGCATCTTATGCATCAGATTGTTATGCTTTGGCTGTGTCTAGTTTACATGATGTTGAGGAGCCTCTGTCTTTTGATGAAGCACAAAATTCAGAAAATTGGATTGCTGCCATGAAATCAGAATATGATGCACTTATAGAAAATGACACATGGACTTTATGTGATTTGCCTCCTGGCAAAAAGGCCATTGGTACGAAGTGGGTTTACAAGTTGAAACGCAAGCCGGATGGTGAGATCGATCGCCATAAGGCTCGACTTGTTGCAAAGGGTTATGCACAACAAAAAGGCATAGATTATGAAGAGACTTTTGCTCCCACTTGTCGTATGACTACTGTGCGTTTTCTATGTGCATTGGCAGCTCATTTTGGTTGGGATGTACATCAATCAGACATTGTTACTGCTCTCTTGAATGGTGACATATTTGAGGAAGTTTATGTAACGCAGCCTCGCGGTTTTGTCATAAAAGGACAAGAGGACAAAGTGTGCAAATGTAAGAAGGCTTTGTATGGGTTGAAGCAATCTCCTCGTGCTTGGTATGAGAAAGCTGACACTCATTTGGTTAAACGAGGCTTTCGTAACAGTCCAACAGAAAGCACATTGTATGTAAAGCGTGAGGATGATGTATTTCTCATTGTGGTTCTTTATGTTGATGATTTGCTGATCACTGGACCAAATGAGAGACATATTGCTGAATTTAAGGCTGATTTGAATGCTACTTTCAAGATGAAAGATTTGGGGCTGTTGCATCATTACTTGGGTATACAGTTTAAGCAGTGTGATGGTGGTATTGCCTTGTGTCAGAAAAGTTACATAGAGACATTGCTATGTAAGTTTGGACTTGAGGATTGCAAACCTATTGCCACTCCCATGGAAACAGGTTTGAAGTTGAGTCTACATGATGCTGGCGATCCTGCTGATGTCACTCTTTACCAAACTGCTGTTGGCTGCCTCATTTATGTATGCAACACGAGGCCAGATATTCAGTTTGCAGTCTCGCAGGTCAGCAGATTTATGCATAGCCCAGGGTCTAAGCATTGGCAGGCTGTCAAGAGGATTTTCCGCTACCTTAGTGGCACTTTACATCTTGGCTTGTTTTATCCCAAGGGGGGATCATTGCCGCCAGACTTACATGCTTTTTCGGACTCAGATTGGGCTGGTTGTTTTGACACGCGAGTGTCCACAAGTGGTTTTTGTTTCATGCTTGGCAGTTCATGTATATCATGGTTGAGCAAGAAGCAACCTATTGTGGCCACTTCGAGTTGTGAGGCTGAGTACAGGGCAGTCTTCACAGCTACGGTTGAGTGTGTATGGCTCAGACGCCTTATGGCTGACTTGGGTGTTGGACAGGACACTGCCAACACTATCTACACTGACAGTCAGAGCGCATTGGCAGTTGCGAGGAACCCAGTTTTTCATGCTCGCACAAAGCACATTGAGGTGCATTACCACTATGTCAGGGAGAGGCTCTCAGCAGGAGAGATCAGCTTGGCTTATGTGCCAACACAGGACAACCTTGCAGATCTTTTCACAAAGGCATTGTCTCGTGAGAAGCTTGAAGCTTTCCGCAAAGCTTTGGGCTTACTCCCCTTTGTGGACTGATCCTGTCCTCAGGGCATGGCACTTCCCTTTACTCATGTGCCAGCTCTCGTTCACCGCATCACTCCAGGGGGGATTTGTTACCATATACATGTGGTAGTGATGTGTGTGAACACACTAGGACCGCCGGGGCATTTTTTCCCTCTTTAGGAGGTTTTTTCCCCCGTGCATTGGATATACGCCCATCACTCTAGGGCTATCTATCTTTCCATTGCGCACTAAGTAACACACTCTCTATTGTGTGCCTTGAGCTTCCTTCGTCTTCTCCAAGCTGTGTGTGTTTCTCTGCAACCCTAATTCCAACACGCACACACCAAAAAATACAAAAAAAAGAAACCGAACGACATCGACAAAAGAAAGAAGACGACCAAATCTCGCGACACAGACATGAAAACAAGAAAAGGCACCGAAGGCATGCCCCGGTCGCGACCCGGAAAGTGACGAATGCGCTACACCGATGCACTAGCAAGGCTTCCATTCACCGGCATCGCGTCCACAACGCCCTCTTCAGTAAAAACGTAGGTTATCATCATTTTTTTTCCAGTTTCAAGCCAAGCCTTGTAAAAATCCCAAATTTGTAAATTCTCATCTCTCTAGGTGATGGTCACAAAGGCCCACCTAGAGGTTTTCCTTATAATATTTCCCAAGACAAAGCAAGGGTCAACCACCCACGGCCCACGACCTTGCTTTGTCTTCCCTGATTAGATTACCCTAGTCAAACCAGATTACCCTAATCTAAAGCAGCCAACACCTATAAAAAGGCACTGAGAGGTCACTATCGGGGGGGGGGGGGGGGGGGGGGGCAAGTTCATCAGAGGTTAGCACTTGGTAGTATTTTTTGTGGGAGGATTGGAAACATTTGCATCACAAGAGAGGGGACTTAGCGTAGTGATTTGCTTTGGAAATTGTACTATGTAAAGGAAGCTATGTCCACATCTCGACTCCAACGATCGATGCACACACACTCATGTTAGCAAGTTTTCATGTCAATGAGTTATCTCTAGAGAACGCACCAAGTAGCCTCACTATCTCTCCCTTTATCTCTCTATCACCATGGTGTGCCACCTCGCCGGAAATAAGGTTGCTGTAAATATGGCAAGAGAGTAATTCTCCCTCACACCCTCGAGGGTTTTCATCACCTGTCTACTGTGTGTGTGTGTGTGTGTGTGTAGAGTTCGTGATATTTCAAATCACCGTTGTTTGCGTCCTAGCCGCTCAAAGCTAGGTGGTACCCCTTGTTCGCTTCACTGTGACCGGCTTGCGGCATGCATCGGCTCCCGGCGTTTTAGAGGCCGTCGGGGTCCATGTCGCGCTGTTGTGCTCGTCACTAGCTTCATTATACTGCTTGATTCTTAGACCTAGACAAGTGATTATGACATAAAATTATATTGAATCTAATGTTTAATACTAAGAAAATGTATTGAATATTATGCTACCAATCACAGTTAAAGCAGACAAACATGGATGCTAAAAAAAAGACAAGGGACAATGATAATGGACAAGAAACACCTGTTTGTGTTGATGCATGTGCTCGATTTGACGAGTGTACAAGACAAAGATTCCATGAAGTTCAAAATTCTAACAACAGCAACGCGTTCCTCTACACAGTAGAAAACACAAGGAATACCTCTAGGAGGCACATCAGTGGGAAGAGGCACCAACCTTTATTGAACACAATCAAACAACATAAGGAACCCTAACCTAATTATTTGCACCCCCCTAGAGAGTCAAGGGTACATGATATTGAATAGATGGGCGGGTAGCCCTAGGTCTAAATCCCTATCCTCATCATCGTCGAGAAAACAAACTCATTATCCATGAGACCATATTTGTCATCCATGGAATCATGTAAATATTCCTCATCATTAGAGACACAAATGTTCACTAAGAATATCACTAGATGTCTATAGTCATGTTGGTCAAGAGGGTAAGCTTGTGTGATTGGAGAGATGCTCTCTACTAAGTAGGGATCAATCGTGGTCAAGAGACGTACTAACCATTCTAATTCCTCAAAATTCTTCTCACATACTAGCATATCTACCAAATCCCATTCACAGGCAAGCATCGGGTAGATTGTGTGAAACACTTGTGAATAGTAAAGAGTGTACCTTTCACCCAAGGTAGGAGTGGATGACTCTAGCGTACTAGCCATATCTGCACACACAGATAGATGATGGTTAGTGTGAAAATATTATAGGGATCATGTCAAAAGGTCGTGTCCTTGTGCATAACGTGTTTTTATGATTTTGAGTCATGTACTAGAACTTGTAGGTTTCTAGATTTTTGTTTGGTGGCTCTTGCTCTTTTACTTCTTTATTTTTGTTTTTGTGAGTATAAGGCTATATATATATATATATATACATACATTCCCTAAGATTGGGAGATTGAGAGGTCAGGGAGAAGGTTAAGAGGGGAGCAAGTGAATGATGGATGTCAACAAGCACTCCCCCCTTCCTTGGGTAGATCATACCTTTTGGAACGATGTCATCACCTTTTGAAACCAATTGTTTCAAGTTGTTATGGGTGAAGACTTTGACCAATAGTTTTCAACCGCCTTAGGTGTTTCATCTAGATGCAAGGGTGGTAAGGTACTCTCCCATGATTTTACTTGCAACATTGCTGTAGGTGGTGAACTTACAATCGGAGGTGCAACTTCTTTCTTGTTTGTATCGATATGTACAATGGTAGGTGGAGGTTGTGTCGAAGCTTCTTGTATTTCCGCAAGAAGCTTAATTTGTTTTTTCTATGTTTGAGCTGAGCAAAACAAGTCTTTCTCACTTGGGTACCCAAACTAGCTTTGGATCAGGTGTATAGTGTTCTGTGATCTTTCCCTTCCCACGATCTTCAATCGTCTTTATTGTTATCGAATTTGACTCACATGGGTTTATAGATGACAGGTAAGAACACATTTTTTGTTTAGGCACCCAGATTTGACCATTCCCCTTATATTAGCCTTGGGCTTCCAATAGTCTTTTAGGAATCCAACGCAACATTTTCTTACATTTTTTGAGCGAGTTGGGCGTTTCTTACAAGGTTTCTATTTTTTAGCATAAAAAATTATTGCTAAAGAAGCTTTAAAGACCCATTTGTACGTTTTCTTAGTTATATTGCGATGGGTCTTGTGTGTCTCATTTTTTGTTTCAACTACAAGCTCTAGAGAGTTTGGCTATAGGGACATATGGTTCAACCTCCTGGACATGCGATGTTTTGGGTTTCATTTCCTCGGGAGGTAATATCTCAGGGACTATGGCTTGAGTGGCAGGGCTAAGAGTTGGTTTTTGCGTTGTGACACTCTCAGTCTTCTAATCCATAGTGCATTTGGTCGCTATCATCCGCGTGCATCCTAGGTTTATATTGCCTTCCATAATTCCAACAGGCATGACCAAAAAGTATTGAGCTACAACCCCGTTGTCATAACTGACAAAAGTGTTTCAGATTCCAAAAATTGTAGTTTTTTTCTTGTTGACACCCTTGACTTGGATAGTACTTGCAGATAGAGATGGCTTTCCAAATTGACACCACACCCCATATAATAGCAGGTTATATTTAGCACTCTATCTAATAACGCATTATATAGCACTTTCCCAACACTATTTAGCTCAATAGAGTATCGTAGAGGTGTGTTAGGAGTCCAACCAATCATTCTCTATTTCAATGTGAAATGCATGTGTAACTCCAAGGTTGGCCTCTCATTGACATCTTATACGTTGTTGTTACTCCTTAACCTCAGCTTGAGCTTGTATCTTCTTCAATTCTGCTTGTGCCTTGGCTGTCTATTTTTTATGGATGGCACATATCTCGTTTTGGCTTAAAAGACCATAATATCTTTTAAATTTAATCCAATTATTTCAACTCCATCAAGAGTTTCCACATGAATGGTACCTTGTGGGGTGATTTCACATACTCTATATGGTCCTTTTCCGGCATATTTCAACTTTATTTCAACTTTTTCTTCTTGATACATAATCCATACATAAGGACTTTATCCCCAACCTTGATATCTTTGTTCTTTAGATGATGGTCAAACCATTCCTTTCTCTTATATTTCTCAACAAGTGCATTTTGCACAGCCAATTGTCTTTGTTCATCTAACCTCTCAAGGATATATTGACGGGAGCAAAGCGAACCCCGAACCCCGACAGCCTCTAAAACACCAGAGGTTGAATGGCGCGCCTCGAGCTACGATAAAGCAAACGGGGGCACCACCTGGCTTTGAGCGGCTAGGACGCAGACCACGATGATATGAACACCGGAAACTGAGAGAGAGAGAGAGAGAGAGAGAGAGAGAGAGAGAGAGAGAGAGAGAGAGAGAGAGAGAGAGAGAGAGAGAGAGAGAGAGAGAGAGATTGACAAATGATGAAAACCCTTGGGGGTGTGAGGGAGAATTATTTCTGCAGTATTAACAATGACCTTCCTTCCAGCGAGGTGGCACACCGTGGTGATAGAGAGGTAGGGAGAAAAGATGGTGCAAACTACTTGGTGCGTTCTCTAAGACGACTCAATGATTGTGAAGCTTGCTACCAAGAGTGTGTATACGTGTGTGCATCGACCATTGGAGTCGAGAGGTGGACGTGGCTCCCTTCGCATGGTGCAAATCCCAAGGCAAACCAACACACAAGCCCCCTCCCCGTGATGCCAATAGTGTCAACTCTTCCCACTGCACTCTACCAAGTGCTGACCTCTCATGAACTGCCCCCCCCACCCGATAGTGACCTCTCAGTGCCAATTTATAGGTGTTGGCTGCTTGGATTATGGTAATCCCGATGTGATTAGGGTGAGCTAATCGAGGAGACAAAGCAAGTGGTGGGCCCGGTGTGGTTGACCCTTGCTTTGTTTTGGGAGGTTATTAAAAGATGAGAATCTCTAGGTGGGCCTTTGTGACCATCACCTAGAGAGAGAGAATTTACAAATCGGGGAATTTTACAATGGCTTGGGTGAAAACTGAAGAAATGATGAACGTAACCTATAAATTACTAAAATTGCATCGTGGTTGCGTGATGCCGGTGAATGGTGTGTTGCTGATGTGTCGGTGTAGCGCGTACTTCTTTTCGGGGTTAGCCGGGGCATGCCTTTGACGCATTTCTCCTTTTTGTTGTCGGCAACGCGTGCTTTGGGTCCTCCTTCTTTTTCGTTGTCGTCGTAGTCATGAAATCCTTTGGTTTTTTTTTGTATTTGTGGTGCGTACATGCGTGTGTGTGTGTACATATGTGCATGTGGACGGATGTGTGTGTGTATGTATGAGTGCGCAAGCATGCGTGGGAACGGGGCTTGTATATATATATATATATATATATATATTAGTTTTTTTTTTGGGTTGGCGGCCTCCTGTAGCTACGCGAGGGTGAGTGAGGGGGGGGGGATGGTGTGTGTGTGTGTGTGTGTTGTTGCAAGGGTGTGTGTGTGTGCGCGGATAAGGGTGAATGTGTGTGTGTGTATTGTGGTGTGTGTATAGAGAGAGAGAGTAAATTTTGCTATGCCTGTACAGGCTCGCGAGGGAGAGGGAGATGAGAGAGAGAGGTTTGCGGGCTCGGTGTGCAGAGATTGTGTGTGGTGTGTGTGTGTGAATGAGATAGAGAGAGAGGGAGTTTTCTGCTACACCTTCGTAGGCCTGAGCCATGCACGACTGAGAGCGAGAGAGAGAGAGAGAGAGAGAGAGAGAGAGAGAGAGAGAGAGAGAGAGAGAGAGAGAGAGAGAGAGAGAGAGAGAGAGAGAGAGAGACAATGAGGTGGCGGCGGGGGGGGGGGGAGAGTCAATGGGGTGGGGAAGAGGTGGTGGGAGTAGCGGGCCAGGGGAGGGAGAGTGAGGCCGAGGGAAGGGTGAGGCGAGCGGGTGGGGAAGAGAGAGGGAATATTTCCGGCTATCGGCTTGCATAGAGAGCGAGGGAGGGGATGTGGGAGGGGCGTGTGTGGATAAGAATACGGGAGAGAGCGAGTTCGTGTGCGGCTATGGCTCGACACAGCGGGAGCGCGAGAGAGAAAGCAAGAGAAGGGGGTGGGTGCTTGAGCCGCTCCTGTTCGAGGGTGGCCAGTAAGGGGGTGTGTGGGTGAGAGAGAGAGAGGATATTAGAGAGAGGAGAGAGTGTGATCGGCCCTTGGTAGGCAATGAGGGAGATAGAGATAGAGGATGCACTGGCCAACTATGGCTATGGTGAACAGCGTCGGGCCACCTGCAGCCTGTGACCATCACCCTGGCTGTGATCGAGAGAGAGAGAGAGGGAGAGGAAAAAACGGAATGGATGAGGGGAAGAGAGAGATGGAGGCCTGCGAGGCTGGGTTATGGATGAGTTAGGGTCATGAGGTTGGCCAGGGCATTGCTTAGGCCTTCTGATGGTGTCGCTAAGGCTCCGGCACAGGGAAATAAACTTTTTTCTATTTTTTTTGTTGATTTTCAAAAATCGGCCATCATTAGCCCTCCCCTTTTGGCTAGAGGCATTCATGTCTCTAGCCCTGACTTTGATTCTTCTTCAACTGAGCTGTAGGAGTCGATATCGAGTTGCCTTCTGAACTAGCCATTCCATTTGGCCATTGGTGAGATTTCTAGGATATTCATGAAATTGCAACAGGTCCGGTTAATAGCCTGTTCCTTGGAATAGTGTCGGTTGATTAAATGGGAAGGCCATGGCTTCTAGAAGTTTTTGCCAGTGTCCTCCTGGATCCCAAGTGAAGAATAGGATCATTGTCTGCAGTGTCCGGACAATAAAATTTGCATGCCAAATTGGACCAAAAATGTACCACCAGTAGAGCGAGAGGGGAAATGAGCATCTTGGCTCCTGCAAAGACAGAACTGAAAATTATGATTCCCAAGAGTGTGCCAAGAATCCACCATATATGGCCATCTTGCTGGTGTGGTGAGCTCCAGTTGTTTTCAGAATCCTGCTTACTGCCGTGATTGGGAAAACTTGCAAGCATATCATGCTTCTTTTGGGTGTGCTCAAAACACGTCAGCTTCCTTTTCTGATGCTAATAGTAAGCCACCTACCTTGCGGCTTAAATACAAGCGTAACCCACTTATATCTCTCCATAGAGAGGATGCACTATTTGTAAAAAAAGGTGCCAAATTGGGAATGAGGCCTCCATTCTTGCATTCTGTCAGCCTTTTGTCTATCCATGGCTCCTTAGCTTTTATCTCCATGCTGATCTTATCTCTATATGTTATAGCGGCTACCATAGCCATAGGTCTGATGCATCCCATGCAAACACAATGTTGTGTTGTGGAGGAGTCTGGAACATCTTTAAAAGGTTGGCAACATATTGATCATCAAACTTACTCTGAACACCCTCACAAATTGGAGGCATTACCCTTCTCCAAGTTTATAACACCCTTCAGTAGACTAGAGGCATTACCCATCTCTAAGTCTATAACTCTACACAATAAAGTCTTGCTTGACTGCCAAGCCTCTGGAGCAATATCCAACTCCAAACCTTCAGTCTTGCTTACCTTCGTTATGGTGCTTTAGTGAAACTTCCTTGATGAAAGATTCCTTTAGCTTGCTACACTGCCCTTGGTCCATGCTGCTGCACGGGCTTCTGTTTGCAAAGCCCTCCCCTTTGCTTGATATGTTGTCCATCTTCTGCAAAGCCTTGCTAGTAGGTTGGTCTTCCTATTCTCTCGTATCTTCCATGCTCTTTGCATTCCTCTTACTCTGACGAGGCCTGATCAACACTTTACACCTTCTTACCCTCACTGCCCAATTGTGTCAATTGATCGCTTTGGTGCCTATTTCATCCAAGGTTAAAGATGTACTCACATTTGTAACACAATTTTATTGACTTACCTCCCCCACTGGGGTAGCATCTTTTGATTCTTTAACCTCTTGTTCCACTGCCTCAGTCCTTTGAACAAACTTCTCGCTCGATCCTTCTTTTGTTATCTTCATCTTGACCTCTCCTGCAAGACCAATGATACTTGGTGTGCTGGTACCAATTGGTGGTGGGCATAGGATGAGTATAAGTGGTGATTGTGGCGGTGGTTGCATCGGTGGCTGTAGGGATTGAGTTGGTGGGGCTATCCATGGTTGCACCGCTAGTGGTGGGATTTGAACAGGTGAGATTGGTTGCCTGGGTGGTGGTGGTCTTGCCCTTGGCGGAGAGATCTGATTCTGCCTCCCTCCTCTATTGAAATTCTGCCTCCTTGGGTGTGGGCAGTAGTACATACCATGGCCATCTTCCCCGCAGTTGTAACATTGGTACTCTTGGTTCTGCCTTCGTTTTCCTCTTCCTTGTTCTGGATTCCTGACAGGTGCATGCCCTTGCTGCACCAGATGCATGGATAAACTCTCTAGTTGGGTAGTGATGCGACTCAGCAGGTCTTGCTACTCTTCTGATGCCTCTTGCGGTTGGGCTCTATGACTGGCTGTTGCAATCACTGGGGTTGGTTGGGCCGAGCTTGTTTCCTCTGACTCGTTTACTCTTGCTTGCATGCGTAGCTTCTTGTCTTTAAGGCGGGCTACTTCGACTGCCAACTTATATGTTGCAGGAAACCTTCCCTTCACCTTCTCTCTAAGCGATGACCATAGACCGACAATGAAACGGTCCTTCTTTAGGAAATTAGGTGCTCCTTCGCCTTCCTCCAGTGAGGCAAACCATCTCTCCCATAAGTCCACAAATTTGGACTCGTAGGTGGCATACTCTAGCAGACCTCCCTGCTTCAATTCCATCATTAGGTGCCATAGCTTCTCCGAGGTTGTGCCTCCACCAAACCTCTTTACAAAAGCAGCCCTTAACACATCCATGCATTCTTGGTAGCCTGGGGCAATGCATTATACCAGGACTTGGCCTCTACTTTCATCAGTAGAGGAAAAATTTGAAGTTGTGAAGCGTCGTCATCTTTGTTGAAAATGACACAAGCAATGTTCAAATCATCCAAAAAGTCGATGGTGAGGTCTTCTCCCTTCTTTCCACTGAACGTGGGGAAAGAAACACTTGCCATGGTAGTGACTCAACAAATTACAAATATTTTTTTTTATTTTTATGATAGTAGCGGCTCATAGCGGCTTTTTACAGGGTTGGGTGGATAGGTTAAAACAAGATAAAGAATGGATCACACATCTAGAACAGAAGAAAAATGCTTACATCAAAAGAGTGGTAATAATCCAGGAGGGGCAAGATGATGGGGCGTGGAGATCTGAGGATTTCATCAAGCATCTCGGCTTCGAATAAGAAAACAATCTTTTGCTGGTAGAATATCTTCCTATCAATATACACGTTTACATGCATGTGTTGCAAGAAACGGAAAGGAAATACTTATGGCCTATTGTTATTATCCATGCCGGGTGTAGGCCAAGGATCTTGACAACTAGGGTTGCATACCTCACGTGTTGACGAGGTGATACCTTCACCACATGCTCCTACCTCTTGTAGGAGTCGCACAATCCTCCACATTAGGTTCAAAACAAACTGGGCGAGAAGAGTCTACCTCAATCGGCTTTCCATTCTGCATGCGACGACGACGCTTGGGGGGTCGAACTTCATTTGAACTCTCCAAGCCTAGAGAGAGTGTAGGCCCACTTGTGTCCACCAAATGCTTCAAGCCTCCGGACATAGACTTTGTGGTTGATGTAGTTGATGACTCCTCTCGAAGCATTAGAGAGAAAACACTTGGTGCTATAGAGAATCTGATTGTTGTGAGAGTGGCGCAAGTTTCAAAAGCAAAACTCACCGTTCTTTCTTCACTTCCTCTGTCGGAACTCATTGACAGAATGCGTTGGTTGAAAGCAGTGATGGAACTTCATAGGCCTCCCACTTGATACTCTCAATTTGTGGTTAGAACGAGCAACACAAGATGGAGAATTTACCTCTCAAATACTGACGACACTGCAGCCTGGCAGTAGTACTTCAATGAAGGCGGCTAGTGCCTCCTTAGTCTCCTCTTCTTCCGTCCTCCAGTTAGAAAATTCCTTCAGCCATTCGTCCATGATTGATGGCATGCATCACTTTCAACATTGTAAACCAAAGGGTCTTAGAAACCCTCCTCAGTGGGGGCACCAAATGACGGGAGCAAAGTGAACCCCGAACCTCGACGACCTCTAAAACACCGGGGGCCGAATGGCACGCCTTGAGCCTATCACGGTAAAGCGAACAGGGGGCACCACCTAGCTTTGAGCGGCTAGGACACAGACCACGATGATATGAACACTGCAAACTCACATAGAGAGAGAGAGAGAGAGAGAGAGAGAGAGAGAGAGAGAGAGAGAGAGAGAGAGAGAGAGAGAGAGAGAGAGAGAGAGAGAGAGAGAGAGATTGACAAATGATGAAAACCCTCGGGGGTGTGAGGGAGAATTATTTCTGCAATATTTAAAATGACCTTCCTTCGAGCGAGGCGGCACACCGTGGTGATAGAGAGGTAGGGAGAAAATATGGTGCAAACTACTCGGTGCGTTCTCTAAGACGACTCAATGATTGTGAAGCTTGCTACCAAGAGCGTGTATACGTGTGTGCATAGACCATTGGAGTCGAGAGGTGGACGTGGCTCCCTTCGTATGGTGCAAATCCCAAGGCAAACCAACACACAAGCCCCCTCCCCGTGATGCCAATAGTGTCCTCTTCCCACTACTCTACCAAGTGCTGACCTCTCATGAACTGCCCCCCCACCCGATAGTGACCTCTCAGTGCCAATTTATAGGTGTTGGTTGCTTGGATTATGGTAATCTCGGTGTGATTAGGGTGAGCTAATCGAGGACACAAAGCAAGTGGTGGGCCCGGTGTGGTTGACCCTTGCTTTGTTTTGGGAGGTTATTAAAAGATGAGAATCTCTATGTGGGCCTTTGTGACCATCACCTAGAGAGTGGGAATTTACAAATTGGGGAATTTTACAATGGCTTGGGTGAAAACTGAAGAAATGATGAACATAACCTATAAATTATTGAAAATGGCATCGTGGTTGCGTGATGCCGGCGAATGGTGTGTTGCCGGTGTATCGGTGTAGCGTGTACTTCTTTTCGGGGTCAGCCGGGGCATGCCTTCGACGCATTTCTCCTTTTTGTTGTCGGTGGCGCGTGCTTTGGGTCCTCCTTCTTTTTCGTTGTCGTCGTAGCCGTCGTGAAATCCTTTGGTTTTTTTTTGTATTTGTGGTGCGTACATGCGTGTGTGTGTGTACATATGTGCATGTGGGCGGATGTGTGTGTGTATGTATGAATGCGCAAGCGTGTGTGGGAACGAGGCTTGTATATATATATTATATATATATACTTTTTAGTTTTTTTTTTTGGGTTGGCGGCCTGCTACTGCAGCTACGCGAGGGTCAGTGAGGGGGGGGGGATGGTGTGTGTGTGTGTGTGTGTTGTTGCGAGGGTGTGTGTGTGTGTGGATAAGGGTGAATGTGTGTGTGTGTATTGTGTTGTGTGTATATATAGAGAGAGATAGAGTAAATTTTGCTACGCCTGTATAGGCCCACGAGGGAGAGAGAGATGAGAGAGAGAGGTTTGCGGGCTCGGTGTGCAGAGATTGTGTGTGGTGTGTGTGTGTGAATGAGATAGAGAGAGAGGGAGTTTTCTGCTGTGCCTTCGCAGGCCCGAGCCATGCATGACTAAGAGAGAGAGAGAGAGAGAGAGAGAGAGAGAGAGAGAGAGAGAGAGAGAGAGAGAGAGAGAGAGAGAGAGAGAGAGAGAGAGAGAGAGAGAGAGAGAGAGAGAGAGAGAGAGAGAGAGAGAGAGAGAGAGAGAGAGAGTGAGAACAATGAGGTGGCGGGGGGGGGTTTCTTTGGTGGGTCTCCGACAAGAGAGCGAGGGAAGGGGGGGGAGATTCTTTGGTATGAAGTGGGGTAAGGGGGGGGTGTGAGGTGAGAGAGGGGGGGGGATATCACCCCTTCTTGTTTGGTGGCTCAAGGACGAGAGGAGGGGGGGGGGGGGGGGGGGGGGGGGGGGAGAGTCAATGGGGTGGGGAAGAGGTGGTGGGAGTAGCGGGCCAGGGGAGGGAGAGTGAGGCCGAGGGAAGGGCGAGGCGAGCGGGTGGGGAAGAGAGAGGGAATATTTCCGGCTATCGGCTTGCATAGAGAGCGAGGGAGGGGGTGTGGGAGGGGAATGTGTGGATAAGAATATGGGAGAGAGCGAGTTCGTGTGCGACTATGGCTCGACACAATGGGAGCGCGAGAGAGAAAGCGAGAGAAGCGGGTGGGTGCTTGAGCCGCTCCCGGTCGAGGGTGGCCAGTAAGGGGGTGTGTGGGTGAGAGAGAGAGAGGATATTAGAGAGAGGAGAGAGTGTGATCGGCCCTTGGTAGGCAACGAGGGAGATAGAGAGAGAGGATTCCCAGGCCAACTACGGCTGTGGTGAACAACGCTGGGCCACCTGTAGCTTGTGACCATCACCCTGGCTGTGAGCGAGAGAGAGAGAGAGGGAGAGGAAAAAATGGAATGGATGAGGGGAAGAGAGAGATGGAGGCCTACGAGGCTAGGGTATGGACGAGTTAGGGCCATGAGGTTGGCCAGGGCATTTCTTAGGCCTTCTGATGGTGTCGCTAAGGCTTCTCTTTTTTTCTTTGATTTTCTAAAATCGGCCATCAATATAAGCTCTCAACTAAAGGGTTACCATCCCAACCTTCTTGTGAAGCAGACTAGGAATTACAAACTCTCATGGCATAACTGCTTATGGTCTATATGCCATTTTGAATGGTGTACAATTAATAGCCACTTTGTAAGCAGTACGATAAGCCCATAGAGCTGATGTTAGCTTCAAATCCCAATCTGTACAATGAGCTTCCACGGTTTTGGTCAAGATAGAAATTAAGGTCTTGTTAGTACTCTCAGCTTGGCCATTTGCTTGTGGGTAATATGGTGTAGACTTATGGTGAGCTATCATGAAGTTTGTTGTGAGTTCCTTTATCACTCCATTTATAAAATGAGTACCATTGTCAGTCACAATCTCAAAGGGACAACCAAATCGCGTTATAATGTTCACAAAGAGAAACTTAGCAGTTAACCTTGCATCAACCTTGCGTGTCTCCTTGGCTTCCACCCACTTTGTCACATAGTCAGTGGCAACAATAATATATTGAGATCGAGTGTTACGAGATGTTGGACTAATTGGGCCTACAAAGGCTAAACCCCAAATGGTTGAGTCACTTTAATAGGATGTAAGGGCATCTTATTTTGTTGTTGTGTGATCTTGTAGCGTTGGCATTCATCACACTTTTTTGCAAAAAGTGATGCATCTTTGAATAAGGTAGGCCACCAATAGCCTGATTGCAACACCTTTCTAGAAGTTAGTCCCCTGAAAATTATCCTCCGGCTATACCCATGTGGGTTTCTTGCAGTATGTATAAATACTCATCCTCCCGAGCACATCGTCTAAGAATGTCTTCCTCCCCTAGCTTGTAGAGAGTTCTTGCAATTAGAGAATAAGGTTCACATTCCCTTTAACAGTTTTTGAGCTATATCCTTACGAAGCTCCTTGGGTGGAAAACCGTTAACTAAAAAGTTCACAATCTTCTCACTCCATTCAGGCATGGTCTCTACTAGGAACATGGAAGTATGGGCAATTCACCATCAATTCTAGTAGGGGCTTCACCACTGGGTATGTGAGACAAATGATCCACCATGACATGTCTTTATTGGGTCTCACCACCACGGTAAAATCAAACTCAAGAAGAATTAACAACCATCGTGTAATTCTTCCCCTGGAACAAGGTTTATTTACTAGATACAACAATGCTTGATGATCAACATAGAAAAAAAAAGTTGTTGGCAAGAGGGTAGTAGCAAAATTTCTTCATTGCATAAATCATAACCAAACCTTACCGCTCTGTGGTGGTGTAGTTTCTCTTAGCATCATTTAATTGACGACTTGCAAATCTAATGGGGTAGTCCAATTTACGTTCTCTTGGTCGATCTAGAACACACCCAATAGCAAAGTACGTTGCATCAATATGCACATGAAAAATTACATTCCAATCGGGCACTCGTAGAATGGGAGCACTTATTGCTAAGGTCTTTTTTAATAACTCATAAGCATGGTCACACTCCGCAGTCTAGTGGAACTCAATAAGAAGTTTGTACAATGGGAGAGCTATCTCGGTAAGGTTTAAAATAAATCGCCGGTAATAACCTACATGACCCATGAACCTTTGAACTCCTTTATAGTTTGTAGGTGGTGGCAAATTGGAAATGGCTTTAATTTTGCTCTCATATGTGGAAATCCCATTTTTGGACACTATATGCCCTAAAATGACTCCATGTTTAATCCAAAATTGGCATTTGAAAGGGTTTAATGAGATGCGATACAATCTGCACTTCTCAAACACTTTCCGTAAACACTATAGATATTCTTTCCAAGAGGAATAAACACAAAGGTCATCTAAGAAAGCTTCACAAACATCCTCAAATATTCTCTAACGGTAGTGTTTATTAATATTTGGAACGTAGCAAGGGCATTGGTTAAGCCAAAAGCCATAATACGAAATGCGAACACTCCAAATTTGGTTATAAAAGCCGTTTTAGCTTGGTCCTCTAGTGCAATCATGATTTGATATTTAACCAGAGTACCCATCTAAAAAGCTATAAGCTTCCTTCCCTGTAACTCTTTCAAGCACATGTTTTGAATATGGCAAGGGGTAATGGTCTCTCCTATTGGCAGCATTGACATGCTTGAGATCCACGCACACTCTGAGTTTCCCATTCTTTTTTGACATAATAACTATTGGAGACACCCATTTTGAGTGCTCAATAGGGTATATGAATCTGCATTTGACAAGCTTTTCAATCGCTTCTTGACAATCTTTGCATACTTTGGGATTTATTGGGTATGGTTGTTGATGGACTGGTTTAGCCATGCTATTCATGGGAATTGTGTGTTGCACCACGGAAGGTGGAACAACTTTCATATCATGATATGTACAAGAAAATATATCCTTGAATTCCTTGAGAAGCTCTTTGAGTACATACTCCTCAGTCTCTATTAGATCTTGGGCAATGAAAACAAGTTTTGACTCCTTACCTAGGTCTACTAACTCTATTTCCTTAACTATCATTGGACCATCATAGACTCCATTGCTTCCATTGATAGGTGTTTTTGGGGCCTTTCTATACACAACCTTGCGTTCCTCTGTGGTGTAGGATTTGAAATTATCAGGTGCAGGGTGTAAGTCTATGGGGTCTTGTTGCTCTGTGGACTGTGATTTCTCTTTCGCTTCCTTCTATTGTTGAGCTAACTCTCGATTTTGTCATCTCCTTACAGTACAACTCAACTTTGGCTTCTTTGCAGCCTCTAATTGTGCAATGTCAATGGGTTGTGGACAGCACCACATGGCGCTTTGAAGGTGTTCACCCCAGTTATCTACCAACTTTCGATGAGCATCACAATGTCCCTATATAATTAAGCCATTCTGCGGTAGATTTCTTTTCATTTATTCTAGCACACACATTTTCTCGATATCGTCGCCTCTTATATCTCTTTCTTTTTTTGTCTTATGTTTTATTATGACTGATCTTCAGTGAAGAGTCACTAGATGAATCACTACTTGTGTCTTCTCCTCTCCCAGATAGATTGTCATCTCGGGTACCACTGGGCCTTGAATGGTTTGTCCCCACATTTGCACCAAGATTAAACTTAGATTCTTCATCCTCAGACTCAATCTCAGTTGATAATTCTAACTTGCTCTATCATATTTAAAGGTACAAGTTGTGGCATTTCATCCCCTCGGGTGTTACCCAGGTCGTCCCCGTATTTCCCCAAGTGTCTATGGTCGTTGCTAGGTGGACCCAATCCACATTGTCAGCATCAATCATCCCAGGTAGAACATCCATATAAGGAGAATATTTCCCAACATCATTGTCCATTTTACACTTGTAACAATACTGCAATGGGCCGAGTGAATTGTGGTGTCACATCTATGATCAATCATAAGTCTGTTTCCTAGAGGATGTCCTCGACCAATTACAAGATCAACTCGAATGATAGAGTCTTGGAACTGCATGTAGACATGGTTTTTAGACCTGTCATGCACCATTTTTTCTTCCCTCATGAAAGGACGTTCTAAGATCATCTCAAATGACATAGTGTGCTTGGAAAAGTCCATAACAATGAAGGTATGCCTTATTTTGTGTCCAAAGACCTTGATCTTAAGATCTTCTAGCATCCCAATAGGCTTAACAATAGTTTCATTGGCCATCTTTACCACTATGTTTGTAGTCCCAAGATGAGGTCTTCCCATAGTTTCCCATCAATTTTTTGCTACAATGCTAACCCCAGCGCCACCATCAAGGATTCCATTCACAGTTAATCCCTTGGTAGTGATTGGTATGGTTGCATTGGATTCATCGCCTTCAAAGTATTGTCCCAACTTGTTAATAGGTATTTGAACAACAGAGTTCTCATCTAGGTTGGGTTATGGATCTAGTGTTCCTCCTCTATTGGAACCTCCCTAGCTCCATCCATTTGTGCAAATTGTGGTAGCCCGATTTTCACTTCTTTATTGATGAAAGCTTGAAGAGCTAAGAATAGCTCAAGGTCTCCATATAGTTTGGACATGATGGTAGTTCTAACTTCTGGAGCCATGAAATCCATCAATTTGAAAATATTTAACGGAACTTTTTGGGCTTCAGTCCCTTGACATGAGGAAGATGGGATATCCATTTCTTCGATAGGATCAAGTAATCCCTCTGTAAACATTCTCTTCAACAAGAAGAGAGTACGCCCACTATCTTGATGAATTAAAGTCACTTTCTTCTTGGATGACACTAGGTATGGCTAGTGGTCTATGGACTTTGTGAGGGTGCTTGCGTAGGGAACACCGTCTCTGTAATATGGATCTGTCTCGGTGATGGCTCTAGATCACTTTGGGTCTCTTCTACCAAACCCATTAATTGCTTGACTCGCTCGATCTCCTCTGTAGGGTTTGGGTAAGTTCCTATTTTTTTCTTGGGTTCTGGCCATTGTGGCTCATGAAAATCTTTCTTGTTTGTTTCTTTCCTAATGGTCGTTTTAGTCTCCATGGTTTCACCTGAATTAGAATCTTCTTCAACGTCGTTCATCTATATACGGGGTCATCACTAGTCCCTATGTTGGTCTTTGAACTGAGGTCTGATTTCGCTGCTTTCTGCAATCTCTTTCTTCGTGTTTTCTTCTTCTGAGCTTGGGCAATTGAGGCTGTGTCTCTTTCTTCAAGAATATAATTTTGGTTTGGAGCATCGATCATGTGAGTACATTTACTGGTACCACATGCGTACTTTGTGTTGGCTCGTCGATAACCTCAATTAAGTTCAATGGCATGATCTATGGTGCATTTGGATTATTAGGACATTGGAAAATCAAATGATCTATGCCACATCAATTACACATGAGTATTGGAATTGTAGATGTGCTCGCTTGATTGGTTTGCATTAGTGTGGCATTCTTTTGTAGTCTAATAGGACAATTGGTTACACAATGTAGACCTCCATACTCATAGCATTAAAGAGGTGGTCTCTTGGTAGTGAAATTGATATTTTGGCCTCTTACCGCAAGAGCAGCTACTTGATAGACAAGTTTGACTTGTCCCCAATAGTCCTCCATGTAGTATTGTGGACTTTCTTCAAGTGCATCAATTCCATAGGAAATATTAGGGTCTATATCTTCCTCACAGCCTTCCAAACAAGTAATGGATGACTCACAACCCGCTTAACTCATAGAAGTGATTCTCAGATGTGGTGGTTGTTGTCCTAGCACTGGAGGTGGTAAGGGTGTTGTTTGCACAATTTTGGGCTCTAGGGACCATGTGTTGTGATGGTTTTTCAAGAGGTGGGGCCTTCATCAATGCAGGCACTCGAGATGTGCCCGTACATGCTAAGGTTAGTGTATTGGCCATCACACATTTAAATACTATGCAATCTGTTGGAGGCTCGCCATAGCATAGGCAATCTCCCACAAATCTATCAATCCGGAGAGAGAGAGCATGACCCGGCTAGGGCTTGGAGGCATCACACAAAGAATGTGCGAGAGCGTCATCGGATGCAAAGATTGAGAGGATTCAAGAGTGTGCATCCTCCAATGCAATTAGAAATCATCCCAAATCAACTAATGCTAATCGCACATCAAGCATCAATTTCAAGCAATCATCTACACACATCAAGCACCGAAGTGAAACACACTAATCTTGGAATCTCTCAAGCACAACTCTAATTACATGCATTGACGATTAAGCACACAAGATCGCATTCAAGTCGGCCACCCCAACCATGCCCATCATGGTGTCCAAATCAAGTCACACATAATCAAATTAAGCTCAAGGCTTCTTAAACCTACACACACACAAGCACACCATTAGAGGACAACTCTAATCCCTCTATCACGAGTACGCCCACTCCGCTTAATCGAGAGAGTTAGATAAGGACTCCACTAATCGGATAGCTTAGCATAAGTAAGAGTTAGATTAAAGAAGATCAACACTTCAAAACAATGAAGGAAAGTAGATAAACATGATTGACAACATAATGAAGACTAGATTAATTAAGAGAGGATTACACTAATTACATGTGATTAGCACTAGCCCTCTAAGCATGGGCATTAAGCTCAAAGGCTAGGCCATCAAGACCTCCTCTAGGGAGAAAGTTCTCAAAAGGACCACTCAAGAATGACCTCTCATTAAGCATAGAGCTCTTTTATAGTTTTGGGCCTCAAACCCTTCAACTATGGGATAAAGTGAGCTCTCTAGCCTAGACTCATACAACTTTGGAACTCCTAAATGAGCCCAAGCCCTATACAATGAAAACTAAATACTGTGCACTATGGCACATCCACAACTTGGTGCATAAATGGTGTAGCCTGTTAGCCGCTTCTAACACTCCCCCCTTCCTAATTTGGCGCACGTCCTCGTGTGCCAGTGAAGCAAGACACGGTGACATGGTAGAAAGCAAGTCCAAGGAAGAAATGTTGAGCTGCAAAACATAAGAACAAGTAATGAGCATCAAAGGCCACCAATAATGAATAAAACATGAAGCATAAATGAACAATCATGCAAAGTGATTTTTTGCTTCTAAAAGATGGGTTAATCATAGTAAAAAACTAGACACATAAAGCAAAAAAATATTCACACTTTTGTGAAGATTAAACCACTTGAAATTTCAGTTTTATGCATGAAACAAAAGTAATCAATTATGACCCTAGCCTAATGAATGTTCATAAACCTACTAGCCTAAAAACTATGTGAACAATCTTAATAAATCATTCAAGTCTATTTTGTCTATGGGCTATAAAAAAGCTCCTAATCTATTAGTACATTGTCAAAAGTTATTTTGAAGCTCATGGAAGTTTTGATTTAGTCATTCATTGTAAAATTGAAGCACAATCACAAGGCTACCACCCCAAGGCAAGTCTAGGTGCGACTCTCAGCTCCTTGAACCCTCAAGAAGGTTTTCCAAAAGCCTACTAGCTTACCAAGGCGATGGCTAACCCCTATCAACCCAGGGCATCGGTTTAGGGCTTTGACCAAGCGAGCCAAAGTGATTCCCTTCGCCTACCAAGTGTCAATAAGGCGCTAGGCCTCACATAGACACAACATAACATATAATTTTTATTTTCATGTGCCTTAGTAGCATTTTTGCTACTTTTTTGGACACTTCTTTGCTTCATGGTTCATTTTTTAGCACATTTTTATTGCTTCCTTTATGAGATATTTATGGCAATTGGACTAAAAAAGATTAAAGCCTAATCATAGCCCTAGGTCGTGACAAAAATGAATGGAATATTATGACTATCACTAAGAATCTAGGACTAGCAAGAAATGAACCTACATTAACCAAAGGTCAAGGCCAATTACCTATGATTTGCATTCATAAAACCTAATTTTTTGGTGAGTTTAATTTTCACAAAGTAGGGTGTTGAAACTTTATGATGCCTAGCTTTTGAAAATGAAAAAAAACCATAGCTTTAGAAGCAAAATTTTACTTAAACCAAGCAATAGAATGGAGAGATGAGAAAGAGCAAAATCATGGAAGGATTACACCTATTCATGCTCTTTTGAGCATCATTGAGCAAGCATCCTTTGTGTAGAGAAGTCTCTTGATCTTTTTATTTGCAAAAAGAAGCCTTTTGAAGCTAAGTGTAAACACAAGCTACAAAAGCCAATTATTGGAAGCCAAAAGCACACAAAAAACATTAATGAAAACCTAAAGCTAGGGTCTTGCACCCAAATTTGCCAAAGGAAAAAACCCAAGGGAAAAAAATACCTTTGGTTATGCACATGATGCTCTAAAGTAGCAAATTTATGCATACATAACAACCATGAGAGATAAGTCTAGCTTCTACATAAGCAAATTTTGCAATTTTTACCATCTCTCATGCATGATTCCAAAGTTTGATTAGTTTCAAACTCACTTGAAGTATGAATTAAAAACAAACCAAGAGCTGAAAATCATGCAACGTTATGAAGTGAAGTAAAGTGGCTCTCGATAGCCAAATTTTACATTTCAAAGATTTCCAAAAAGTTGGCTAACAACTAGCTCACATGAAATTTTACATTTTTTAGTGCAATCTATGAGCTAGAAATGACTGCAACTTGATGAAATGAAAATTATGGCTCTTACTAGCCAAATTTGTACTTGAAAGCTCAAATGATGGCTAAACACTAGCTCAAATGAACAAATTTGCATTTTTAGACCAAGCTATGAGCTAGCATTACAACTTTAATACAAATATGGAATGGCTCTAATTAGCCAAATTTTGCAATGATGACCCCTTCTTGGATCATTTGGAAGTCACACTCTTGCTACAACCCTTTAAAACAATTCAAATCATTAGTGCATGAAAGCATTTATCAATGAATACAAGCACTAAAACTTTCATGTTCAACCACAACCCAAAATTTTAATGCTCTTTCTTGGCTACCAAACAAGCTTCATTTTAGTGCTTTGAAATAATTTTTCATTCAGTTCGAGCAATAAAATATAACAGACAAATTCAAGTCCAAGAACAAAGTCCTGACCAAGCAAGCACTAAAAATATATCAATCACTCATAAGCCCAAAATTTTCATGATCTCTCATGGTCATTTGCAGAATCTCAATTTTTAGTGCCATGCAAGGATTTTCATTTAATTTAAGCACTAAAGTCTCAACCAGCTCAACCGTTGCGCAAGCCCTTGCTTAACAGAGCAAACATAATCTAGGAAAAGAGAAAATCAAATGATGAGACGATTTTTCAATTCTCTTGCGGTGACCAATGAAATTTTCATTTCAATGCAGTTCAATGTCAATATCTTCAATTTTGTGCCGAACGTTTACACTCAAAACAACATTAAGTTGGTATGATACGCAAAGCTTCACTGTTTATGCATTTTATAAGAAAATCATCACAATGAAATGCACCAAAATTTGATTTTTCTCAATCTCGTGAAGCAATTTTAGCACACAAAAAGGCTATTCATAAAAGATGCATCCAATCAATCCAAGCATCAAACTCTTATTACGAACCAGAAGCCCTGCAATTTTTGTGAGACCCAATCGTACACAAATCCTGTCTTATTTTTTTGTTTTTCGTTATGAGGTCAAATGCCAATTCAATGCAATGTAAAGGTGTCCAAATGTGGGGTGTGGACCTCCTCTTGTTTATTTATTTATTTTTTTCATTAAAAAAGGATGGTTTTTTTTTTCTGTTTGCTGAACTGCTCTTTAATGGCGACTCGGCAGTGAGGAGTCCAGAGGACAAGGAGGGGTCGAAAATGCCTCGGCGGCTGTGTGTGTTGGCTGTTAGCGCCAATTTCAGGAGCTCTAGACGACAGCTTGGACCGGTGTATAGCATTACAACAGCCATGAGCATGAGTGTGAGCGTCCTTTGAAGCCTCAAAACCAGGCTCGGTGGGCTTTAGCAAGACTAGGATCTGTAGCAGTCAGCCTGAGCAGCATTACCTGAAGTGGTGCAGGATACATACCCCAAGGTGGTGCCTCACGGGTTGGTGGAGCCCGGAGCAGGCGGGTGTGGAAACTACGTGCAGGAGTGCATGTGTCGTGGCGGGTCATGGCTAAAGAGCATGCAGGACTCGGGATCCAGCATGTGCGAGCGCAAGGGATGAGCCAGCTGCCAAAGTCGTTTTTTGCGTGTGGGTTCCGCCCTGACATAGCGGGAGAGTTCAAAAGTGAGATCCTGTGTGTGTGTGTGAGATGGCGTGTGTGCCATTTGTGGTAGGGACTCCGCAAGCATTAGCACCGCCAAGCTATTGGAGGGTGATGCAAGCCAAGGCATTAAAAGGAGGCTGATGCAAGTGGAGCACGAGCTCAAGCCTATTCTGAGGTTTGCCATGCAATTGGACAAACAATTTGCCAGTGGACAAACAATCTGCCAGTGGCGCTTTTAATGCCGAGCAAAAGCTGCAACCGAAAACAAGTATGTGTGTGAGTATATGGTGGCCAGCAAGCAAAGCCTGAGCATGCGCATGTGCACCAAAACGGGCAAGCTAAGTGGGTGGGTCATGTGCGCCAAATCGAAAAGCTGCCATCTTTGAAGACGGGCATCCCAAACGTGGCGCATAACAATGTCTCCAAGCTTATTTTGGGTGTGTGTGGAGTCATGCGAGACCATACGTTTGAGGATCTTATTCCTCCATTTAACCATTTTTTGAACACACTTTAGACACACAGACTTTTGAGCTTTATTTGAAGGTCCACCCTTGTGTTAAGCACATGAATTTTGAGTCCTCATTCGTTGACAATGTGCCTTCATTCTTATGCTTGATTCAACATACCCATGTAATTGAGATTCGTACACATTCCCAATACTTGTCGCGGTCAATAATGTGGCCTTGCACACACACATAAAAGCAAGATGTACACTCGATTATACAATGAAAATTAAGTCAATTGCTCTTCAAAACTTCAAAATCTCTCATCCATCTTACTTCATAAGGGTGATTTTTTAAAGCGCAAAGATTTGTTTGCAAATACACCAATTGAATAATGCTTATACAAACTTTGAGTGATTAGCTTCTTCTTGACCAATCCAAGCACATTTAACCATCATCGCAAAATGAATTGCTCATTCAAACCTAATTAGGTTTGTCATAGCTATACTCGTAGTTCGATTTGGGCCACAAATAGGCACATTGTTCAATGCAAAATTTTTACCCTATCAAATCAATTTGGTTACGTCAATTGACTCAATGGTATTGCATTAAATCATCCCCAATTATGCACAAATTGAGTCATTCATCTCAAAACCCAATTCGATCAATTATGCACACACCAATTTTTAGGTCTACTAATCATCATAATTGGTAACCAAGACCAATTATTCATCCCCAATTTAGGCATAATTGGCCATAAATTAGGCACACACACCTAAATTTAGGCCGTCGATTTGTGCAAAAATTTCATTAAAACACTCATTGCATTTTATCAATTGCACACTTGATCACACATACATGAGTATATACATGCTAAATTAATTCAATTTTAATCAAAAAATTGATCAAATTTTAACTCAATTTAGCATTGTACACACACAAACATTAGGTGCACAAATCCAATTTTTGCTCAATTAGCAACGCAATTAGGCCAATTCCTAAAGCTTGCACACACATTTCTTGCAAAACCATCAATCTACAAGCATTTAGGTGTTCAATTTGACCATAAATCTTCTCATCAAAGTTATTTAAAATGGGCACACACATTCAAATCTTGCCCAAATTTTGGCAATTAGGCCTACTCCATGACCGGAATAGCCTCACATACGTATCAATTTAGTGATTTGCACACACAATTTATGCAAAACTACCGTTCCTCAAGCATCTAAGCATCCAATTTTATTCCAATTTCATCAAATTAGGCATAAATTCCAACAAATAGGCACACACACCTAAATTTAGCAATGATTTAGCAACTCAATGGGATCAACTTAAACAATCAAAAATTAAGCGGAGTAGGTCAATCCACTTACAATTGATTGCATCCAAGCTAATCCTTGCTCCACGCGACGATTCCATCTTACACACACATGTGTGCAACTCCGATTTGGTCCAAAATTGATCAAAAAATTGACCAAAATCAACACTCAATCACATGATTAGGCATAGATTAGAGCAATTAAGAGTGATGATCCTCCTCAATTAAGGGGATTTAGCATACATTCCAAATCAAAATTAGTGGTTAGGTTAGCACAATTAGCATGGAATTAGTACAATTAGCACGAAATTAGCATGAATGGGTGCGAAATTAGTGAAGGTTAGTGAAAAATTAGCAAAATCAAAAGAGTATTTAGGGGTTTTTGGGGTGAAATGACTCTATACACATCCACTTAAACCTAATTACACTACACACAAATCAAATCCTACCTAATTACAAGAAATCGGTAATCAAATTACTCTTATCTTTTGCAACCTCAACTCCACTAGCGTAGGCAACCCGTCCCCGGCAACGGCGCCAATGTTGGAGGCTCGCCATAGCATAGGCAATCTCCCACAAATCTATCAATCCGGAGAGAGAGAGCATGACCCGGCTAGGGCTTGGAGGCATCACACAAAGAATGTGCGAGAGCGTCATCGGATGCAAAGATTGAGAGGATTCAAGAGTGTGCATCCTCCAATGCAATTAAAAATCATCCCAAATCAACTAATGCTAATCGCACATCAAGCATCAATTTCAAGCAATCATCTACACACATCAAGCAACGAAGTGAAACACACTAATCTTGGAATCTCTCAAGCACAACTCTAATTACATGCATTGACGATTAAGCACACAAGATCGCATTCAAGTCGGCCACCCCAACCATGCCCATCATGGTGTCCAAATCAAGTCACACATAATCAAATTAAGCTCAAGGCTTCTTAAACCTACACACACACAAGCACACCATTAGAGGACAACTCTAATCCCTCAATCACGAGTACGCCCACTCCGCTTAATCGAGAGAGTTAGATAAGGACTCCACTAATCGGATAGCTTAGCATAAGTAAGAGTTAGATTAAAGAAGATCAACACTTCAAAACAATGAAGGAAAGTAGATAAACATGATTGACAACATAATGAAGACTAGATTAATTAAGAGAGGATTACACTAATTACATGTGATTAGCACTAGCCTTCTAAGCATGGGCATTAAGCTCAAAGGCTAGGCCATCAAGACCTCCTCTAGGGAGAAAGTTCTCAAAAGGACCACTCAAGAATGACCTCTCATTAAGCATAGGGCTCTTTTATAGTTTTGGGCCTCAAACCCTTCAACTATGGGATAAAGTGAGCTCTCTAGCTTAGACTCATACAAATTTGGAACTCCTAAATGAGCCCAAGCCCTATACAATGAAAACTAAATACTGTGCACTATGGCACATCCACAACTTGGTGCATAAATGGTGTAGCCTGTTAGCCGCTTCTAACACAATCCTTGGCTTGATGACCATACCTCCCACATGCATTGCAATTCCCATTAAATTTTACTCTAAAAGTAGGGCATTCACTAGTACTATGTGGAGCATAGAAAACTGAGCACCATTGTTGCTCCCTTCTTGGATACATATGATTGTTTTGTGGAGCACGATTGTCTCTAAGACTTTCTTGAATGGCCTTGGTGAGATCTGCTAAAGTCATCTCAAATATCTTTGGCTCTTTAGCAATAGGATTTATGGTCATTGGCTTATGCGTGATGCTTGCAAGCTAGTAGATTTAGGCTCAATAGACACTCTTTCTCCTTGAATCATTAAGTTGTCCTCCAATTGGATTGCACTGGTGGTGGTGACTGCTTCCCAAGTGGTGATTCCTCTAATGACTAGGCCATTGTAGATATCCTCATGTCGTAATCTCCAGAAATTGGTTATTATTGAAGCACTCATTTGGATTACAATGAGAATTCAAATGCTTCAAGCGACTAGTAAAGTCTCTCACGGACTCTCCTTCTTCTCGTTGGGCCTTTTGAAGCTGAGATGATACACCCCAAACAAGTCTCCTAAGAGTAGGGTAAATCGTTTTCTCTTCCATCCTTAGGGTTCTATACCAATCCCCAACCTTCCCACTCAAGGTCAAGCTTATAGCATTAATCTTATGCAGGTCATTGTGTTCTTCTAGGGAATTGCATATTTGTTCAAACACTTCGATATGATTTTCTTACATCTCCGTCTCCACTAGTTTTTTGTCTGAGCTTGGCTATTTGTACTGCCTTACTTCTAGGCTCTCTGGCGTGTTATGCATATTTTCCACAATAGATCGACGGATAGCTTGAAAAAATGTTGCTAAGTCACCTAAGTGAGAAGCTATAGTGGGGACATGTGCTCTCGGGACTGCATGTGGAATGGGGGTTGGCATTGTGTTTGGCCCTTGGGTCCCAAGTTGTGTACGATGTTGTTCCATGTGGTGGCCCAAAGTTCATATGTGTGGTCCTAGGCATAGCAGACATCGGATGTGACATGCTAATGCTAGCTAGTATGGTACCATTGAAATAAGAGCTTGTACGTTGTGGTTGTGGAGCATAAGTTGTTGAAACAATGGGAGGGGTAGGAGTTACATGAGCATAAGGACGCATAGGTGCATATGATTGATACACACTTGTAGGTGCTATTGTAGGCATTGGGCCACCATGTAGTGGCACTTTACTAATGAATGAGGTCCATGGCATGTTTTTTGGCATGCCCATCACTGGGGTAGGCATGATAGCCGTGGTGTCATCAAGAGAAAGATAAGCTAAACTTGGAATGGTGAAGCTATCACTTGTGGGCTCATATTGTACTGAGAACCCTGGCAAAAAAACATATGGAGGATCCATCGGGCTTACCAAGGGAGTCTCCATTTGTGATAAAGCTGGTTGCTTAGCCTTCCATGTGTCCAAGAATCTCATGAGACCCATTGAAGGCATGTGGATCGTTTACTTCTGCCTCTCCAGCTCAATAACCCTATGGATGACATCAGAACTGTTTGTTGTTGCTCCTCTACACTAGTAGCACCCAATGTGGATTGTAGGAAATCTAACCAACCCACGTGATAGGTGTGACATGTGTATAGGTCGGTTAAAGTCTCTGTTTTTAGTTCATTCTCTCAGTTTTCATTTAGAAACACTCCATCTAGGATTGAGGTGCTAGGGGTGTCCTTTGAACTAGATGCAATGTGGCTCTCTCTATAGGTTGACTCTTAGTGGTTGCTAATTAAGGAGCACTAGATTGCTCGCCTAGCATGGATGTTGACATAGGGGCTTTTGCTTTTAACTCTCTCCATTGATCTACCTTGCATAGGCTCTCAATTTCCTTTTCCCTAACTGCAATGATATATTGCTCAACCTCTTGCACTTCAGCAAGGCTTCTACCATCAGGTAATATAACCTCAGAGGGGAATAACTCTAAAGAGTCAGGGGGTGCAGTGAATGGAGTATTCACATGCACACTCTCCAGGAGCATGGGGTCTACATTGGTCATGAATGGCAAATTTACTTCCCTACCCCCTTCATTCACATTGTTAACTCCATGTTCGGAGCAAGTGGATCTCCTAAAAGTCTCCTTCAAGCGGCTAAGCCCGCTTGGCCCGGATTGTATGCCCATGGCATGCATGTCTTGGCTTGAACTATCAGGATTGGGCATCGGGTAAACTTCCATGATGTCGTAGTCAAAGGAAGAGTCACTAGATGCAATATGTGGGTCCTGAGTGGTACTACCTTGGGTTCCCACTGAGGGCCTAGAGCCTAATGTGGAGGAATAATGGTTGCTCGCGTAAACAGAGACACTCTCTATGTGGGTCCTGAGTGATTCTACCTTGGGTTCCCGCTGAGGGCCTAGAGCCTAATGTGGAGGAATAATGGGTGCCCGCGTAAACGAAGACCTCTCTATGTGATCGTCCTCTAGCACACCACTAGAGGGTATGTGCATGTGACCTCAACACTCTAGCAGTGTTGGTGAGTACCCGTGAAGGCCGCTCACCTAGTATTTTAGGTGTTTACAGCCCAATTTTTTTGTTATTTTTGGTCCTTTTTTCTAACCAAGCCACATAATATAGCAAGTGATAGCTCAAAGCGAGCACCTTGGCTAGAGGGATGTGTCGTGCTTTATAGCCCTTGGTTTGGTTACATAAAGCCCTCGAAATCCTAAAAACTGTCTTTTCCTAGTCGGGAAGCAGGCTAGAATTAGTAAGTCCAAAGGGTGAGTGCGAAGGGAATGGTGGAGGACTTGAGGAACTTGTCCCACATGCCCTCCCTTCACTTAAGGTCTTAGTATTTATATATATAGTAGTGTGTATACTATATCATAAGACTGAGGATTGAGATCTGGGATTGAGGTCTGGGCCTGGGCCTAGCTCGACGGGCTTGGGAATGATCCTAATCCTTCCTTTTAAAATAAGATTTTTTCTTTTTTCCTTTTATCCTTTTGTTTTTTAATTTTCTTTTTGGTCTCAAATATTTTGAGCGGCTTTTTTAAATTATTATTATTATTATTTATAAAAAAAACTTTTTGAAAAAAAAGTTTTTCTATGATAATGCTGCACGTGGGTGCCGAGCTCACGTGCTCACGCAGTTGCCCCTGGCAGTTTTGTCTAACCTGCTTATAGATAACAGAGCTAATTAACACTTATTACCTCTGCTCACACACTTCCTATCGCAGTAGTAAACTACACACAGTCAACCTTCTCATTGTCTACTGTACTGCTCACTCTCTACTGCACATTACAAAACTAAACACTAACTAACAGACCTGCTAACTTCTGCACATTACAAAACTTAGCAGATCTAACAAAAAACTGCACATTTTTAACACTAATAGATTCTAAGAAGCCCTGCTAAACTTGCACATTTTAGCCACTAATAGATCTAACACAACTCAGACAAAAGCTGAAAACATATTAAAAAATGGCTTCAAGAAGTAGCACTGAGTGCTCCTCAAGCTTAGTGCAAGGAAATCCCCGACAATGACGCCAAAAATGTGGGCTTTTTCGCACGTGTCAAAAGTAGCAAACTTACCAAACACCGTCTATGAGCCACGAATGGCTGTAAGCACACAACTAGACAGTCCTAACAAACTAAAAGAGAAACTGGCGTGTCACTCACCACTCAATGCTTCCATCATGGGAGGATCCTGTACCGTGAAGAAGAAGGAGCCGCCACCACCGCCGTGCTCAACCACCTTGCCTTCACCGATGTTGCCGCAATTCTCGATCTCTCTCTCTCTCTCTCTCTCTCTCTCACACACACACACACACACACACACACACACACACACACACACACACACACACACACACACACACACACACACACACACACACACACATGAGCACATGGAGGAGGAGAAAACAGAGGTAGAGCAAGAGCACTTCTTAGCTTGCACCTCAAAGAATGAGGATTTTAGGTCAAAATAGACCTTTTATAAGAGTTTGACCCATTCACACATTGGTGCCCACAATGGCCGATCGTTGTAAAAGTACTGTAAAAATAAGATAAGTGGTGCGCCTCTCATTGGCGATCACCTACACACCTATTGGACCGACAAGCCCGGTCCATGAATCAATCAAATAAATAATAAGGCGTTCGTCGAAGGTGATAGGGTGTTCATGAGGTTAACACTATCTACTAGGTCAAAAAACGGCTGCACAAGAGAGAGAGAGAGAGAGAGAGAGAGAGAGAGAGAGAGAGAGAGAGAGATTTTATGTCTTAAGAGGAAAAAATCAGCCTGTGAGAGAAATCAAAAGTACATGGGTGTGTATCCATTTATCGATAAAAGACAAAAGTAATAATAACCACATGATAGTGGAAGAAAAACTTGAGAGAGAGAGAGAGAGAGAGAGAGAGAGAGAGAGAGAGAGAGAGAGAGAGAGAGAGAGAGAGAGAGATGGATGATGAGTGATTCTTGATCCTCCAAAATTGTGGTGATGAGAGTCACAATGGAGAGCCCACAATGTGGTTGAGAGAGAAAATTGTGTAGATCTAAGTCAAGGCTAAAAATGCTAGGGAACCAAGTTTAGATGTGACCAAAAGCTGAGCACTCGAGTAGTGTGTGGTACTCAAACTTTTGAACTTGGTGTGAGCATAATGTGGACAATTGATTTGACTCTTCTCCATTGCCCCAACACCCTGTCTTGCATCAAAAGGGGCACGACCTAAGCCAAATGGGTATGATAGTGTGTATCATTGTCAAGGGGATAGTCTCAAGCATATAAGGGTGAGTACGGTTTCCTCTTTTAGCAAAGAACATGGTTTTGTAGCTGGGGGCAATATGGGTGGTATAATGTATGAAGCGTGACCCACCAGATTCCTCTTAAGCCATAATACATTGGCATTGTAGAAAAGCTTCATTCACTTGGGGAGTCTATTGATGCATCATGTAGCAATTGTAATGCATCCCATCTCCTAAACCACTTCTTTATGTCTTGCATCCATCCCGTGCTCAAGACCTTACTTTTATGTGTCTTTTGAACTTTTTTTCTTGCTTTCCATGCAATTATAAGAAGTCAATGGGAGGTGTTTTAATGCAACTTTATCATGTAATCCAGAACCCTTTCCATGCCCATAGCCTCAATTGGAAGAGATCCCGACTCAAGAAGTAGGAGCATATATGGTGTTTGTGTATGAACTTGGAGAAAGTTTGTTAAGAAACAATTTTAGACATTCTAAAATTCTTTTCAAGTAGACTTTGAGATGCTCCCGCTTCACACTTCAACTCCAAAAAGAAGAACAAGTGTCACCAATGTGTTAAAAAGGTACTTCTTGCGAACCGAACGCTTGATGTTTTTCACATTACACATGTTCTCAAATGTATAGTACACTCTCTTTCCGGATTTCAAATGATCCATAACACATTCATGCCACTTATGATTGGCCGGAATCTCAAGGCCAAGGTACTTAAAGCTCTCAACAACTTCAACTGACTCATTGTTGCACACAATGCATGGCTTCTCCTTATGGTTGGTTTTCACAAGCATAACCTTTGTTGTGGATTCATTCACAATCAGCCTACTATGAAAGCAAAAGTTCTCAAGGACAACCATAAGCTTTTGTGCATCCTCTAAAGTGTATTTTAGAAGCACTACATCATCCACATACAACAAAAGCATGACTACTACATTACAAAATAGTGACCTCTTCAATGCATTCTTGCATAAAGTGAAGTACCATTTGTTCCAATTGATCGATATATAGACCAAAGAGAGTTGGTGACAACGGACATTCTTGTTTAACCCCAATAGTGCTTGCAAAAATTTCTAAAATTCCTCTTTCCTTGTGTCAGGACAAGGATCCTAAGGAGCAAGGCTCGACCTAGAGGGTCAAAGACCTTATCCAAGGGCTCGGATTGGACCAGTGTGGACTGGGGATCCGTATTATGGCTCGGGCTAGAATCCGGGGCTAGGAGCCAACCTATATATAGGGTGGTAGGGCGGTGGATCCGACATCTCAATCTTCTAGGTCTCATATTGGTATCAGAGCTCAGGGAAAGGAGAGGCTACGGAGGAGGGAGAAAGGTTTTGCATGGCTTCATGATCTCTCATTCTCTCTCATTTACTCTTTCTCTTGGCTATGGATTTCTCTCTTTGTTGCCTTCAAGGAAGAGGAAGGGAGGAGGGCGTGTATGCTTGCATGCCTAGTACCAAAGAAGGGGGGCCATGGGAAGCATGGCTTCTCCATAGGCAAGGAGGTCGAAGCCCATTGAAATAGGTGCACAAAGCCACTTGCGAAGAGGGGGGAGAAGCGGATGACCACTGTCAAACACCACAAGGGCGAGCTCAATATGAGTGCAAGGGCCGTGGGAGAAAAATACGACACAGGAGCTCAGGCCAGCAAGTGACACAGGGGCCACAAATTCCATTTCTCCCTCTCACGACATTGCTACTGCGCCATCACCTCTCTGTAAGCCTTTATTTTCATACCCAGTCGCCCAAAGGCCTTTGGCCTTAGGGAGAAAAGGTTTTAAGTTAAGGGAGGTTACCCACGGATAGGGTTTTCCTCCCACCTTTCCTCCTACTTTTGGCTATGAAGGTCCACCACCAACTGGCCAGTAGCCGGAAAGGCAAGGCGAATACCCACACAATAAAAAAATTTACACAAAATTATGAATTTGCAAAAAAATTTAGATGGTGGATCATCGATACTCTTTAGGTATAGCCGCAAGGTAAACAGTCTTGGCAAGACCGATGGTCATGGATTTGAATTAAGCAAGTCTATTGGAGAAACTTCGACAAAGATGGGGCGAGTACCGAACTCCCACAAGATTCATGCAAGGCATGGAAGTTGTCACTGAGAACCATCAACATGCAAAAGGGTATTGATCTATTGCAAAGTGACATTCCATCTCGACAACCTATTTTGCAACCTTGAGATGGTCTCGAGAGTTCTACAATGGTTTTTCCACATCTTGCAACCATGGCAAAGAAAATTTGCCAATGACAAAGCTATCTTCTTTGACATGGAGCGCTCTCGCCATGCGGATTTTGTCCAGGCTACGAGCCAACATACATGCCAGATGTTGAAAGCAAAGGAATTATGACTACAACAAGATTTTGTGTACTCGAGCAAGGCTTGAGATTCTGTAGGGCACATCCATAGGAATACAAAAAGCTTGACATGCAGGTTCATGAAACATGCAAGGGAGCGACGAGAACGACAGTATGGCTTGAGCAAGTGAGTGAAGTTGCAAAGAGAAATTCTTTATGCATGCCGAGAAAGTGATGATGTAAATCAGCTCTTTGTTGACTTTGGAGGAGGCACATGGTGCAAGGGCATCATGTAGAGAGGATCAAGGATCCAAGCCAATGGGACGATAGATTGCTAGGTACAAGGGTGGCACTGTTCATGGTTGCCATCTAGGTACTCTTTGTTTATATGATTGCACTAGATATGTATCATCAAAATTGTATGCTTTCAATATGGCGACCTTATCGACAAGGTGGTGGATCGACGCGGTCAAGTTTCTAAAATTTTTGTCTCGACCTTGAGCATGCACACAAGGTAATATATGGGTATATCAACAATGCATCAGATTGGAGCAGGCTCCGTATGACCACGGTACATTGGTTATGTACAAGCAAGGCATGTGGCTTGTAGAGAAAAGGAATTCGGTAAGGCCGACTAGTGATGACTGATCATTTGTATTGTGAGGGAGCAAGGCTCTGTACAAGGTGCTCATGTGGAAAGCTTGTGTAGCCAACATCATCTGGTTGGGCTACATTGTCAGGTTTTATTCAACCCTTTGGCAGGTAAAAGCAAGTAAGGCATGGCTTGTGATTTGTGAGGTCAAGGTGTTCGGCAAGGCCGATCGCTTGTTATTATTTCAAGATGTTGGCAAGAAATGCTAGGAGAGGACTCCTAGGCACGTTGTCTACCATCGATGCAGTCAACCAAGATTATGATTCTCAGATCGAGGAGCACGGCTCCGTATCTTACTTTCAAAAATTCAAGGCAACTCGCCACAGCAGGGCAACTGGGTTAGACAATTTCAAGTTTTCTTGTTTTTTTACATTTTAACGTTTGCCTGTTGTCCAAAGCAGCTTGCTTTGACAACATTCATGAAAAGAAAGGCTTTTAACCCATGCCAAGATCTTGTCATTGGCTTTGAATCAACGACATTGGCATACAATTGTTGGTATTTTGCACAGTGTGAATATAAGTTCAAAGCTACACAACGAGGCACTCTAATGTATCCATGCTCGTGTGATCGTGCAAGGCACGTATACTGGAAGCTCACATGGTTGAGACTGTCATTGAAGCCAATGACTTATTATTCTATTTTTTACTATGTATGCACAACATACTAGTACAATGGACGTACGACACCTATCATTGCATATGCTTCTACTATAGCACTAGCTACTCTGTCAAGGACATTTTTTTAATGTTTCTTTATAGGAAAAGTGTCATACCTAAGTCGCTCTGGTATAGTCATGATCACATGTACGCTAGGTGGAAGATAGACATTTTCATAATCACCCAATCTACCTATATATAGGCCCCTAGCCCTCTGGTTCTTAGCTACATATAGCCCATGTATCACACGTGTATCTGGATTTGAGCCTTGGCCTTGGCCCATCCCACCTTAGGCCTACGGAATAATGTCACGACAAGGATCCGAAGGAGCAAGGCTGGACCTAGGGGGTCAGGGACTTGAGCCAAGGGGTTAGACTGGGGACCAATGTGGATTGGGGATCTATATTATGGCTAGGGCTAGGAGCTGGCCTATATATAGGGTAATAGGGCAGTGGATCCAGCATCTCAGTCTCCTAGGTCTCATTTTGGTATCAGAGCTCAGGGAAGAGAGGCTATGGAGGAGGGAGAAAGGTTTTGCATGGCTGCATGATCTCTCATTCTCTCTTGTTTACTCTTTCTCTTGGCTATGTATTTCTCTCTTTGTTGCCTTCAAGTAGGAGGAAGGGAGAAGGGCATGTATGCTTGCATGCCTAGTACCAAAGAAGGAGGTCGTGAGAATCATGGCTTCTCCACAAGCAAGGAGGTCGAAGCTGGTTGAAGCACGTTGTGAGCGGGATGAAAACACACACAGCGCCTCTATAATGACCCGACACACACTCTTGGGAAGATACACACACACACACTATGGGGCACCACTCGGCGTAGACAACACACCTGGCCGAGACAGGGAACACACCTCTGGAGTGAGAGGAGAGAGACTATCCACTTGCCCACTCCACACACACACACACACACACACACACACACACACACACACACACACACACACACCCCCAAAACTCAGCTCAAAAGAGGAGAATTTCTGATGTTTAGATAAAATTGAGCTTGGGCCAACACCAACGAGGCAAATAGCTCACACAATATGGGTAAAATGAGCCAGATACAATCACAAACTAGAGCAGAAACTTCGCTCATAGAAGAAACTTACACAGAAAAACAGCAGGAAAAGAGTGAGAAATTTGGCAAAATGGATAGCGCCATCGCGTCCGGAACGGCCCAAAACCCCAGTCTACAATGTCAAAGTGCTCAAATCCGACCTCCGATGAGCAGTTTACGGCCAAAACAGGCTCCAAAATGAGCAAAAGCACAGCTGCGGCTGTTCCTCCTCTCTTCTCCACGTTTTTTCTGGTCTTCTCTCAGTTTTTTCAGTTCCCACACTTAGCTTTATTAGTTGGGCACCCTTGGCCTTTTAGATGACCTCAAATGGACCCCGAACAGGCCAAAAATTGACCTCGCAGTGCATAGTTGTCACCTTTTTGCATCATTCGCACACCTGGCACTCAGCTTTTTTCCAATAATGCATCTTGCCACCACGTGAAGTGGCCCCAAAACGTGGTCCTAATGATGACCTTTTTGCGTACCTCTCACAAGAAAACACCCACGTTGTGTCCTTCCTCATTTGCGTGCAAATATTGACCTCGTTCGCCCTCCTGACGCCACTAGATGCCATCTGACGCACCTGCTAACCTCATGTCGTCGGCCCGCGGATAGCTTCCTCGAGAAGTTTTACACGCTATAAACTCCTCATTATTGTAGAAAAACACAGTGGTACTGGTAATAGTGAAAATCGATGCACTATGTACACCCTGTCCTACCTGTACACATGTGGGCCCCACATAACCACCTGGCTAAGGAAAATGGGCAATCCTTTATTTGATGCACCATGCATGTATATGTACATATGCGCAATCCCTTGCTCCAAAAAACTCCTGACATAATTTGCCTATCCCCTAGCCTGCTAGATCATTCATGATCAGCAGCAGCAAAAAGAGATATGGACTCGCCGCATCACAGGTCTCCTCATCCCTCACCAACACTCCTTGATCCACATACAACTCATCCTGCTCGACCATCATCAACCTCGCATGATACAATTTAAGACGCAATCCATTTACCCTTGACTTATGTAGAACACCATCCAGGTTAGCCAGCTGATATGTGCCATTTGGAAAACACTCCACTACCTTGAAAGGGCCTTCCCACTTATTTTGAAACTTCTTTTGGAAGGTGTTGTCCAGCTTACTGTTGTAGCGCAAAACCAAGTCATGTTTCTTGATACCCTTACTTTTGACCTGTTCATTTATCTTTGCCAAAGCCTTATCCTGCATCTACCCATAATGCTCCAATGCGCTCATCCTATCCAACTGGACCTCTTGTAGTTGTAAGAGCCTCTCTTCGAATGCATCACTAGGCAGCCCAAGCAACTTCTCTAACATCTTGACCGCAGGCAACTCTACTTCCACAGGCAATAGTGATTCTTTTCCATACACCAAATGAAATGGAGTAAACCCTGTACCTGTCTTCACTGAAGTACGGTAAGCCCATAATGCACTAGGCAATTCCAAATCCCAATTCTTTCCTTGGTGCTCTGTTACTTTAGAAAGAATTTGTACCAACTCACCATTGAATCTTTCATTTAAGCCATTACACTGCGGGTAATAAGGAGTGGTATGCTGGTGCCTAATCTTCATCTTTGTGCATAAGAAGTCTAGCAGTTTAGCTCTAAATCCTGGCCCCTTATCTGAAAGTAGCTCTAATGGCACCCCAAACTTGCAACATATTTCATCATACACAAATTTTGCCACATCCTTTGAAGTGATCTGTTTTACTGCTATAGCCTCTGCCCATCTAGAGAGATAGTCCACTGCCGTCAAGATATAGCTTTTGCCCCTGCTTGTGATAGGTAAAGGGCCTATTGCATCAATCCCCCACTTTTCAAACACATCAAACGCCATAATGGTTTTTCGTAGCTCTGGCTTCAACACTCTCTTCCCAAATGCTTGACACCTATTGCAAGACCTACACCAATGGTGAACATCCTTGTGCAAACTAGGCCATACATACCCCTCTTGCACAATCTTATGCAAGGTGATCTTTAGAGCAAAATGGCCACCACATGCGCCTTCATGATTCTCTTCCAACACTCTGTAAAGCTCCTCCCGCCAAGGTACACGTCTCAACACGAGATCAGCCCCTTTCATGTATAAGACATCGCCAATCAATTTGTACCTGTATGCTCTACGCACAAAGCCATACTTCTTAGACTTCTAAATCTCCTTTGGAATGATTCCTGTTAGCAAAAACTCCTCTTCTTGAGCCAAACTTTCCCGGCCATGATAAAGAGGTAAATTGGTCCTCAACACGAATAGCTCCCCAATCATGCCTTGAGCTGCTTCATGTGCCTCTCCATTTAGAGCACGTTCAATGTGTTTGATGCTCCATGCTTCAAACTTTTTTAACAGGCCTTTAATTCTGAAGCACATTTTCTTCAATGAGGTGTTCTTGCTCTTCCACACACCCAGCACTTGCTTCACCACTAACAAGGCATCACCTTTTATGCTCAACCTTCGAACCCCATGCTTCAAACAAATGTGTAATCCGGCTTCCAATGTAGCATACTCAGCCTCATTGTTACTATGCGCATCCAATTTGAACCCTCTCTTGCATACTAGCTTCCCCTCTGGATCATAAAGTGCTATACCCCCTGAAGCTGCATCGTGGCTCTTTCTGTATGAACCATCAAAGAACAACACATGTGCATTGCTGATCTGTGGAACTTCTTCAACTACCTTTCTCACCACCTCTTCCTTAACAATAAGGGGATTCTCCTTGTAGGTCAACAAATCAGCTAGGGTAGCCCTTGTACTATCTTCCACTAGAAAAGAGAACTCAAACTCTTGCAGCTCAATTACCCATTTCTTCACCACATTTGACATGTTAGTACCATTAATTAACTGTGGCAAAAAGGCATAACTCGTCAAGAAAACAAAAGGCCGTGGTAGCAAGTAATGACAAAATCGTCGACAAGCAAATATTACACTGGCCATCACTAGCTCTACTTCCGATAACTTTCTCTCCGCTACCAACTTCACTCGGCTTGCACAATACACTGGCCTCATATAATGGCTGCCCTTCCCCTTTTTCAATAGCATGGCTCCAATGGCATCATCCCCTACTGATGGATTTACATAAAAAACTTTCTCCCAATCAGGAGCTTGCATGGCTGACAACCCCCCTAACACCTCTTTCACCTCTTGAAACACTTCTTCACACTTGTCATCCCATTGCAATGGATCATGCTTTGCCACTTGCTGTAATGGATAAAGAAGCTGCGAAGACAATGGAATAAACCGTGCCATGTACTTCACTTTGTGTATAAAAGTTGCCAATTGCTTCGTACTCATAGGTGATGGAAGAAGAATAATAGACTTCACCTTATCTGGATTAGCCTCAATGCCATTTTCTGACACCACGTGGCCCAATAACTTCACCCTTGGCTGTGCTAGATGACATTTCTTTGGATTTAGTTGTCCTCCACATTCATCATATCGAGCCAATACCATCTGCAGCTTCTCATGGTGATCAGCCCTACTGCTATAGACATAGAAGTCATCCATAAAAGCTTTAACACAACTACCAATGAATGGTTCCAACACCCAATTTGCTCTCTCTTGATAGAAGGAAGGTCCATTTGACAACCCAAATGGCAATACTGTGTAGCAATAGCAGCCCCATGGCGTAATGAAAGTTGTCTTTGTGCGGTCTTTAAGAGCAATCTTCAATTGAAAATAGCCTGAAAAACCATCACACACACTGTATCTCTCATAACCTGCCACTGAATCCAAGATCTGATCAATGAATGGAAGAGGATATGGGTTCTTTTTAGTGGCTACGTTTAAGGGTTTAAAATCTACACAAATTCTCCACTTCCCATCCTTCTTTGGACTGACTACAACTGGACTCACCCATTCTGTGGTCTCCACTGGAACTATGAACCCTGCCTTCAATAACTTGTCCACCTCTTCTCGCAAGGCTTCCATTTGCTCTTGACCCATCCTTCTTAGCCTTTGCCGCACTGGCTTAGCACCTTCTTTCAGCTCTATATGCATCTCTTCACCCTTGAACCCTCTGATCTCTTCATATGAAGTAATGAACAAATCAGGAAAACTAGCCAGCATGTGCAAATATATATCCTTCTCCATAGCTGAGAGGTCTCCACTGATCATTTGTGTCATCAATTCCTGCTTCTTTGACAACTCAACCTTGGTTTGCATCAGCCCTTCAATCACTTCATAAGGCCCTTCACTTTCATCTTCAACCTCATTCGCAAATGCAACTAAACCAAACTCTTGTATTTCTTTGTCCATCAAAAGAAATGCAACATCAGCATCCTCATCACTGCTGGTAGTGCTATCATTGTCCTCATCTGTCACCGTGGAAGAGTCTTCATCACTAGAATAATCCTCATCTTCATAAAGCTCCTCTAATCGTTTCCTTGTGTCCGTATTATAAAGCTTCTTGGTACCTGTCTTTCCATAGAGGCTAATCGTACCATGTCGCCAATCTTGAACAGCTCCCACTACACGTAACCATGGTCTGCCCAGTATAATAGGATATGCTCCCAACCCTGCTGGCATCACATGAAAATCAACAACTGCCTTTGCATCATATGCCTCCACTTCTAAGCTCTTTACAACACCTAAGCATTTTACTTTTTGATGGTTTGCCAATCTGATCCGAAAACCTGACACCCCAGCCACTGTGAGACCCATCTTCTCAACGCATGAGTGTGTTATGACGCATATTTGGGCTCCGCCATCCACATAACCTTGTCCCAAATTTTTCCTTTTATGCCACACATCTACTATTGGACAAATGTCTGGTAGCTCGTCCATTGCCAACACCTTCACTGAACCTCTCTCTGGCTCTTTCTCCATTGGGTTAACCATCCTCTTCCACTGTCGCTTTAGCTTAGGCACCATCTCTATAAGCTGCCCAAAAGTAACATCTGCCTTCCTGCTCGTCAGATCCTCCTTCAAGTCATAGCTTAATTGCCCATCCCCTAGTGGAAAATCTGAAACATGAAACTTTCGACGAGCTCTCCTTTTCCTCTTGGCCTTGACATCCTCGCCTTCATGGCTCTTTCCTTTCTTCTTACTAGGACCTGGGGCACTTCTTCCTTCCTTATCCTCTGTGGTCCTCTTCCCAATAGGCGTCACTAATGTATCCTCTAGCTTTGATGCCTTCTCCAAGGTGACTACACTTAGCACTTTTGTCTTTCCTTTTTCCTCCTGGGTCAGTCCACTGGTTCCTTCGTCTCCCTTAATTTCGATGCCATAATCATTTGACCTAGTTAACATAATCATTTGACCTAGTTAACACCTGTCTTGGCAATGGATACATGTCTCCCCCCATCCTTGGTGGCTTATCACATTGCGGGCTGATGTGACCCAACTCTCCACAATTATAACAGGTGGGCGTCTGCCTCCAAAATCTACCATTGCTTTGTCCAACACTATTCCTAGGCCTTTCTTCACCTCCTTGCTGATTTGCAAACCTCCCTCGACCTCGATTATTTCTCACTTGACCTAGCATGTTTAGGCTGAGATTCTTCATCAAATCAACCACTTGCCTCATGTCTTGCCTTAGGCCATCATCTTGCACTGCTGTAGTGACCACTGCTAGCATAACCTGAGTAGTAACAGGAACCACTGGTTCATGATGAACCCCTGACATACGACCTTGTAAAGAGTCCATAGGCTGAAATTCAGACCTCATGGGCAAAGACTCCACCCCTAACTGGCTCATTTTCCTCAGCTTCCACTCTTTGTTCCTTGCTACCTCTAGTGCATCTTCATATGTCCTACGCTTCTTTAGCTCCACTCTCCAACGTATATTCTCCCAAAGACCAGCCAAGAACCTGTCCTTCTTCATCATGTCAGGCGGGGGTACCTGTGGTGCTAAGGCCTTGCACATTCGCTCCCATGCCAATGAAAACTTACGTATGTACGCATCTACTGGCTCACCTTCCTTCTGCACCAAACCTTGTACTTCTTGCCACACTTTGTCAGGATCTTCTATCTTCACAAACTCCACTTCCAACCCATGCCTTAGATTGTCCCAACTCAATCTTACAGGTGGATCTGCTGCACGCAACTCCTCTTCAAATGCCTTGGACCAAACTCCTGCATCACTCTTCAAACAAATTTGGAGAAGGCGTAACATTTGCGTAGGGTCATGAATCTGGTTGCTAATGCAGGCAACCTCCATCTTTTCCAAAAATTCTTCCACATCTTCATCACTTCTTCCATGAAACTCCGGATAAGAGAAATCCATGGCTACCCAAGTTACAATGCTTTGAGAACCCCTTTGAACACACGTGCAAGAACCCAAAACTTTTGACTACCCAATCCCCAGAACTTCAATGGAGCTCAACTTTAGATAAGGACAAACACATGCACATCAAATGAGTTTTCATAGTTAATCATCGGAATGACAACAGGCAAAGGACATTCCAGGATCTCTCTCAATCTTCTTGGCCCAAACATAAAGACTATGCGCTGCTGGAAAAAGATCTTCCTGGACACATGAACATTAATCTGAATTCTTTGAGTTAAATGAAAAGGAGTGAACTGAGGGCCATTTTGATCATCCATTAAAGCCAACCATGAAGCTCCCAAGAAGGCACACCTGACTCAACCTCTGATTTTGCCAAAATTTCAGCAGCATAACAGCATAAATGGCTCAAAATACCAAAAAACCAGCCATCATAACTTGGGAAAATTTCGACAGAGTTTCCCCAGAAGTAGAGCAGTAAGAACCCAAAATATAGACTGTATCTGTATGCATAAACTGCCAACAATAGAACCCGAGCATCAAGTAGGACTCACTAGTACATAGCCTATGGCGAGGTCACAAAAAGGGTGCTCCAGCTACCTGTATCACCGAAAGGATCTCTACATTTGAGAATCCCCCAGCTCAATAAAAATCTCACGCTATCGACCCTCACACGAAGGCTAATGCAAATCGCGTATAGTCAAGTCTCAGAAATGACTATCTTCCAGACCAAGTCTCAGAAATGGCTGGGACTGCCAAATACAACCAAGTATGGCTCCACAAATGCGTACAATGGCAGTTTCCACAAGTAACGTACAATCCAACAGACAATGCACTCAAATAGGCGCCAAGTGATGCATTCCCACAACAATTGCAAGTGACATCACTACTAGTATATCACTATACTCCAGCTACCTGTACCTGTGTGAATCACCTATACCTGTACCTGTCCCTGTAACCTGTAACCTGTAACCTGTAGTCTGCAACCTGCAACCTGTAATCCCGAAGCTCGAAGCTCGAAGCTCGAAGCAGAAGGTACTCGAAGAAGATCCTCAGTGGGGGCGCCAAAAGAATGTGAGCGGGATGAAAACACACACAGCGCCTCTATAACGACCCGACACACACTCTTGGGAAGATACACACACACACACACTATGGGGCACCACTCGGCGTAGACAACACACCTGGCCGAGACAGGGAACACACCTCTGGAGTGAGAGGAGAGAGACTATCCACTTGCCCACTCCACACAGACACACACACACACACACACACCCAAAAAACTCAGCTCAAAAGAGGAGAATTTCTGATGTTTAGATAAAATTGAGCTTGGGCCAACACCAACGGGGCAAATAGCTCACACAATATGGGTAAAATGAGCCAGATACAATCACAAACTAGAGCAGAAACTTCGCTCATAGGAGAAACTTACACAGAAAAACAGCAGGAAAAGAGTGAGGAATTTGGAAAAATGGACAGCGCCATCGCGTCCGGAACGGCCCAAAACTCCAGTCTACAATGTCAAAGTGCTCAAATCCGACCTCGGATGAGCAGTTTACGGCCAAAACAGGCTCCAAAATGAGCAAAAACACAGCTGCGGCTGTTCCTCCTCTCTTCTCCATGTTTTTTCTGGTCTTCTCTCAGTTTTTTCAATTCCCACACTAAGCTTTATTAGTTGGGCACCCTTGGCCTTTTAGATGACCTCAAACGGACCCCGAACAGGCCAAAAATTGACCTCGCAGTGCATAGTTGTCACCTTTTTGCATCATTCGCACACCTGGCACTCAGCTTTTTTCCAATAATGCATCTCGCCACCACGTGAAGTGGCCCCAAAAAGTGGTCCTAATGATGACCTTTCTGCGTATCTCTCACAAGAAAACACCCACGTTGTGTCCGTCCTCATCTGCGTGCAAATATTGACCTCGTTCGCCCTCCTGACGCCACTAGATGCCATCTGACGCACCTGCTGACCTCATGTCATCGGCCCGCGGATAGCTTCCTCGAGAAGTTTTACATGCTATAAACGCCTCATTATTGTAGAAAAACACAGTGGTACTGGTAATAGTGAAAATCGATGCACTATGTACACCCTGTTCTACCTGTACACATGTGGGCCCCACATAACAACCTGGCTAAGGAAAATGGGCAATCCTTTATTTGATGCACCATGCATGTATATGTACATATGCGCAATCCCTTGCTCCAAAAAACTCCTGACAACGTGTGCAAAGACGCTTGGGGCAAGGGGGGAGAAGCGGATGACCACTGTCAGATGGCACAAGGGCGAGCTCAGTACGAGCGCAAGAGCGGTGGGAAACAAATACAACACAGGATCGTAGGGACCAACGTCATTGCTCCCTCTCACAACATTTCTCTTGCACCATCACCTCTTTGTAAGACTTTATTTTCATACCCAGTTGCCCAAAGGACTTTGGACTTAGGGCAAAAAGGTTTTAAGTTAAGGGAGGTTACCCACGAACGGGGTTTTCCTCCCACCTTTCCTCCTATTTTTGTCTATGAGGTTCGCCAGCTGGTAAGACGAGGCGAATCCCCACACAATCAAAAATTTTACAAAGAATTGTGAATTTGCAAAAAATCTTAGATGGTGGATCACCGGTACTCTTTAGGTAAAGCTGCAAGGTAAACAATCTTGGCAAGGCCGATGGTCATGGATTTGAATTAAGCAAGTCTACTGGAGAAACTTCGACAAAGTCGGGGCGAGTACCGAACTCCCGTAAGATTCATGCAAGGCATGGAAGTTGTCACCAAGAACCATCAACATGCAAAAGGGTATCGATCTATTGCAAAGTGACATTCCATTTGGACAACCTCTTTTGCAACCTTGAGATGGTCTCAAGAGTTTATGATGGTTTTCCCACATCTTGTGACCATGGCAAAGACAATTTTCCAATGACAAAGCTATCTTCTTTGACATGGAGCGCTCCCGCCATGTGGATTTTGGCCAGGCTACAAGCCAACATACATGCCAGATGTTGACAGCAAAGGAATTACGACTACACCAAGATTTTGTGTACTTGAGAAAGGCTCGAGATTCTACAGGACATATCCATACGAATACGGAAAGCTTAACATGCAGGGTCATGAAACATGCAAGGGAGCGACGAGAACGACAGTATGGCTTGGGCAAGTGAGTGATGCTGCAAAGAGAAATTCTTTATGCATGCCGAGCAAGTGATGTAGATCAACTCTTTGTTGACTTTGGAGGAGGCACATGGTGCAAGAGCATCATGTAGAGAGGATTAAGGCTCCAAGCCAACAGGACAACAGATTGCCTGGTACAAAGTTGTCTCTGTTCATGGTTGCCATCCAGATACGCTTTGTTTATATTATTGCACTAGATATGTATTGTCAAAATTGTATGCTATCAATATGGCGTCCTAATCGACAAGGTGGTGGATCGACGCGGTCAAGTTTCTTAAAATTTTGTCTCGACCTTGAGCATGCACACAAGGTAGTATATGGGTATATTAACAATACATCAGATTGGAGCAGGATCCTATGACCACGGTACATTGGTTATGTAAGCAAGTACAAGCAAGGCATGTGGTTTGTAAGGAAAAGGAATTCAGCAAGGCCAACTAGTGATGATCGATCATTTGTACTCTATGAGGGAGCAAGGCTCCATTCAGGGTGCTCATGTGGAAAGCTTGTGTATCCAACGTCATCTGGTGAAGCGGTCCGGGGCGGGCAACAAGAAGAGCAACCTCTAGACACCCTTCAAGGCTCCCGTGCTGCTCAATTGGGTTGGGGTTGGAAAAACAACAAACACACACACAAACCCGCAACCTAACCCTACACAAATTTGGGGCACCACCTAGTTTTGGATGCGAACTAGGACGCGTAAAGAGAGAGAGAGAGAGAGAGAGAGAGAGAGAGAGAGAGAGAGAGAGAGAGAGAGAGAGAGAGAGAGAGAGAGAGAGAGAGAGAGATAGTGCTCGGGCTGCTTTGAAACCTATCGGCAATGATCAAGCAAACACAATTATATATGTAAGAAAGAGAGAGAAGGGGGGAGGGGGTGCTTGTTGCATTAATACCTTCTTACAAATCTGTCATGACAAATCAAAGTGAGATTAGTATTTGTTCAACATAGCTTGCGTAAATTTCACCACAACACATCACAAGAAAAGCCACCCCAATCACGGTCTTAAGGCCAGGGGAGTCCTCTCCACCCTGTCGCCCTCTTACAGTATGTGGGATTTATGGCTAGATTGATGACAACACCAGAGACAAGCTATCAAGAACTTAACAAAAAACACCAAGACACTTACGCATCATTGTTGTCCATTACTTCACGTTGGAAGGGAGACAAAGTATCCAAGCTTAGTCCAAATCCACCCTCGTTGATTCAGCAAATGTTGGGCTTACACTAGTAGGAGAAATGATAGATTTCCTACTCTCAATTGAATGATCACTCTCTCTCTTACAATGGCATAGAGTTCCCTTGCTAATCCCCTATTACAACACATGCACATGCATAAGACAATGAGCTTCCACTCAAGAGCTCCTTCTAGAGAGGTTGAGCTTGGCTTCTCAAGCTATAGCATAGTGCTCTTGCTTATGGCTCCCCCCTTTTGTGCTAGCTACACCCTCCTTTTATAGCAATTTTGAAGGCTAGGGTTACTCCTCTAACCATGGTTGGGTTAGATTTTCAGCAATTTATCTAATTTCTTTTGCTTGGAATTATTAAGAAGTTGGTGGGGAAAGAGAGAGGAGAGAAATGGAGGTGATAGGACTTTTCATAGTGGGTTAGTGTTAGTAGAGTTAGTATTAATTTACAAATGGAATTGGATATTTACAATGGGAGTATCCATGTAGGATACAAATAAGGAAGAAAAACTCTTAAGAGGTAAGAAAAGGTGGATTTCTTACAAGGTTGATGCTCCAAGTGTCTTGAGTAGGGCCAATTTTGACGCTTGTTGACGGTCCACTAGCTTTGACGGTACATTTTTTCTCCACTCTTGACCTTCCTTGAGAGACAAGGTAATTGAAGCTGAGTAATCAACCACCATGATGCTGTCTTTTAAGAGAAGAGGTTGAATTTTGTGGTTTTTTTGATAGATATGGGTAAATTGGAGGAGGAAAAATGAGACTAGGTGGTCAATTTTGGAATGGAATTATGTGTGGGAGGTATGAGTTCACCATGGTTTCTCTTATTCTTCAAGGTTGAGGAGAAGGTGAGTAGGGTGCAGAGAGGAGTGGTGAGAGAGGTGGGGATGATGAGTGGAGAAGTGTGTGTGAAAGAGAAAAATGATAAAGTGGAAGAGAGAGTGTGGCTGTATAGCATGGGAAAACTGGGGTCCACTAATAAAATCATAGCTCACAGATCGTAGCTCAAAAAAATATGAAAAAATTTGAGGCAAAAGTTCAGCCCACGAGCTACAACTTTTGTTTGTATCACCTTTTCAAATTCGGAGAGCAAGTGAACTTTAAAAATTCAGCAAAACCAACCGTTTTTTTCCACTGCACAAGGTCCTTGTGGGGTCCTTCTTTGGATGATTCTTTTGAATACCTCCAAGAGTGAGCCCTCCATAGTGCATGTATGCATGCCACCTACCCTTGACCTTATTTGGTAGGTCTATAATTGAAAATATTGTTGAGATTATGATAAGTAAATAGTACAACTAAGAAAATCAAATATTGAGGGGTCTAAAAAATATGTACATGTCAAATATAAATAATATAAGTGGAAAAAATATAAAGGGGTCAAAAGAAATCTCTCTCATTATGAGGCTACCATAAAAAGATAAATATTTTTGGTGTTCTAATTTTTTAGAAAAAAAAAACAAAATAGATGTATGAAGGGAAAAATCACAATAGTGAAAAAATATACACATAAATAAAACTAGTTTTTTTGGATTTTTGTTGGGGTGGAGTTACACCAAATATAAGAGAAGCTTACATGAAAATATTTCTATATGGAATAAAGAGTATGAAAAATGGTAAGAAAAATTGTGGTAATGGTGAGGCAATGTACAGAGCATAAATAACACACACCTAGGTAGAATTATTTAAATAAATACCAAAATAATTATGAAAAAATCTTTTATTTAGGCCCTATATACAAAGAAATATTTACATACGCATGGGCCATAATATACTTATATTTTTTATATTTTTTATTTTTTTGGCTCAACTAGCCCAATGACTAGCTAATTGAGGGTTTTTTAAGAAGATATGGGAAAAGTCCCGTGACTCACGCACGCCTATGTACAGTGAAATGGTAGGGATAGCCACGGTGTTTGGATGATTTTGGTAGGGTGAGGTAACTCTATGTGGAAATTACAAAGAGCCAAAAAAAGGCTATCACTGGTTGGGCTATACAGTCAGGGTCTATTCAACCCTTTGGCATGTAAATGCAAGTGAGGCATGGCCTGTGATTTGTGAGGTCAAGGTATTTGGCAAGGCCGATCACTTGTTATTATTTCAAGATAGTGGCAAGAAATGCTAGGAGAGGGCTCCTAGGCACGTTGTCTACCATCGATGCAGTCAACCAAGATTATGATTCTCAGACCGAGGAGCATGGCTCCGTATCTTACTTTCAAAAATTCAAAGGCAACTCGCCACATTAGGGCAACCAGGTTAGACAATTTCAAGTTTTCTTGTTTTTCAACGTTTTAACTTTTGAGTTGGCAAGGATTTCCCGTTGTCCAAAGCAACTTGCTTTGACAACATTCATGAGAAGCAAGGCTTCTAACCCATGTCAAGATCTTGTCATTGGCTTTGAATCAACGACATTGGCATACAATTGTTGGTATTTTTCACAGTGTCGACACACTCTGATGTATCCATGCTTGTGTGATCGTGCAAGGCACGTATACTAGAGGCTCACATGGTTGAGACTGTCATTGAAGCTAATGAATTATTATTCTATTTTTTGCTATGTATGCACGACATACTAGTACAATGGACGTATGACAACTATCATTGCATACGCTTTTGCTATAACACTAGCTACTCTGTCAAGGGCAATTATGGATGTTGTCAAGCCATTTTTATATGTTTCTTTATAGGCAAAGTGCCATACCTTAGTCACTCTGGTACAGTCATGACCACATGTACGCTAGGCGGGTCTAGATGTGAATTCTAGTACCTCTCTCTATAAGAGCGTTGTATGCGCATACTGTTGTATGCTTATAGGATAAGCTATGACACAGACATGGTCTATGCTGGAGCCTATGCAAGGGGCATACACCACATTGGGAAAAGGGGTTTTCTTCAGTCCAACATTCTCTCTCTCTCTCTCTCTCTCTCTCTCTCTCTCTCCAACTTCTATGCGGGAAAGGTGATACTCGGCATGGATTTTTTTGAAGTCTTTCTATGTCAACACAGTAACAAGAAGAGCTAAGAGACAACAGGAAGGGCTAAGAGCCATCTATTGCCACCTACTTTTGAATGGCTAAGAAGCCATCTGTTTGTATTCCATCAATAATCAAACAACTCTATTTAGTTGCATACCCATCAATTCTAATAGACAAGCTAGAGTCTTGCCATTAGCAATTTTTTGGGCATTATTTTAACACTACTCACTTTACGTGTGAGAATCAAATTGCACGACTGTTCACAAAAACCCAAGATTATGGATTTTTGGGTCCTGAAACGATCTAGTTGTGGATACGATTCCAACTTCAGTGGATCTCCTATTTTACCTATAGTACTAAGAGTGTATATGAGTACAATTTTGGGGTAAGACCCAACTCGTGATTACCAAATCACTTATTAAGTATTGATGGTCAATTCAAGGGCAAACTCAAGGGGGACCACGGATACAGCAAAAGGGCCGACTGCTAGTTGAGTAGTTTCCCTACAAAATTATAACCAAGGGGTTTGACAATGTCAATTTTAACCAAGGGGTTTGGATTGCAAAGGAAACACCCAAGGTTACATGTGCAATACTACTTGCATCTCACTAATTTTCAATTAGTGTTCCAAACCCTTTGCAAGCGGGAAATTTGGGCAAGTACCTTTCACTATGGATAAGTGAGTATATGTTCAACCTCCAGGTACGCATCTGATTTTTGGTAGGATGCATAAACTTCTATGTTTTCATCTATTTTTTGCTCTTCAGAGAGATGACAAGGTCATGTAAGAGCCACAAAATTTGGGTTTGTAGTGTCCAAAATAAGTTTTTGCATTACGTAGTTATAAACCCACTTGTAGGGTTTGATTTGGCACATATTGTCACATGGGATACAACATGGTCTAGGAACTCTAGGAGTTCACTTTAGCCAGTGTGGAGCATGGATAATGAGGGTCCCTCTCATGCATGTCACATGCGTGTTTACAGTTACCTCCACACCCAAGTACATCTCGTACTTGAAGGATGTTCTTTTTTTTAGACATCCTTACCTGAGACATATTCCACATGTGGAGAATATGAGTCTCTAGGACTGACATTGGTGTCGCTAATTCAGTTATGTGTCGTGATAATGTCCCTAGGTGTTGGTCGAATTCGTTTTCTAGACCATTTTCAACATGTTGTGTCAAGAACAATTTCAATGGCCAAAAATTATCGGATACTAAGAATGACTTGTTAAGGTATAAGTGCTACTAAACAACATTAATGGATGATTGTTTATACATATAGCAAGGCTATGAATTGTTAATGACACGGTTTCATTTTTTGTCCCTAGAAGTGATTAATGTTTTCACCTTCTATTATGGTTCAAACATTTCACCAAGGCTTGCAAATGATTCCAGCAGAATGTATTTATTTTGTTTTTAAACTATTTACACTCCTCTTTAATGTGTGCTACGAGCATCACATTCTCCATAAGTATTGGAAAGGATGATCATGGATATACAATTTTGGATCTTTTTTTTGCTAAATGCATGCACACTAGGTGTTATGGGCCCTAGTGTTTAGCAAAGGCTGACTTGGAGTGGCATGCATATTCATCAAATTAGTTGCTTACGAAGCATTTTGCACTCTATGTGCAATATCTCTCTAAGATTACTTTTGGATCTACCAATCAACAATAGAGGTCATGACTCGGTTTGGTTGTTTGTGGATCTTTCAAGTTAACCAAGCTGGTTATGCATCTCATTGTTGATTCCTCAGCAATATTGTACGACATTATGATTCCCGTTTATCAATCAATTTGACAGACTGCCTGTAAACCGTGGGGAAACACACCTCACTACTGTCAGTTATCCAAAGAGGATTAGCAGATTACAAGTGTAATCTTGTGCTAAATAATATGCAAAGCGCGTACATTATCACCAAGCAATCCAATTAACAAGAATGTATTGCTCTTGTTGGAGTTTGCTTACAATACGATAAAGCATGTTTGTGACTCAGTTTAGTCCCTTCCTGTGTAAGTCAGGTTCTCAACGTTGACCACTTGTTATGGTGGGGTTGTTTAGTAATGAAATTTGAGAACTAGTTACAGACTTAAACTTGCCTGATGAGTGACGTCAGCAAGTTACTTTCATGGAAAGTGAAAAGAGGTACTCTTTTGGGTACATCTTTGTTGTGATAACTCATTTAGCATGATGGTATGTGATCTAAATGGAGTTTACACACTATGTTCGATATGAGCCGGTAACACATGACGGTTGAAAATGGACAACAATGTGAAAAATCAAGATGTTACTCTTGGTTTCATTGAACCTCCTACTGAACCATGTTTTGCTCAAGCGAACAGCTGGATCCATGAAGGATGCCACGGTCAAAAATATTAGTGTATCACCACTCTTGTTTTTTAGGATGCAAACGCTTATCCAAGGGGGGAGTAATGTTAGGACAAGGATCCTAAGGAGCAAGGCTCGACCTAGGGGGTCAGGGACCTGAGCCAAGGGCTCGGACTAAACCAGGTGGACTGGGGATCCGTATTATGGCTAGGACTAGGAGCCAGCCTATATATAGGGTGGTAGGGTGGTGGATCCGGCATCTCAGTCTCATATTGGTATCAGAGCCCATCATTCTCTCTCTCTCTCTCTCTCTCTCTCTCTCTCTCTCTCTCTCTCTCTCTCTCTCTCTCCAACTTCTACGCGGGAAAGGTGACACTCCGCATGGATCTTTTTGAACTCCTTCTATGTCAATACAGTAAGAAGAAAAGCTAAGAGACAACAAGAAGGGCTAAGAGCCATCTATTGCCACCTATTTTTGAATGGCTAAGATCCATTTGTTTGTAATCCATCAGTGGTCGAGTGTTGGAATTAGGGTTGCAGAGAAACACACACAGCTTGGAGAAGACGAAGGAAGCTCAAGGCACACAATAGAGAGTATGTTACTTAGTGTGCAATGGAAAGATAGATAGCCCTAGAGTGATGGGCGTATATACAATGCACGGGGGAAAAAACCTCCTAAAGAGGGAAAAAATGCCCCGGCGGTCCTAGTGTGTTCACACACATCACTACCACATGTATATGGTAACAAATCCCCCCTGGAGTGATGCGGTGAACGAGAGCTGGCACATGAGTAAAGGGAAGTGCCATGCCCTGAGGACAGGATCAGTCCACAAAGGGGAGTAAGCCCAAAGCTTTGCGGAAAGCTTCAAGCTTCTCACGAGACAATGCCTTTGTGAAAAGATCTGCAAGGTTGTCCTGTGTTGGCACATAAGCCAAGCTGATCTCTCCTGCTGAGAGCCTCTCCCTGACATAGTGGTAATGCACCTCAATGTGCTTTGTGCGAGCATGAAAAACTGGGTTCCTCGCAACTGCCAATGCGCTCTGACTGTAAGTGTAGATAGTGTTGGCAGTGTCCTGTCCAACACCCAAGTCAGCCATAAGGCGTCTGAGCCATACACACTCAACCGTAGCTGTGAAGACTGCCCTGTACTCAGCCTCACAACTCGAAGTGGCCACAGTAGGTTGCTTCTTGCTCAACCATGATATACATGAACTGCCAAGCATGAAACAAAAACCACTTGTGGACACTCGCGTGTCAAAACAACCAGCCCAATCTGAGTCCGAAAAAGCATGTAAGTCTGGCGGCAATGATCCCCCCTTGGGATAAAACAAGCCAAGATGTAAAGTGCCACTAAGGTAGCGGAAAATCCTCTTGACAGCCTGCCAATGCTTAGACCCTGGGCTATGCATAAATCTGCCGACCTGCGAGACTGCAAACTGAATATCTGGCCTCGTGTTGCATACATAAATGAGGCAGCCAACAGCAGTTTGGTAAAGAGTGACATCAGCAGGATCGCCAGCATCATGTAGACTCAACTTCAAACCTGTTTCCATGGGAGTGGCAATAGGTTTGCAATCCTCAAGTCCAAACTTACATAGCAATGTCTCTATGTAACTTTTCTGACACAAGGCAATACCACCATCACACTGCTTAAACTGTATACCCAAGTAATGATGCAACAGCCCCAAATCTTTCATCTTGAAAGTAGCATTCAAATCAGCCTTAAATTCAGCAATATGTCTCTCATTTGGTCCAGTGATCAGCAAATCATCAACATAAAGAACCACAATGAGAAATACATCATCCTCACGCTTTACATACAATGTGCTTTCTGTTGGACTGTTACGAAAGCCTCGTTTAACCAAATGAGTGTCAGCTTTCTCATACCAAGCACGAGGAGATTGCTTCAACCCATACAAAGCCTTCTTACATTTGCACACTTTGTCCTCTTGTCCTTTTATGACAAAACCGCGAGGCTGCGTTACATAAACTTCCTCAAATATGTCACCATTCAAGAAAGCAGTAACAATGTCTGATTGATGTACATCCCAACCAAAATGAGCTGCCAATGCACATAGAAAACGCACAGTAGTCATACGACAAGTGGGAGCAAAAGTCTCTTCATAATCTATGCCTTTTTGTTGTGCATAACCCTTTGCAACAAGTCGAGCCTTATGGCGATCGATCTCACCATCCGGCTTGCGTTTCAACTTGTAAACCCACTTCGCACCAATGGCCTTTTTGCCAGGAGGCAAATCACATAAAGTCCATGTGTCATTCTCTATAAGTGCATCATATTCTGATTTCATGGCAGCAATCCAATTTTCTGAATTCTGTGCTTCATCAAAAGACAGAGGCTCCTCAACATCATGTAAACTAGACACAGCCAAAGCATAACAATCTGATGCATAAGATGCATGGCGAGAGCCTGAACGAGTACGACTAGATAAAGGTGCATCCAATTTACTGTCACGCAAAGTGTGCACCAGCCATTTTAGCATACCTCTAGCCTGCTCATTTTCAGCCCTTTCCTCATCAAGTACATCATGTACATCTGCATCAGTAATAGGCTGTTCTAAAACGTTTTCAGAAACCCCCATAGGCTGTACATTTGCCTCATTGGAACTTACATTCGTATTTCCACCACTGAAAAGAGGCAACAAAGTGTCATAAATGTCCTGTGAGCTTACATTACTGTCTCTAGTACATGACAGCAAGGGTTGAACAGAATCTTCCACAAACACTACATCCCGTGAAACCAAAATACGTTTTGTTTGCGGATGATACAACCTGTAACCTTTGCTTTCAGCACTATAACCAACAAAAATACATTTGACAGCCTTATCATCCAATTTTCTGCGCTGCACTTGTGGCACCAAAGCATATGCCAAACAGCCAAAAACACACATGTGCTCAATAGAAGGTTTTCTATCATGCCATGCTTCATATGGAGTAATAGACTGCAAAGCTTTCGTAGGACACCTGTTAAGTACATAAGTGGCACACATGATGGCCTCAAGCCAAAAAGAATGCGGCAAAGCTTGACTTTTGACCATACATCGTGCCATTTCCGTTAGTGACCTGTTTTTCCTCTTAGCAACACCATTTTGCTGAGGTGTATAAGGCACTGTACATTGGTGTTTTATCCCACGACTAGCCAGAAATGCATTAAATTCATGAGACATATACTCCCCCCCTCGATCGGAACGGAGGGTGCCCATAGTACATTTTGAGACATTTTCAGCCATAGCCAAAAATTGTTTGAAGCACATAAAAACTTCGGACTTTGCTTTAAGCGGAAATACCCATGCATGCCTGGAGTAATCATCAATGAAAGTCACGAAGTACAGGTAATTGCCCAAGGACGGAGTTTGCATGGGCCCACAAACATCACTATGCACAAGCTGCAACCTGCATGTGGCCCTAACTGAACCATCCTTTGGAAACTTAGAACGCTGCATTTTACCCAGAATACAGCCTTCACAAACATGTTTGATAGGTGCTTCAAGAGGCGGCAAAGAAGCAACCATATCAGATTTCTGCAAACGCAGCAAACTGGCAAAATTCAGATGACCAAAACGTGCATGCCAAAGTTTTGCATCTGAAATAGCCCTTGAATCTGCAACAGCATTTGCAAAATTTTGTCCACACTTGTCATACAAAGTGAGCTTATACAGCCCACGGCACAAAAGCCCAGATGCAACAATTTCATCACCAAAACTGAGATCATGAACTGTACATCTGTCATCCACAAATTTGACTACAAGTCCAAGTCTAGCAAGTGCGGATACAGACAATAGATTCTTCTTGATCCCAGGTACATAAAGTGCATCAACAAGTGTGAAGGAACTGCCATTAGCAGCAGTGAGCACAATCTTTCCAACTCCCTGAACTGGATAAGAGGCGTTGTTGGCACAAGTGACTGAATTCCCATGAGGGACAGACTCGAGAGAGGTAAACAATTCACGATGTGAGGTAATGTGCTTTGTAGCACCACTGTCGAAATACCACACATGTGAATCTGCAGCAACTGACAAGCATGCATCATGGACAGCAGGATTGTAAGTGCACTCTGCGCTAAAAGCCCATTCTGCATCAACATCAGCATCACAATCTCCTTTCACAGAAGACTCAACAATGGCTGCATTTGTAGTGGAACCAGCATTTGCAGTGGAACCACCCTCTTTCTTCTTAGCCTCTTTGGCCTTCAACTTAGGACACGACTTGATCAAGTGATCATTGGCTTTACAATAATGGCAACGCATCTTCTTTTTGCCCTTATCACCAGAATTGCCAGACGAAGTGCTGCCAGCAGAAGCATTAGGAACAGAATTTTTGCCACTCGCAGCAGAACCATAAGAAGTGGCTGCATTACTGTTACCACCCTTTCTTTGAGAAGCAATAAAAGCCTGTTCAACTGCACGCTGCCTAGTCCTGTTTTTTCTAGAAAGTGACTCTTGCAACAGCAATGTGCATAATGCATCAAACTTGACAACTTCAGGATTTCCTTGGGTCATCAGTCTCCAAGTACTAGCAAAAGTCTGGTAGGAATCTGGTAAGGCATCAAGAACAGTCTGCACAAGGGAACTGTCAGAAATGACTTCACCTGCAGAAATGAGTTGCTCATTGATATCCTTGACACTAGCAAGGAAAGTGTCCATATCATCTTCCTCATGCATAATCTTCGACTCTAGCTCTTTACGCAGCAAAGCAATTTTAGCCTCATTGCGGCTTGCATAAAGACCTGCTAGAATATCCCAAGCCTGTTTTGCAGATTTTGCTGAACGGATGTGAGGAATAATGGTGCGCTTCACAGACAACACAATCAATGCATGAGCCTGCGCATCCTTAACATCCCAACGAGCTTGTTCTGCTGTAGGCAAAACAACTCTAACAGCTGCAATCCTTGCAGCAAGACCTGCAACATCCTCAATATCGCCTACATCTTCAGAACCAGGACGTACATCAATGCCCTGCACAATGTTCCAGACACCTTTTGACACAAGAACGTGTTGCATCATATAAGCCCACATAGGGTAGTTGTCCCCATCCAACCTGTCCTCAGCAGCAAACATCTTGAACACATCTGTGTTGTTGTTGTCAGCCATGGTAAATGCTGCACCTGATGTGAAAACTGCCCGAAAATAGGAGAAATGGAGCGGGAACAACTTGTGCTATATAGCACAAACCGTAGAAGACTATAAGGCACCTGTTATGCAGAAAACGGCACTGACAGAAAATCTGCACAAAATGACGAAATAACCTGTGCAGTACTGCCCGTAGTGGAAACGGAGGCCGAAATGAGCCCAAATCAAAATTCTGAGCAGACCGAGCTCTTCGAGCTCACCCAAAATATTTGTCGACCTGCGAACGCTTGCCAAAGCTCACTGAAATCGGAGAAAGTGAGCATGCGTGTGCTGGAGCAGTTGGCGACTAAGCCCGGGAGGACGTGACCTGCTCTGATACCAATTGTTGGAATTAGGGTTGCAGAGAAACACACACAGCTTGGAGAAGACGAAGGAAGCTCAAGGCACACAATAGAGAGTATGTTACTTAGTGTGCAATGGAAAGATAGATAGCCCTAGAGTGATGGGCGTATATACAATGCACGGGGGAAAAAACCTCCGAAAGAGGGAAAAAATGCCCCGGCGGTCCTAGTGTGTTCACACACATCACTACCACATGTATATGGTAACATCGAGCAGCTCTATTTACTTGCATACCCATCAATTCTAATGGACAAGCTAGAGTCTTGCCATTAGCGATTTTTTGGGCGTTATTTTAACACTTCACACTTTAAGTGTGAGAATCAATTTGAGTTTTTGAACGCCTTAAACTCATAAGGGCTTATCTTTGCCAAGGTGTATAGATGAAGTCAGCATTTCAGGTAATACGGCTGTTCACAAAAACCCAAGATTATGGATTTTTGGGTCCTGAAACGATCTAGTTGTGAATACGATTCCAACTTCAGTGGATCTCCTATTTTACCTATAGTACTAAGAGTGTCTATATGAGTACAATTTTGGGGTAAGACCCAACTCGTGATTACCAAATCGCTTATTAAGTATTTGTGGTCAATTCAAGGGCAAACTCAAGGGGGATCACGGATACAGTAGAAGGGCCGACTGCTAGTTGAGTAGTTTCCCTACAAAATTATAACCAAGGGGTTTGACAATGTCAATTTTAACCAAGGGGTTTGGATTGCAAAAGCAACACCCAAGGTTACATGTGCAATACTACTTGCATCTCACTAATTTTCAATTAGTGTTCCAAACCCTTTGCAAGTGGGAAATTTGGGTAAGCGCCTTTCACTACGGATAAGTGAATATATGTTCAACCCCCAGGTGCGCATCTGATTTTTGGTAGGATGCATAAAATTCTATGTTTTCATCTATTTTTTGCTCTTAAGAGAGATGACAAGGTCATGTAAGAGCCACGAAATTTGGGTTTGTAGTGTCCAAAATAAGTTTTTGCATTACGTAGTTATAGACCCACTTGTAGGGTTTGATTTGGCACATGTTGTCACATGGGATACAACATGGTCTAGGAACTCTAGGAGTTCACTTTAGCCAGTGTGGAGCATGGATAATGAGGGTCCCTCTCATGCACGTCACATGTGTGTTTACAGTTACCTCCACACCCAAGTACATCTCGTACTTGAAGGATGTTCTTTTTTTCAGACATCCTTACCTGAAACTCATTCCACATGTGGAGAATATGAGTCTCTGGGACTGACACTGGCACCACTATTTAGTTATGTGTCACGACAATGTCCCTAGGTGCCGATCGAATCCGTTTTTCTATACCATTTTTAACACATAGTATCAGGAACAATTTCAGTGGCCAAAAATTGTCGAATACTAAGCATGACTTGTTAAGGTACAAGTGCTAATAAACAACATTAACGTATGGTTGTTTATACATATAGAAAGGCTATAAATTGTTACTGAAACGATTTCATTGTTTGTCTCTAGAAGTGATTAATGTTTTCACCCTTTATTATGATTTAAAAATTTCAGCAAGGCTTGCAAATGATTCTAGCAAAACATATTTAGTTTCTTTTTTGAACTATCTACACTCCTCTTTAATGTGTGCTATGAGCATCACATTCTCCATAAGTATTGGATAGGATGATCATGGATATACACGTTCAGATATTTTTTTTTGCTAAATGCATACACACTAGGTGTTATGGGCCCTTGTGTTTAGCAAAGGCTGATTTGGAGCAGCATGCATATTCATCAAATTAGTTGCTTATGAATCATTTTGCACTCTATGTGCAATATCTCTCTAAGATTACTTTTGGATCTACAATTCAACAATAGAGGTCATGACTTGGTTTGGGTGTTTGTGGATATTTCAAGTTAACCAAGCTGGTTATGCATCTGAATGTTGATTCCTCATCAATATTGTATGACATTGTGATCCCCATTTACTAGTCATTTTGACAGACTGTCTGTAAACCGTGGGGAAACACACCTCACTATTGTCAATTATCCAAAGAGGATCAGATCAAGATTACAAGTGTAATCTTGTGCTAACGGATATGCAAAGCGCGTACCTTAGTGCCAAGCAATCCAATTAGCAAGAATGCATCGCTCTTGTTGGAGTTTGCTTACAATACGGTAAAGCATTTTTTGTGACTTAGTTTAGTCATCTCATGTGTAAGTTAGGTTCTCAACCTTGAACACTCGTTATGATGGGGTTGTTTACTGATGAAAATTGAGAACAAGTCACGGACTTAAACTTGCTTGATGAGTGATGTCAGCAAGTTACTTTCATGGAAAGTGAAAAGAGGTACTCTTTTGGGTACATCTTTGCTCTGATAACTCGTTCAACATGTTGCTATGTGTTCTAAATGGAGTTTATACACTATGTTGGATATGAGCTGGTAACACATGACGATTGCAAATGGACAACAATGTGGAAAATCAAGATGTTACTCTTGGTTTAATTGAACCTCCTACTGAACCGTGTTCTGCTCAAGCGAAAATCTGGATCCATGAAGGATGCCACAGTGGAAAATATTAGTGTTTTACCACTCTTGTTTTCAAGGACGAAAACGCTCTTTAAGGGGAGTAACGTTAGGACAAGGATCCTAAGGAGCAAGGCTCGACCTAGGGGGTCAGGGACCTGAGCCAAGGGCTCGGACTGGACCAGTGTGGACTGAGGATCCATATTATGGCTAGGGCTAGGAGCCGACCTATATACAAGGTGGTGGATCCGGCATCTCAGTCTCCTAGGCCTCATACCTTGCGCAATTGACACATCACTTTCTCATAGATTCGAAAAACCACAAGCATAAACTCACTTGGCACTTGCTATTCTTCCATCCTCTCAAAATTTGTTATGTGGAATCATATCAAAGACTTTCTTAAAGTCCATAGAATAACAATATAATCGCTTGCCTTTTTATCAAATTTCCTCCATGAGAACACAAAAATTGAATCAAGAGCTCTTAATAGCTCCCTCAAGCGATCTTATCCCTCTCTCGTTTAGACTATAACCTTCATATCTCTCTCAAGCCGAAGCTCTTCTTTTTTCCATTTGACATCAAGCTTCCAATCACCATAAAGCTAAGTAATCTCTCACTTTTTGAGGATCATGGAGCATAACGCTCACTCTATAAGCTCCCTCTTAATCGGCAGTAGAAGCATAGCTTGCAAGACACAAACAAAAGGATTAATCTTTCAAAATATTAATGAAGTTCTATTTCTCTCTATGAATGACATTGAAGAACAAGAAAAGGAGAACAAAAGGATCGATTGCGCTCGCTATCGTCATCGATGCTCTTTTTCTCAATTAATCCTATCTCCATCATTATCATCAGCTTAGACCTTGTTAATCTTGTTGATAAGTTGTGATGCCATTAACGGCCAGGTTACTTTTCATAAGGAGCTTAAACTCCTTAGGTTTTAGGTAATCCAAATGATGGTGATGTTAACGGCCCACTTTGGTTATAATTAAGTTGTACTCAAGGTTTACTTATGTTTACGGTGATTGTTAAAGCTATCTGCATCTGTTGTTCTCTCTCTCACACATCTCTTACAGCTAGAGGCCCCGTGCCTTCCCGGCTCACCATTTGAACACAAATCCCCCGACAACATGTCACTGACCAGGCGAGAGTCTGATGCTGTGAACTCTAGACCGACTGTAACTAACTATCTGTCATGTGCCAGTGACATTGTAGCCATGCTATAGGTTGCCCGCCACAAGACCACTCACCATCTCGGTGAGAGAAAACTGCTAAAATTTTCCAACCTCTCAAGTCCATAACCAAGAATAAACTCCTATATACACCAAGACAACTAAAACAAACTGCCTGTTTACAACACAATGTTGAGCTTGATACAAATGCTACCTATTTTCTTCAATTCAACTGCCATCATGTGCATTTGTGCATGTATAAAGCTCACCATCTGAGAATGTAGAGTCTCCTTCCTTGGACATGTTATCAAAAAAAGCTCCTGCTATGGTAGAGATATTGCACCCCTCTTCGTGTCTCCAAGATATATCAACAACATCGAGCCAAGTGGGTGCGGTCTTCAATGCCTTCCAAGCGATTCCAACATCATTAGAGCAGGGAGGGGTAGGGCGAGATATGGGGCTAGGTAAGAGGGGAGGTAAGGCGAGATGGAGAGAGAGGGGGTGGGTAGGGGCGAGAGAGAGAGAGAGAGAGAGAGAGAGAGAGAGAGAGAGAGAGAGAGAGAGAGAGAGAGAGAGAGAGAGAGAGAGAGAGAGAGAGAGAGGGGGGGGGGGGGGGGGGGGGGGTAGGGGCAAGCGGGAAGGATAGGGGGCGAGGAGGGTGGGTATGGGCGAGTGGGAGTGGGAGAGGATAGGGGCAAGGGGGCAAGGAAAAGGGGATGGGTGGGGTGAGAGAAAGGGAGGGGTGGTAGTGACGAGGGGGTCGGTAGTAGGGACGAGGGAGAGAGGGCTAGGGGGTGGGTATGGACGAGAGAAAGGGAGGGGGTGGGTAGTGCATTTGAAGAGAGTAGGGCAGGGGGTTGGATAGAGACATCAGGTGGTGGATGAAGCTTAAGTGAATTTGTTCTAGGATTTGAAAGAAATATGCCATCTATGGCCCTTGCAAAACCCTCTCATCTAGATTCCATATGGGAGGCATTGTGAGTTGTACCATCACTAGGCTTACCAAAAGTTTTTCAAAGTAATCACTCTCAAACTCCTCAATGCATGACTCTTCTATCAATTTGGAAGAGGCTAATTTTATTAGATATGATTGTCTGCTCTGTATATGCTCTAGCAGCACCGAGTGATCATCACAGTTACCAAGGTTGTCTCCCTTTACTGGATGGGAGATGGCACTGCTGAAGATTTTGCTATAGGTGAAGAAGTTTCCTCTTCTAGGAGCAGAGAAATATCATGAGTTGGTGTCACATCAATATTGAAATCAACATCTTTTTCTTGTAACCCTCCTCGCGGAAGCTTGTTGAAGGGTAGAAGATTTCTTTGAGCTTTGGAGAGCTGGACATCCACGTCTACAAGGGCGAGTGCAAAATTGATGAAGGCTCCATCAAAGAATCAAGACTATTCTAGCACGACATGGGAGATGTGGAGTACGACTAGTTACAGAGGGGGACATTGACAATGCTCTTCAGTGATCGATGCAATACTTTCTCAGACAACACTCGATGTCGAGAATCCTCAGGCATTGATGATGATGATGAATTTAGTTTTTTACTTTATGTCATATTTATTTTGTACCCATACATTGTATTAGATCCACCAAGATTGTATGTGTTTGGTCTCATAGGTCATTTTAGCCTTTTGAGAAGACATTTAATATAGCATTTTATTTCATTTCATCTCTCTCTCTCTCTCTCTCTCTCTCTCTCTCTCTCTCTCTCTCTCTCTCTCTCTCTCTCTCCCTCCCCTTTTGTGTGTGTGTGTGTGTGTGTGTGTGTGTGTGTGTGTGTGTGTGTGTGTGTGTGATATGTTCAACCTTGCCTTCAACATAGTATGCCTTGTGATGGAGAACTAATTGGGTCTTGAGTTCAAGACTAGTCAAATAGACATTGGGTTTGTTTCTACAACACTTAAAACTCTTCTTTTCTCTTCTGTTGTGTGTGTGTGTGATAAGTTCAACCTTGTACTTCAACATGGCATGCCTTGTGATTGGAGCACTACTTGGGTCAAGCCTTTGCATAAAGGAGGGGATGTAAAGAATGTAAATAACTACAAGACTATAATGATTGGGTCTCTTATGGTGGCAGAGTTGTTAATGTACATAATGGAGATAAAATTGAGTGATTGGGCTGAAGAGAATGACAAGTGTGCAAAAGGACAAGCAGGGTTTTGTCCACATCATAGCACCATTGATCATACATCTATATCATCAACCAACTCTAGGGTAGAATCTGTACCACAAAAATTTTGCTCTAATTTTGAGTCATTAGAAAAATCATTAGCTACAACCAAATCATCCTGCATGTCTACTTAAATGTGGTTGCACTCATACACCTGCACAATTTCATCTTGAGCTTTAGCCACTTGTTGACCGGTGGGTCAACAACACAACATAACTCAAGTTTCGTACCAAAGTCTTATCTTTTGCGAGTTATGAAATGTTGCGGATTATGGCTATAAACGTCATTTGTAATGAGTAGTTATTCTAGTTTCAGAAGCCGGGGTGCAATGGCACTTCCAGATTGTAAATACAAAGCCATTTGACCCCTTCAACCCCAATTTTGGTTAAACCTAAGGTAGCCTTAGTATATAAGGTACCTAGGTCATTTTGTAAAAGGACTTTTTAATCATAATCAAAACTTAGCGCTGCCGTCTACTGTGTGTGAGAGAGAAAGAGAGTGAGTGTGAGCTTCATCCTCCCTCTACGCCCGGCTCGCTCAACACATTGGAGATCCGACTGCACCATTGCTGTAGGCTCGAGGAGAGCTACGCGACAACGCCAAGCATTCCACGCGAGACGAAGCGCACACGCCGATGCATCTATGAGCTATTTGTGGCCGTAAGTGTATCAAACGATGTCTGTTTTCTGCGTGCTAGTAGTCTATAGAATCGTGGCGACATAAGCTACGTATAGGTACTCATAAATTTCAGTTTCGAGTACTTTCAAATTTTGGCTCTGTCGTCCTACGCGTTTTCCGCAGATGGGTTTAGAGCGAGGGTTTTGAGTGTAGAAGCTTAGGGACAGGTGTATCCTAGTGAGGGGATGGTGTTCCTTAATTTTCGTACGAATCTGGCATGATTAGGCGAGTTACCTTTAGTATGTGTGTATGTGACTAGGTTGTGTAGTTGAGAGCAGTGAGGTTCTTGATTGTGGTTTAGTTGGACTTCAAGAGTGTTGTATGTGTAGGATGGTCTCAGCGTGACAAGCTTAAGATATTTCCTCCGTGTGCCTATCGTGTCATCTGTGTCCTCGATTGACATTATGTTGATCTAGGTAGTGTTTGCATGCACTTCATGGGTGTGTGAGTAGCTTCCCGTCCAACATTGGCGCCGCTGCCGGGGACACAAGGACCTAAGTAGGTTTCCTACTAACACTCGTGTGATGGTTGCTTGATTTAGTTTCGGCTAAAGAAAGCGTTTTTCTTAAGTGGATCCGGAAGAGGATATTCCGCGATCAAGTGGATAGCCAGGAAGTGTGTGTCTTGCCGAGGGTCTGCGACTAGATAGGTTTGGTTAGGATCTGTGGATTAGAGTAGTTGTTGGTGGTCGAGTGATTTGTGAGGTGATAAAAGCGTTTACTAGTTCGTGTGTGGCAGTGAAGCGTTTTTCTACTCATAGATGCAAAACCCCATATGACTTGTAGGAGTAGCTTTAGGTAAGTGATCCGATTCTGGTCTAGAGCTATTCAACACTGAATTATTTGCTAAAGTGCTTGATTGCATTTGAAATCACGGAAAAGTGTGCTTTTGAGGGTAAAAATGCATTAAACAAGCCTTTGTGGATATTTTTGTATGACTGATTGATGTTGTGTATATAAAAGAGCATTTGCAAGGGTTCTGTGAAGAAAACATGCAATTCTGTAAACATAGACATACTACGCCTAGGATGTCTCAAGGGGGTTCTGGAGACCAAATTTGAAAATTTTGACTGCACCAGTGGGTTCACAGGGTAGGTTTTACCCTAGTAACATATTGACTTGGGTGTTTTTCCCTATTTTTGTTGACCAAAAGCCAAAAGGCGCAGTCAGAAAACGTAAAATTTCTGCAAAGGCTTAATTGAGTGATTTTTGCATGTTTTTGCAATTGTGAAGCATACTTGCACTTGCTGAGAGCATAAGGAAGCATTAGGGACACTTCAGTCTCAAAAAATCAGCAGAAGACATACTACGCGTAGGATGTCTACAGGGTGATCTGGGCACTTTTTTGAAAATCTGAGGTTACCAGTGTGTTTAGAAGGTAGGTTTTACCCTATTTTCACCTAGAAAGTGAAAATTTGACCAAATTTTGACAGATCAAAGCCAAAAGACGAGAATTGCCAGACATCCTACCCAAATTGTGTCCAAGGCCTAATTTTGAGACCAAACCATAGGATGACTCCATAGGCATATTCTAAATGTTGTATTGAGTGCATGTGATAAATTTCACCTCATTTGGGTGAGAAAATTGGGTTCAAAGAGGACTTTAGCATTTTTTACTGAAAAAGGCAAGAATAGCTAAAAATTGGGACTTTTGAAATCCAAACCAAAATCTAAGCATACCACTGGGTTACTGACATCAAGGGGAAGCTGTGGGACAAGTCTGGGGTCAAACAGGCAAAAAAGACATACTACGCGTAGTATGTCTTCTGTGTGATTTTGGACTTTAAACAAAATTCTGAGCATACCACAGTGATCAGCACCTTAAGGAGAGTCTGTGGTTCAAATTTGGGGCAATTCTGAGCAGTTAGAGATCCTACGCGTAGGATGTCTAAGGCATAATTCTGAAACCAAAGTTCTACTGTGACCATACTATGCTGTTGTATAGCCTTAGGCAAGCCTCCTAGTCAAATTTAGTCCAATTTGGAGTTGATTTGACTTGGGAATTCATCAGAACAGACATCAGGCTTCTGGAGCAGATTCTGGATCATTTGACCAACCCATAGGTGTCAGAATCAAAAAGTAAAAAGAGCTGTGAGCTTAGCACATCAAGGGGAAGCTACAATGCAAGTTTGAGCTGAAACAGACCAAAAAGAAATCCTACGCGTAGGATGTCTCTAGCTTGATTTAGGACTTCAAACCAACCTTTGAGCACACCACTGTGATCAGCACATCAAGGAGAAGCTGGGGTGAAAATTTCAAGTCATTCTGAGCAAAAAGACATCCTACGCGTAGGATGTCTCAAGGCCATTTTTAGGTCCAAATGAAATTCTGAGCATACCAATGTGTTGCTGGACTTAAGGGGAGTCTCTAGACCAAATTTAGTTAAATTCTGAGCATATAGACATACTACGCGTAGGATGTCTCTAGGCCAGTGTTAGGGTCCAAGTGTACTTTTGACCATACAAAAGTGTTCACAGTGTCACAGAGATCCCAAATCTTTTTTCAAATTTGAATTTGGACTCATTTTGACCATTCTAAACTGCATTTCATTGTTTTGGCCATAACTTTCACAAACGGTATCGGATCGGAAAAGTTTTCATATCAAAACGTAGCCTGAGAGCGGCTCTACAGATCTTAGAGCAAAACGGCATCTGTTTAGTTCAACTTTGAAAAAAACGTCGTTTGAGGCCTCAAAATTCATCCGGAAGTCGGGGGTCTAAAAGCGACAATTTGCAAGAATTGTGACGAAACGGTTGCGGTTTTGGACATAGTTTCGACTTTTCCCTAACCAAAGCACTTGAACACAATGGACTAAGTCTACTTAAACCAAGCAAAAGCTCTTTTAAGCCCAGAAATCATGTCTACCCTAGATTCAAACACAGCTTACACAAGCTTGGAGATCCCGACGATAGAGGAATATCCTCCCACAATGGATCTTCCAAACTTGCAATTGATAAAGACCCATCTTGTTGAGAGAGTCTGGATGATTGGTCATGAGAGTGAAGGACTATATAGATACATCATGAAGAGATAACGGATTACATGCTCTTATATGTTTATACATACGGAGTCGACTGTCAATGGAGATCTATAGTTGTCGACAAGTATAGACGAGAATACAGAGTTGTAGAAAGCACAAATCCACAGACTGTACTAGAAAGAGGTGGATATTTGGTCAATGAACGACCACCAATGCCTCCACCAAACACGAGAATTCCTATAGGAATTCCAGGAAGAGAGCCACCAGGATTCCCTTCAAGAGCGATAACGAGAGAAGGATTGGGAGAGTCTCTGGTTAGACTTATAGACAATCGACGAGTTAGACCATCCCATGTCCAGAAATGGGTAAACAGAAAATACTCCGGAGATAAAGATCCGAAAGATCACGTAGCGGATTTTAGAAGAGTGATTAGAGCAGAGGAAGTTTCAGATTTTGCGACACAGTTTGCGGGATTTGGATTGACTCTAGAAGATGATGCAGCTACATGGTTCGATTCGGTGGAAAAATGGGATTTTGAGACCCTAGATGAGCTGTTTGAGGAGTTTATTGAAGAATTCTCGCCAAAAGGCATTGCTCACAACACGGTCTCGCAAATCCATAGATTCAAACAGAAAGAGGATGAATCAGTACGCAAAGCATCATTACGACTCAAGAGATATGTTAAGCTCTGTCCGAGAGCGGAATTACCTACGCAAGCACGACTGATGCTGATATTTATCCAGGGAATGAGAGATGAGGGCCTTCAGAAGGATCTGCATATGATAAGGAGGATGACGCTAAACGAGTTGATCAAAGAAGCTCTTTATCTAGTGGATAACTGTGAGGCATACAAAGAAAAGGACTTAAAGAGTCAAGGAGATGACACATCCTCTCAGCACAGTGTTTCACAAATAAGTGAGTCCATTGACAAGCCAACGGAACCTATTGATCAAGAAAACCTTATCGACGACTTGGTCAAGAGGTTGATTCCTCTTGTAAGGTCTGATTCGGGAGAGCCGAAGTGGTTTGAAATTGAGAGAAAATGGACGAACCATACGGGGGAAGAGTGCTATTATAGCATGGATAATGCTAGGGAGAGGTATGTACAACCTGTTCCAGAAGCACCTACTCCACCTAGATACATTACGGGGAATGCGCCAGGACCAGTAGGAGTTTTAAGGCCACAGCTTGTCTTAGGACAACAACCTCAGCTGCCAGGTGCTAGAATGCCGGTAGACATGAGATACATGCCAATGATGGAAGCATCAAATAAACCAACTCCAGTACCAGCTACAATGTGGTATATCAACCAAAGTGAGTACTACCCTTCGGAGCAACAAAATGTGAGAGAAACACATGGAGTGGTGAGGCCGGTACAACCTCCACCTCCTGGGTTTCAGTCTAAAGAAAGAAGGTATGAAATGGACGAAAAGACATTGCGATTCATTGCAAATAGCGGCTTATCTAGGTCAAAGCTTGCTTATAGCCAAGAGGAAATGCCAAAAGAATCTCCTCAACCAGAGACAGATTGTCACAAAAGTCGTGACAACCACTTGGTCAAACAATGTCCTCAAACAGAGATCACTGAAGTAAATGCCTATTGTCTTGAGTGTGGCATCACTCACTTGATCCCCGATTGCCCGAAAAAATCAAACCAAATCAGGAAAATAACGACAGATGTATCAGGGATTGTTCAGCTACCTAGTAGCTTAGAAAATGAAAAGGTCGTACCAGTTCAAGTGGTTACGAGAGCACAAGCCCAAAAGAAAGCTGATGAGAATCCAGAGACAAAGAACACGGAAAGTGACATGAGTCCAAAGACAGATGATGGACCAAAGACAGACGCACCTAGTCAGAAAACCAAGAGCAAACGAAATAGTTGGAAAGCTAGAAAGACTAGGATGAAAGCACGCAGGGAACGAGAGCAAAAATCCCTAGCTGAGAAGCTTACTGAAGCTGAAAAGAAGATAAAACAACATGAGGAAAAGGAGGCACCTTCTCTTACACAGATGGTTAAACCTCTAGAAGAACCATCCACGGATGAGAAACTAAGAAGTGCTAGTTCAAGAGGATCTGTGTTGGCAGAGAAGGTTAATGAGACATTAGATGCCCTCTTGAAAGCCTATGATGTGAGGCTCAAAAACAACCAAACCCAAGAACACAGGTGGATGACATATCCCTATACGGAACTAGAAAAGCAAAGGTTTGAAATGGATTCAAACAGCCCAAGCTTTACTAGAACCACCAGGTGCAAAACCTGAGGATGTGATCCGTGTCATGCCTACACAAGTAATCCCACCGAACCAGGAACTAAAAGAGCCAGATTTTAGTCATAAGCACATACCAAACCTCAAAGAACCAGCATTAGAACCAAGGATAGTACTGAATACCACGGATAACTCTTCCGAGGGATTTCACCAAGCTATACCTGAGGATTGTAAAGAGATAGATGGTCTTGATGAATTGTGGAAACAAGTCAAAGAGGCCAATGAAGCCGATGACCTAAGAAGACGAGTAGACAAGACTGGTGATGAACGAGGAGTGTTTCTACCACCAATGGAGGAATTTGAGACTGGATCTCAAATGAATCTAGACGTGCGATCATATTGGGGAGACAAAGGATATGTACAATCTATGGATAGTCAACCCCATTCGCTAAGAACACTACCGTCCTACATGGGAGAGTACGAGACCAAGTCAGATGTGGTTGCACTCCCATCACAGAGACTGTCTCCCAACAAGGCCATCGATTCAAAGGGGCTAGTAGATATTCTATCTACCCCAGTCACCTGTACAATAATGTTAGCCGAGTTGCTCAGAATAAGACCAAACATGTGGGCTAATGTGGGTAAATGTCTAGAGAAATTTGGTGTAAAAACCCCAATGACTCAAATCGAGGAAGGCATCAAAGAGCTTGAAATGCCTCAACTAAATACTAGGCCAGTGCCATTAAACAAGGTAGGCGAGTATTACGAGGGAGAAGATGGAAACACCACCCTTCCTATGGAATTCAATGGTGTAAAAACCATGGCAATCCTTGACAGTGGAGCTGGTGTGGCCATTGCAACCAAAGAGGTTTGGAAAAAATGGGGAAAACCTGCCTTGATATCCACACGAATGACCCTGCAGCTTGCAGACGGACACAAGGAAAAGCCCCTAGCACTGCTAGAAAAAGTACTTGTTACTTCTTATGGCATTGAATATGAACACACTTTTGCTGTTGTTGACTTTGGCAAGAAGAACAACTATGAAATCATTCTGGGAAGACCATTCATGCGACAATTGAAAATGGTCCAAGATTGGGGTTATGACCATATATACCTGAGACATATGGAAACCATAACAAAGGTAAACTTGAGGGACCATAGCTATAGGGATGTGACGAGAACACCGATTGAGGAGTTTGATTCCGCCACAGTAGCAGGATCAGAACTTCCAGCTTGGTTAGGTAAGCCTAAATACCTGTGGATGTGTGGAGCTTCACAATGTGGTAGCTTGAAACGTGAGGAATGTATCCTAGAACGGGTTATAGAGGATATGGACTATATCCTTGAACCATTTCCTGAAGAAGAGTTAGAGCCTTTTGGATGGGAACACATCTTGGCTGCTCTGGACGTGTGCACCGTGGAGGATGCTCCCACAACAAAGTTTTGTGATGAAAATGGCTATGATGTCGTTCCTTATTTTGCAGTGAGTGTAATCCAGGAAAACGAAGAGAACCAGACATCAACAAGCTCTCGAAATAAAGATCAAACAAAGAAATTTGGAGAATCAAAAGATGAAGAAGACGACGAGTTCTATGACTCTGTAGAACACTTCGAGCTTCAAGAAGATCAACGACCCAAGAATCAATGTCATTGCTACACGAATAAAGTGCATCAAAAGTGGATTCCAAAGTCCTCAATGAAGACACAACCACCACAAGCATCCTCATACAGGGCTCCTAATAAGGATGCAAAGACTCAGCTAGGAGGAATACGACCAGAGCAACGAGCTAACAATGCTCTAATCAATGGGCTAGAAAAGTCCTCCAAGAAACTACCACCCACGAGCAAACAGACATTAACTTTCCACTACCAGCCAAAAAATCAAGGGAAAGTACAAGAAGTCAACCTTGCTGAGGATAGTAGCGATAGTGATGAATCTTACGACATTCCCTATCATCAACTCAGACCATCACTATCACCAACCCCTTCAACAACAACCATGACAGGTCAAAAGAACAGGACAACAAGTCAAAGCCAAAAAGCTCGACAAATCTGGATACCAAAAAGCCAGATCAGCCAAAAACAGATATGGATCAAGAAGACAAAGATCTCTAATGACAAATCACAAGATCCAACACCAAAAAAAAAAAAAAGGAAAGCGTGCACGAACGGGTAAGAATATCAAAAAGTCGCAAGCTTTCACAACTCAGGTTTGGGCTCCAAAGAAGTTGATTCAAGCACAAAAAAAACAGGAATTCATTTGGATTCCCAAACAACCACAGTATCAACTTTCAAAGCCTAAATCCTGTCCCCAACCAAGCGTACAAGGGCTAAAGCAAAGACCACTGTCGACTCACACAACAAAAAGGTGGATCCCAAAGAAGTCTCTTCAAACACAAACAAAGCATGGGCAAGTATGGGTTCCCAAACGAGAGCCAGCAACAAAACAGCCAATAATCGCAAAGAAATGGGTCCCAAAGAAGAACAACAAAACTATTGTCAGTGCATCGCCGCTTGAATTCTTACAATTCTTTCTACGATTACAGTACAGTTAGAAGAGAGCAAGTCGCTTCAATCAAGCAACGATATAGGAGCTTCAGAGACCATTACATTGCTTAGAATAGGAAGCCTCGCCAACAAATGCCAATAAGCAAATTGCTTATACCCACATCTTGCACAACATAAATCTTTTCCATGCATTGACTGTGCATGCATAATAGGGCTACATTACAAGGCCTGCATAGGCACAACTTTTAATTGCCCAAGCACAACACATACCCTTTGCGATACCCTGTCGTAAAGGATGACTCCAAATAGGAAGGGGGGAGGCATTCTGAATGCGGACCTAACATTATGACTATTAGAGGGCAATGTTTTGTGAGATGCATTGAATTTTTGCGTTTTATTGTGATAAGTTTTTGACGAAATTCAGAGTATATGTCCTCATAGTAGTGTTACAAAGGAGTATGGGGACAAAATCCATATATGAGCCCTTAGGGACATGTGTATAGTGTACATAGCATTTAGATTTCTATTTGAACGATTTTTCTTTTGTTAAGTTTTTTTAAAAGATTTTCTTTATTTATTACTAAGAAAAAATTAAAAAAATCCATAATCCACATGAAGAAAAGACTGACGAGAGGCCTGAGCACTACAAAGAGAAGAAGGTACAGGAAAACGATGAAACTTCACGAAGTACGTCTCAGCAGCCACTACAACAGCCGAAGAACTTGTCACAAGCAGTGTCAACATGCAACCGACAAGTCATACACGTCAGAGTCAAGTAGCTACGCCACTCACCCAAGCACTCACCTTTCATGAACATGTACTTCACGTTCAACTACTCGACTCCAATAAGAGCGTATACCAAAGGCATTTTTTTTCCACCGGGTTTTTCCCTTTGGTCATCCAGGTTTTAGACCCTAATCTAAAGACACATATCACCATCCTCTTGTACATATTCCTTCTACATCAACAATAAGGAAATGCTACTCAAATCAATTGACAAATGAATTGGAGCACCAATTGCAGATCATAGCATACTTCTCCTCAATGGCGAGTCGAAGAATGGCCTGCAATGACAAAGCTGCAGACAACACTAACAACATGATTGCACAGGAACAAAGAAGTCCCCAATGAAGAAGACCAGACATAAAAGTAATCAGAGGATCTCAAAAGCTTTTCCTTGATAATGCACATCGAATGCTCGGCAGGGTTTTGAACCTCAAATTAGAAAAATTAAGTCCTGGATTCGGCCTGACAGACAGATTTTGCATTGGAGTGCAACTTGGCCTAAAGAAGTTAAGGGTTTAGCCATACAATTTCTACAAAATCCTTACAAAGTTGTCAATTCTACAGATTGTAGAAGTTGTTTCTGAGAATCACAAATACTCCGAATTCACAGATTTGCTGGAGCAAGTGATCGATGGAGATTTCTCTATCCATGATGATAAGAGTCAAGTTAAACGACATTGGGTTCTTTTTGAATTTAGATCTGGCAGTAGACCTATAATGACAGAAACAGATGCTGTAGCTCGAAGTGCAGATGTGAAAGACATAAAGTTCATCATCAATTATGATTTTCCTCAATCATGTGAAGACTATGTACATCGGATTGGACGAACAAGACAAGCTACTGCAAAGGCTATAGTCTATACTTTCTTTCCAACAACAAAATGACAGCAAAGACCACATCACCATTGACAATTAGGTCATGTCGGGGACGACATGAACGCGGAAGGGGGGAATGTTGACCGCTGGGTCAACAACACAACATAACTCAAGTTTCGTACCAAAGTCTTATCTTTTGCGAGTTATGAAATGTTGTGGATTATGTCTATAAACGTCATTTGTAATGAGTAGTTATTCTAGTTTCAGAAGCCGGGGTGCAATGGCACTTCCAGATTGTAAATACAAAGCCATTTGACCCCTTCAACCCCAATTTTGGTTAAACCTAAGGTAGCCTTAGTATATAAGGTACCTAAGTCATTTTGTAAAAGGACTTTTTAATCATAATCAAAACTTAGCGCTGTCGTCTACTGTGTGTGAGAGAGAAAGAGAGTGAGTGTGAGCTTCATCCTCCCGCTACGCCCAGCTCGCTCAACACATTGGAGATCCGACTGCACCATTGCTGTAGGCTCGAGGAGAGCTACGCGACAACGCCAAGCATTCCACGCGAGACGAAGCGCACACGCCGATGCATCTATGAGCTATTTGTGGTCGTAAGTGTATCAAACGATGTCTGTTTCTGCGTGCTAGTAGTCTATAGAATCGTGGCGACATAAGCTACGCATAGGTACTCATAAATTTTAGTTTTGAGCACTTTCAAATTTTGGCTCTGTCATCCTACGCGTTTTCCGCAGATGGGTTTAGAGCGAGGGTTTTGAGTGTAGAAGCTTAGGGACATGTGTATCCTAGTGAGGGGATGGTGTTCCTTAATTTTCGTACGAATCTGGCATGATTAGGCGAGTTACCTTTAGTATGTGTGTATGTGGCTAGGTGGTGTAGTTGAGAGCAGTGAGGTTCTTGATTGTGGTTTAGTTGGCCTTCCAGAGTGTTGTATGTGTAGGATGGTCTCAGCCTGACAAGCTTAAGATATTTCCTCCGTGTGCCTATCGTGTCATCTGTGTCCTCGATTGACATTGTGTTGATCTAGGTAGTGTTTGCATGCACTTCATGGGTGTGTGAGTAGCTTCCCGTCCAACACCACTTTGTCGTTTTGATCCCCTGATTACTTTTCCTCCTGTATTGCATGCATAGGTTCTTTGCAAAGTTCACCTTGTGTATCTTGAGGTTGTATAGCCTCACCCTCAAAGGTTTTTATGTCATGAAAGGCATCTGCAAAACCCAACTTTTCATACACAGATTTAACTATATCTTCATCGTTAGCCTACAAGAAAGTAGCATCTTGTAGAAGACACTCATCAATCACAGCTTCTAATTGTGATCATACTTGTCCTCGAATATTTGAGTAATTTGGTAGACTTGGAATTTGTTCTTGATAATGCTCATCAGTTGCCCGTACAATAGTTTTTTTGAAATATTCCCAATTGTCGTGTAGCCTTTGGTAAGCTCTTGAATTTGCACCTTCCAATTTGAATCCACTAAGTGCTCAAAAGATCTAATCATTAATTCTTCTAGTATCCCTCTTGACTTGGTTTCCAACTCATAGCACTCTAGGTAGCCCTCTGGATCATAACCATCAAGGAGTAACCTCTTGTCATGTACTGCATCCAAAGCTTCATCCATTTTCTTCTTCGTCTTCATGGCTTCCACTTCAAGCAGAGATCCTTGGACCAATTGAAGCATCTTCAAAAAATTTGAAACTGTTGGCGTCCCATTAAAACCCTTTAGAGTAAACTCTTCCATCAATTTCATCATTTGTTCTAGATTCTCCATCTTCACCTCCCACCCCGGCTTGTTATCATCGTGATTTTTGTTGCCCATTTTAGTGTCTTGGATGGTGCCGCTTGCCTTCAAGATGTAAGTATAGGTGATTTCATTTGGCAAAAGGCCTTCCCTTTGCATTCGTTTAAAATTTCCCACAAAAAGCTTGCCACAACCAGGTTGGGCATAGCTTGCAATCTACGTGTTCTAAGGGACCATATTTTCAAGAAATACTTATCAAGAACTTTATGTGCTTTCGTAATGGCACCACATTAAGCATATCAACCAAGTCAATGCTAAAGCATTGTATTCGACATACTTATCGGCCAAAGCATCCTCCAAGCACCACATTTGGCACGGATCCAGTGCCAAGCTATCCAAAACTCTCTTACCATTGCCCTATTTGGCATGTATATCGACTAAACTAGTGCCGAGCTCAATTACAAGCGAGCATACAATGCACTGCAAGGGATGACATTCCGGACAAGACGCTCCTTGACCACTTATTGCCCTATTTGGCATAATTTGGCAATCAATGCTCCTTATAACATTTGTGCTTTCCAAAGCACACCACATTTGACATTCTTATCAATCAAAAATTACCAAACACACCACATTTGGCATACATTTAGCATTGAACCTTGCTTGTTCCCGAGCCCTAGTCAGTGCTCAATAAATGTATAAGCTTCAAATAGACTTTATCTGCATCCCTTTGCTCTTTTTCCCATCAAGGAAGCGGAGTGGCTCGACGTGGCAATGATAGGGGTGGTCTTCTAATGGACACTGTGGCTAGATCACCATCACCACAATTTGGAGATAGACTTAGCTAGATTGGGATATTTTGCTAGCCGTTGGTGGTCTTTATGAATGTACATATTTGTGGTTGGTTCTAGTCGTCGTACCCACATCATCCACTTACAATGGTCTAGCGTCTTGAGTTTTGAGTCTTGAGTCCAACACCACACACTTGCACCCTCCTTGCACATTGGAGCCTCAACACCCCCATTGTACCTATGAGTCTTGGGCTTGAAGCTGAGTGTGCTACCAGACAGAGTCTGTATGGTTCTGTGAGTTGTCAAGTTCTAGTGAGTTATGAGTCTGTATTGTGCTTTGAGTTTCTATTCCGTTGCTATGTGATGTTTTCTCTCTATTTGAGTGAGGTTTCACGTATACTGCACTGAGGAGCACCCATTGTAGAGCGCATGACACACTTTCTCTGCTACAATAACGAAGCAAGAGTTTCTTTCTATCCACATTTTGTTCATAAAAATGTGGATCGCTATCTAGTGTTATCTCTTTGCATTTTATGCAAGTGAAAAAATGATACAAATGAATGCACATTATCTTGAAAAATCAATATCAAGAGGAGCTTCTTTGGCTTGTTGGGCTAATGTTGGCCATAAATAGTTTTTTACAATTGCTTCTCTTGCACATATATTGGTTTTGGGACAGTCGGGGATTGCTATGGGACACCTTAATGTATGTACTCTCTTTGCAATCTTCTTCCCCACACCTGAGCATAGGACATGGTAAACCTTCCAATGCTTTACTATTGAGCAAGAGCTATGGTCTTGGTTACATCATGATGACCCATGCCACACATTTCAATCTACCCAATATCCTGCTACAGGGTCTTTTCTCACATGCTTGGTGCTTTCATGGCAAGAGGTATTGAATTTTGTTGACTCAAAACCATCCTCTTGTCAAGACGGAAAAAAATTCTTTACAATATGAGATGCTTTCCACCTCTAGAATAATCACATAGCATGGCAAAGAGCACTGTTGCTGACATTCCAACTGCATGACAAGGTTTAACATTGTTTTTCTCTGACACTCTGTAGGCACAACACAACCATCTTCTCCCCTTCATAGGTAAGTAACATTGATATCAAATCCTTCATAGGTATTGAGGTATTTGGGAGCAGCCTTGGCAACAAGGAAAGTAAAAGACAAAATCCCAACATTGACAATGTTGCAGATTGTACATTATCTCCATTATCACTCAATAGATGAAAGAATTGAGTGGTTGACAAGCCCAACAATAACATGGATAGTCAACAAATATGTTGACTGGTGGAGAGATGTATTGTTTTCAAGGCAGCAAAGGTGTCTCTTGGGCAGGCTATGGTGGGAGGGCCTTGCTCGGACATATTTCTCCCGCTTATAGAGAAGACAATAGACAATGGTTCATTACTTGACCTCTCCCCAAGAAAACAAAGGCCTTTGTTTCATCCATATGGATTTATGTTGGTATTCTTCACCTTGCAGATGGGTTCTTGGAAAAGTGCTTTCATGTATGTCACCCTCCCCTCTCAGCTCCTTGATATGCTTTGTGACTTCCGTTTAGGCATAATTGGACCATCAAGAATTCCTTATTGTCGCTGATGCAAGTGGTTCTCAAAAACATGTACTCCAATAGAGATGTTTTTTTTTCTTTGGAACACATCTTCTCTTTCCATTGTTGGGGTCTGTTCAATGGCAAAGCCAAAAATTTGGGAGGATGGTATTACTACATTCATTGCCATATTCTCAAGCATGACTCCAATGTTAAACTTCTAGCCTTTGTATATAAAGGTTTGATTGATTGTTTGACCATGCGCGTTTCCTTTTGGTAACCAACTTGATAACACATTGTTATAAAAATAGGAGATATTAGGTGACATAGACCAGCTAAAGATTTGTAGGAAATCTAAAGCAAAAGTGCAATGTACAAACATACTTGTCTTATAATAACCTTGGGGCGGCAAACAACAACATACTACTCGCACTAGACAATCATGTTTTGTTTCTATACAGTCTTCATTTGGCAAATTTTTTTTTGCTTAACCTCCAACAAAGTAAGCCTGTACAAAGGGAACAAATCGAAGTAGATTTTTGCATACATTGAGTGTAACTCGCGCATTTCCAAGCCTTTCAAAGCTATAAAAGCTTCAATTCCTTGCGAAACTGTTGACTTCTAATGAAAAGGAGGTTTGTGATGTTTCTAGCTCTTGCCATAAAGCAGTTCTCCAAGAGGAGAGAGTGGTGAACTTAGAGAATTTGCTTTAGAATCCATGACGACCATATTCCCTGCAATTACATTAAAATCTCTCTCTCTCTCTCTCTCATAGGGGAGGTGCAAAAAATGGAAAACACGCTTTTCCTAAAGGAAAAGTTTCTTTGGAAATATCTTGTTGTACTTCCTGCATGGCAAAGCACTCACTATACACAATGTTTCGAATGGGCGTTACCAGGGTGTAGATATATGGCAAAGACCAATGCTCATTTGCTTTGGCAGCGCCCACATTCACAGGATTTCTTTTTGCATGTCTTCAGATGCCTCTATATAAGATTCGTGCTGCCCGCTGTGCAAGTGGTTTGGGATGTTTGGCATCATTTCACACCCTTCACATAATATCTCCATTTTCTTCATATGGCCCAAGCATTGAGAATTGAGGTCCATTGAGAGTTCTAGAAAGGATCATATGTTTCTTTACACTCCTTTCACTAACACCATATCCCCACATTATTAACCACCCCCTGGACAAGGCACATTCCCCCTGCATTTGACAGCCCACAAAATATGCAACCAATGTGTGATTCTCCATACCTTCTTGTTAACAATAGCGAGCCTCCCCACAGGTGTCAGCACCCTAAAACTCTTGGAATACAGACACGGGCCCCTCGCCAATCTTACCTCAATCCCTCATTGGTGGTACGCTCACTATCCATATGCCTCCCCTCCCAAAGCCAAACAGCAACACAAAACCACACTGCATACCTAGCTTTTGCCTACAATATCTCTCAAACACGACTTTGGCATTACTTCGCTCACTGATCCCTGCTTTGCATTTCCAGCATTGACCTATTAAGCAAAAGGTCTTTCCAAGAACCAAGAGGACAGACTTCACCATTCCTAATCAAGAGTAAAACCTAAAACACTGCTGACTACAGCATAAGATTTGTAAGAGCTGCTGCAAATCAAATAAGGTTGACCAAGATGTCAACAAAAGAAACATACCAAGCCAGAGTGCAAGGCCACATGAGATTCCAGCGAACACGGATCCAGCCACACATTTGTTTCTGAGCCACACCAAACAAGATACAAGTAGCTTTCCTAATTAACAACAACAAAAAGGAGATGGTGAACAATAGAGATACTCACATGTACATGCTCAGAAGAATACCCCATCCTTGCATAAGGGCACCCCAGGATGATCCAGTAAACCTGTAAGATAGGAGTTCCCTTTACATGACCAAGAGAAGAAGCAAAGCACCACAGCAAATATGACTTGCTGCACGTATACATACCACATAAGGTCTCGAGTGAAAAGAGCACGAGGTAGAAGAAGACTATTCCCAGCCATTGCTAGTAAGATCGTATAGACAGAGAGACCCCTTATATTTGCAGGATTAATGAAGTTGGTCCACTGCAAACAGAAATACAAGATAACATGATGTGGCATTACAATGAGGGAAAAAACAGATCTAGGCTTACCATTTGAGCCACTGGGCCCCACATGAATAACAAAGTGGCTGACCAAGCTGCAACACCTCCCATAAAATTTGAAGCCTGCTTTGGTAATTTCTCTAGGCGTCCCTGCATGCAAGGCACTGCAGAGGATTAAGCCTATGCCTTTTACTTACTTGCCGACATTTTGGGGAAAGGATGATTATGTGTATTTGAGTAAAGACTAAATGAAACTTGCATACCAAATCATTGCACCCAGTGAGGATATGTTTTGTGAAGTGTTTGGACATGAGAGAGTAATGCCGAGCCATGTGACCAAAGAATGCGAAAAACAACAAACTCTTTCTCAGATAACACAAAAACTAAAACATAAGCAACCACTGTCTAGCCTTCCACTTTCTCGTTTACCAAAATTAATTGGTTTCCAAAGTCTCCCTTTGATACCTCAATATTCACATTCCACTCCTCAATTTCAACGCCATTAAGCTGCCTCTAGAATTTGGACACATGCAATCAATAAATTTGGTCCTTTCAAGAGTTATTGATCTTGATTAAGAGATTCAATTTTTTTGCTTCCTTCTTACAAGATCCTTTTCTAGCTGCTCAGGTGCAGTCACCATCTTGCTTCTGTTCTTGCATAGAAACAAGGAACACCTATTCTGGCCTGATGGGAGCAACCCGAGTGCCATTCAAGTTATGAGTTATGGAGCATTCCAGCTCCAAATAGAATACACATTCCAGTATTGTTCCAAAATGCATTTCGGCATAATTCCAGTTGCACTCCAGGATGAGAAAGTGGAAACAAAAGGCTTTTTAAGGGTTTAGGTAATGTTGAAACCCTCTCTGACAATTTTTGAGGCCCTTTGACCACCAAAGCCTAGCTTTTCAAGGAAACCTCCATTTCTCGAGATAATCACCCCTCTACCCCTCCCCTCCAAGCTCCCTCTACCTTTCATTGTTTTGAGGACCCCGTTCCCATTCCATACCTTTGGCCGTTACCACTTGTGGCCAATTCGTTCTTGTTGTTGTTTTTTGGGATCGCTTATATGTTTGGATGCCTTATCTTCGGGCTCATCCACTTGCTACAAGCCCTCTTCCTAAAATATGTCATTGCTCAGGTTAGCCTAAACAACTGTTGTTAGGCATACAAATTCTGCCCATTAGCCCAAACAACACATTAATCATCAAATCTGCACAAAGCATTTCAAGCCACCCCATGTACACACAAAAACATTTCATGAACATGAACCACAGGATCAGGCCTACTATCACAATCTCGTAACTTCTAACGAAAAGGCAACAGCACATGTGATTCCCATGCTGCGACATGTGATCCATGATCCACAACAAAACAGCTAACACATACATCAGCTGGAATAATTCATTGTCAGTAAGTCAAGCAACTAAAAAAATTAAATGTATGGTGGGTCGGGAGCTTTTTATGCTCAAAACAATGCTGAAATGCTGGAAATTGATTCCAGGATTGAGCCGGTTTTTAAATAAGCAGAAATCTCATTTCTTGTAGACATAAGTTACGAAAATTTTGATCTTGCAGAAACTGCGCAAAAATCTTTGCACAAACAACTTCCAATGAGAGGCATAAGATGTTTTGACATGTACCAGGATCACCATCAAGGTTGAAAGTGCCAGAAATATGGTTCCTGGCAATACACTTGGGGGTACGTAAGGTTCAAAAGTTGTCCACATGACCTAGAAACCAAAAAAGGACCAAAAGCTTCTAGAATCAGTAGGGAAAACCCTAAAATCTATCAAAACGAGAAGCAGCACCTAGAACGAACCTGTGGGAGAACAGAAACACCACCAATAGTAATAAGCTCTTTCCAAGCTCTATAAATACCACTGCTAAGTAGGCCATTGTAGTTTAAAATGTTCACAACAAAGCCAATGACGACTGCAACGGCTGTTGCTGTAAAGACGGGTGCGGGCATTGTCCCAGCAATGGCCAGTTGTACTAGCACAATAAAAGTTGATAGCACACCAACTGCCTGTACGATCGTAGCACCTTTTTCTTTCTTTTCTGCAAAGTACGACAGCAGGGACAAATTTCCCAACAACCCTGTGAGTAGGCCCTGCAAATTATCAATAGATCCTATCAGAATTTCAGGCTACTCAGTTAAAAAGCCTTAACATGATGAGAACAAGGACAGGACTAAATATATTTCAGCTACAATTAAATACATTGAGCAGTGGCAACCCATACAGCACGTGAGACCAAAAGATAACACAAAACTTATCTCCACACCTGTTCACACCTAAGCCACAAAACACAAACATTGGGAAAAAAACACCATCAATTCTAAGCAATGAAGCCAAAATAAATCAAAACGGATAACTCGGCCTCATGATAGAACTCTCTGACTTCTTGAAAAAGGATATTCCTGACCCCAGCAGTCACACTGGAAGAAAACCCAAAGATTCCCAAAATTTAGCACCTCAGTCCACATGGAGAAATCATTTGAGTAAGATCATCTGCAAACATCACCAACCAGCATCGCCATTGCCCTTATTTGGCCCAACCCTGCCAGGTGGTGGCTTTCTTTGCTATGCTTGAAAACACAGGAAAGAACCTCTAACCATGACTTTTGAACTACATGAGAAATAACGACTCTAGTGTACATGTCTTTTCCATGTCTCAGAGAAAAGATGGACAAACAAACAGTATTACAGATCCAAACTAGCAAATGAAGCTCCCAATAAATCATTAGGCTCATAAGAACCAAGGTGAAGCTTGTGACTTCTATACACCAGAATGCTAAGAAACACCAGAAATCCCAATCACCCTGGGCCTAATGTGATAACCCACACACTCCATTGTGATAACTTTCCCTAGCAAATCAGAACCCCTTTGATACAAAGTAGCTGAAGAACCATAGTTTTTGGAGCTGTCTGTTTTGAAAAAACATGAGCCAATGACCACCCTGCCCAATATCCACAAATCAAGCCTAGTGTTTGCAAGTACCGGATTTAGTGGTGGACAGAGTCAACCTTGCTACGCGCCATTGCCCAAAACAGCAAATGGATAACACATTCCTCTAATGTTATGTGGGACTCGGCGTTATGATTAATAGCATATAAGCTGCAAAATGGAGAATCCACAAACCTGGTATTGCATTGCTTGGTATGGACAGACTATTACAATCTCTTGATTTGAGAATTTTGCACAGGCTTTGCCAATTCCACAGAAGATGTTTTGAACATGGATAAAGCTGTGCTATGCAACTGTCAGGTCAATGGATGCCCGATTTGGCAAGTTTTTTAATCAATGCCTTGGTGAAGCTGCGCATCAATATGCTAAAACAGTATCTGTATAACCATAAGCATGGCTCCCGAGCACTGAATTGCCTGTCTCAATGATTTGTACCATCGGATCGCATTCAAAATGATCTCCCCCTCCATCCACTCTTGGCCCCTGCTTTACTCCCCCTTCTACTGTCCAGCACATGAGACTTCATAGGTATTGCATTAGAACAGAAGCCCTTGGTGTCACAAACATGGCACCTCAAAACCAGTTCATACCTATGACAATCATCTTGTACAGCACATATCGACTTTGTAATAATTGCAATAAAACAACAGCCCTCAAAGACAATGGCACCTAAAACCAGTTTGTACATACGGCATTCATCTCCGACAGCACATGTTGATTCTTTGTGTACATTGCATAGAAATGCATGCCATCGAAATGAATGCCTCGTATAACATGCATGGCACCTCTCAACCCCAGTATTCTGAGGCGAAATAGCTGTGACCCTTGCCTTCTGGTGATCAAAATCACATGGCCAAAATGGCATTTTTGAACTTCTAAGTTCTCAAGCTCGCTCTCTTTGGACAGCCACCAGGAAGCAGTATTTTTGAGTGGCCTGCACCCCAAAGGCTCATGATGATTTTGTTCGGTGGTAAACCAAAAAAAAAACACACTAACCTCACCATGTCCTTGTAAATTTTGATGAGTGCACAAAAATCCTTCAAAGCACAAATGCAAGTGTACATACACAAAATACAATCTGCTATCATCGCAGCCACACTTCAAGCATTTTGTATTATGAAAAAGGAGAGCCAATTCTATGATAACAACCCAGCAGTCAAAGGTCCCAACTTTGCACCAGCTATTATCAAAAGAAAGACATCTGTGTATGGCCATAAGCTTGATAAGAATGCCATGACTAGAGCTTTGAAACCTAAACAACCAAAATAATGTCAAAATCACTCAGATATGTGCCGAATTAGTGTGAACAATAATGTATTTGTGACTTCAAATACATGTACAAATGGATTTAGTCACTAACTGTCCAAGGAACTGCAGCAAGTGCGGCAGCATTGCCAGCCGAGAGGTTCCTGTAATTCAGAATGATCTGAGGCAGCTGGAGAGGCAAGAATGCGAAGGTTGCTGATCCAGAAAGCTGCTCTGTCACACCATCCCAGAATTTATAAGTTGAACTCTTTTCCTCCTTCTCAAACTCCAATGCCTGACATTTCACTTCCCTGCATCCTCTGCCCTGCATTACCGAAAAGTTTAATTTTCCAGCTGCCGAGACAGAAACATTTCCCCTTAATAAAAGGGACAAAAGTGACAATTCTGAAAATTTGCAAAAGCATCATATTCTTGCAGATGATGGCAGATATGAAACTGGATTTTGAAGGAATGAAACGTGATTAATCTAAAAGTGTGGAATTGTGTGCGTGCCCTTGTGCATGCATCTAGAGACCCTGTAGATGTGTGTGTGTGGGAAAGGGAGTCTGGTCTGACCAAACACATATGCATGCATTCACGCATGCCCATGCATGAATTGCCGTGTGTGAATCCTGACGCTACATGCATTCACCTGTGTACCCGCGAGTATATATATGTGCTTTTGACAAACGTTTCACTACCTGTGTTCCCCAAGGCGTGTGATCATGCAGAGCTGAAACACAGAAAAGCAAGAAAAAAGGTATGCTGCTTCCAAGAACAAGGCAAGAAAGAGAAGGCAGAATTAAAGAGCACCTGATTAAGGCCATCATAAGCGAGTAGTTTTCAAAGTAGGCGTGCAGTGGCAACAGAGAATATGCATGCTCAAAAAAAAGAGAGCAACAAAACAAAGGGCACTCACCTTCTCTTTCGGCAGAGGTTGAATACCGCTTGCTCCTAAAGAAGGAATTCTTCTCTTGAAGAGGATGAGGGCATTATCCGAGGGCAGGCGCCGAGAGGCAGCAGCAACCTGGGGACGCCGAAATTGGATGCATGAAGAAGAAAAGAAAGAAACGGGTGACACTGCCAGCAACGCATTTCGGCAATATTGGTGCGGCTCTTGTAAACCCGAGTGCGTCGTGTTCGCCATCGCCATCGCCATTTTTGCTCAAAACCAGCAGCTTGAATGGTGAAAGGTGATCGAGCTGAGAACGAAGAGGTTCCATTTGATTTTTCCCCTATTTTTTTGGTGCTCCCCACCACTCATTTCTTCCAGTAATTACGATACACGCCAATTTTCAAAAGGGCACCTGATTGGCTCCAAAAGTTAGAAATAGGCCTATGTCACGCGGGAACTCCTAAACATGTACAAAATGGCCGGTTGGGCACTGTTTGTGTCACACAAGTTACTTTGGAAACACAACACGCTTTTACTGAACTCTGCAATAAGGGACCTCGACATGGACGTATTTTGACCAAACGTTTCATGTTGTGCTTTTATAGAGCGATAGATCGTGTAACATTTAATGGCCTAATAACTTATGTTTAGCGGAAATTAGCATGAACATAGTGGGCATTTCATTAGAATAGATTCCTAATGAGAATTACAAGAGTGCTTGGGTGGAGAGAGCAACAAAAAGCATAACACCTAGTTAGATAGCATCAACAATACTTTCAAAAGAGAGAGAAATTAAGCTATTGACAACACTTGAGGACCGGATTTGCATGGAGCCGGTCCCCCCTCCAAAAGGCTTTGTATTATGGTTTCTCCCATCAAGAGAGACATTGTACAATACAATTCTTTGTGTTCCTTCAAGACTAGCTAGTGCAATGAAGATGGAAGCTTCATGCACTAAGCAAAACACTTAATCAAACACAACTTGAATTATCCCCGTTCTCAGACCCAATACCTCACACACCTTCGAAGATGGTGAGAGCTAACAGGGTATGAGAGTAGATTGAGAGGAAGAAGGAGTATCTTACGAGAAAGATGTACATGTCCTCACATAATCACTCATATTAGCATAGCTTAGCTTAGTAATTAGCTTGGTAGAGAAGATGAGCATGCATTGAAGCTTGGCTCTTGGTTGGATTTGCATCCACATGCCAAGAGAGTGTTGATGTAGACTTCTATCTCACAAGCTTGGAGTAGGTGATGAGCTCTCCATTAAAGCTTGGGAGGAGATAGAGTATTCTTTCTTCACACATGGTCAAGTGTGAGTGTGTGTGTGTCAATACCAAGAAAAAATCAGCCCCCCCTCTCTCTTGGGCGAGCCCTTCTTGCTAAATTGGTCAGGCTTTTGCCTCATTGGACCTCCCCAAGTCAAGCCAATGGGTGTTAAGCAGCATAAGTGATAGCCTTCTGACATGTGTCCCCCTTTCCCCTTTTGTGAGAGCTTTAGGTAATTAAATAATTAAACTAAACTCTCATTGGACCCCTTTGCCTCCTGGCCAATAGGAATCAGGCAAGCCATTGGGCTCCTGAATGCTCATTGGACCCCTTGGGAGACTGCCCAATAGTCTTCTAGGAGACTTAATTCTCATTGGTTTCTTTTATTAAATGTTTTTAAATTAATTAAACTAGATTTACTCTAGCTTAATTCTCATTGGTCCACTTCAAGGGTCTTCCAATAGGAATTGGGCACCCCTTGTGGGCATCTAGCCTAGGGAGCTGACATGTGTCCCTAATTCCCTTTGTGTAAAGGGAGCCTGTGTGTGTGTGTGTGTGGTTTTCTCTCTCATCCCCTACTAAATGGGCTCGCCCCCTCCTTTGTAGGCTTTGAAGAAGACTTTTGTACACACACTAAGCATCCAATTTTCCCTAGGGTTGACCTTTTGGACACAACCTTTGAATTTTGGAACCTTAGCATTTTGGAAGTCTTAATGGGCTGAACCTTAGGGTCTTTTTAGCCCATTGTTGCACATGGCTCTTTTGCAGATGGCCCCCCCTTTGGATCCCTACTGTGGCCGGTCTGCTAGCTTAACCAATATTCGTGCTTTTTCTCCCCTGGCCTTCCCCACATTAAATGATCAGTTTAATATGAGAAAACCATTTAGGAGAATTAGATATTGATTATTATGACAGATCGACCAAGTGAAAGACTTAACATTTGTCTAAAAATAACTTGATATGAGAGTGGGCATCTAGACTACGCCAACCAGAAGCTTATGGTGCAAACAAAATTCATGCTTGCTAAAGCGCAAGCAAGCTCGACGGTTGTAAGTAGTAAGAATTCAAAAGGTTTTCTTTGGTACAACCTGGGGTGATTATTCGGCATGTGAATCACCCACCCCAACAGGTGCAAGCAATTGGCATAATTGAAACTCACATAATCTTCCAAGCACCTGTATTAAACTACAAATGTACTCAGTTTTCTTGATGAGGACACTAGAAAGCCACCAAGTCTTAGATTCTTCTAAAATAGTCCATTAACAAACTCGATCTGTGACCAAGTGAAACCCCCCTTGTGTTTTTATACTACATCCACCCTCGGATCCTCTTCCTTGGTCCATCCAAGCTCTTTTTCCATGGCTGAGTTAAATAATATGGGTTTTGACCTTTCCTTTACCTTCCTCTTCCTTGGTCCACCCGACCTCTCTTTCCATGTCTAGAGTCTGAGCTCAATTCTCTGGTGGGTAAGACAACTTTTTGGAGGAATGATTTCAGTTCACCAGATTGAGCATCCAAGGGTAATTGTTGAAATAGGGCAGCTTGCTTGGCATATATCTTTGGCTTCTCCTTGTACATACAGTGAATGAGAAGTGTTTTGATGCCTTCTTGACCCTCGGTTGAGACCCACTTCAGAAACTTGAGAGTGGGGATATGATTGAGTCCTTTTATAAGTGTGGTTCTTATGAGATTATTCTCAAGGAGCATGAGATCAAAAAATAAGACATGTTTAAAGTCTTGTAGGGCATTGATTCAATACAATGATATAAAGGTACTATATTGCATGTAAAAACATCCTTAGCATTGCATATCATTGGTTTGATGGGGTCTAAGAAAGACCACACAAAACATAGGTTGTCCCATATCGCATTAGTCTTGATATTAAGTCCATACAAAAATACCCCAAAAAGGTTTGAACAGACTTCGAGTCCATGAAAGCATGTTGATAGGTTATCCAATAACAGAGGGAACTGGACCATGCAACTCTCCACCCAACCTTGCCATATATAGACTCATAGCCTACTAAAATATAGCACCCCTTTGTTAAACCGTAATGTGCATTGTTCCCTACGCTAGCACTAAGGTCTAGGAGTATTTAATGGTTGTCTAGTACGAGATGCTAAGGGGCATGGGAATGCTATAAAAGAAGCTCTTGTATTGTAATTGAGAGCAATCAATTAGGTGAATCAAGAAGTAGTTACGAGTCTCTCTCTCTCTCTCATGCGTCACCTCTCTAACCTCCACCTCTCTCTATCTCTCTCTCTTACACTTTGGCGATCCTGCAATGGCGTCTGTTTATACAAGTGAAACAAACCCGAGTGCGATATGAGGAGGTGGTGTTGCGGTTACACTACTTGAGGAGGTCAAGGCAACTGAGTGCCAGAGATAAAAACCCTTTCTCGGCAGTGCCTTTTTTTTTGCTTCAATGCTTGAAGGCAGGCAAAATGCACATCTTCATGAATGACAACGGTCATGGAAACACTGCAACCACTCGGCATAATAGTCAAGTACAGAACGCAAGCGGTTGCAGGCCTTTTTAGTGCACCTGGAAGGGAACATTGACTGTGGTAGATTCTTGAGGGGCCAAGCTTATCACTGCTTGTGCCCTGATTCACAATTTTATGTAAGAAAAGAGACCGTTCCCCTCGCGCTCTGAGAATATTGAACCCATAACAGACATTTGCAACTGGGAGTGCAACCACTAAGCAAGTGCCTTTGCTTGTTGATTCTGCACCACGAACTGCTGAGCGAAGTGATCTCGAGACGGAGCGGGCGCGGAGGTGTTTGCCTTGATAAACTTGTAGATGTGCATATAATATGTGGTTAATCGACAGTGGTGGCGATATCAGAAAGCAAAAATGGTGGCAATATCAGACGTCTTTAGAGGTTTTTTTTCCGGCATGAACCATTAAGAAAACTTAATTATAAATCAAATATTAAATTCTCTAAGGGGCATTTCTCATGCACGATTGTGGAGTTCATAAATGGTGCAAGGTGAAAGTGCAGAGCTTACCCGGATGCATGGTGGGCACTATGTGAGCATAATCATAAAGCATTAGGAAAAATGTGATAAGTGGAACACGTTAAAAAACCTTACGTTTGAAATTTTTTTTGCTGCAAATCTCGTCACTGACATGATGGCAGGAGACTTGTAAGTGCATGTGACATAATCTAAAGAACATCATTGACGTAAAATGAAGGCGTCATGGTTAAAAAATGTAAGCAATTTTGCATTTTTTGCAAGGAAAATGGCCATGTATGGGAAAAGTGTCGCAATAAGCCATCGTCGCAATGTGGTCATGATGACCATAAACCCCGACATTGCTCATTGACATTATTGGAGCAATATTATATTCTTGAGAACAGACCGTGTGTGCGCTCCTTGCCGCACTGTCGAAACAAGGGACTTGCCAATACACCGTGTGCGAGCCACAAACGGCTCCAAGCACACAACAAGCTTAAACTAGCAAGCTCAAGAAAACAAAGGGTGTGTCACTCACCGCTCTACGCTCGCCTTCGTGATGGATTCTCGCCGCGATGAAGAAGAAGCTGCAGTCGTGTCGCGCTCAACCGCTTCGCCGCCGTCGTGCCTTCGTAATGCTCGATCGCACACACACTCTCCCTCTCTCTCTCTCTCTCACACACACACACACAAGGAGGTGAAGAAGAAGAAGATGGAGATGGAGCAAGAGCACTCTTCAATTGCACAAATGAGAGAATGAGTAAAAATTAGGTTTAGTTGGCTTTTATAGGAGCTCACCCCATTCACACTTGGGCGCCCATGCTTAACCAACTAATCCCTTGAATGTCCAAGTTAAAGTGCGCCTCTCATCGACGATCACTCTACCTTTCCCTATTGGTCCGACAAGCCCGGTACCTGACTCTACCAAATACATAATACAACGTTTATAGATCATAGGGTGTCCGTGTGCCGTGAGGGTTAACATGCCCCCCTTCCTGATGTAGATTCCGTCCTCGGAAGCTATTGAGTTGAAGCTGGTTCGTCGAGGTGGAAGAGCATTTGAGATGAATGTCCTTAGCATTCTTCAGTCACTGCAAAATCAAACAACATTGGCACAGTAATTGCATTCTCTTAAAAAGCATATGCAGTTTTAGGTAGACAAATTGATTGGTCAAAGAATTTCAAACAATTTGTTAGCAATGAACATTAAATTGCAATGTAATCAAATGCATCAACAGATGTAAAGGTAAAAAATTAAACAAGTATGGAGTCACTAATTTGACGGTCGAAAGGCACTAGAGATCGAATATTAATACCATGGGTAAGCTTCTTAACTTTCTGTGGTCAATTAAGTTGTTTAATCGCGAGAGCCAAGTATTCATGTTCGAGGGCTGACTAGAGGCTATATCTAGAAGACTTTGTAGTTAAGCTACCATAAAAGGAATTTCTCATGAAATCATCGCCTGACTGATTACTTTTTCTTTGACCCCCCAAAGTCTTTTCACAGTGATTCAATTATGATGTGGGTGCTTATTTTGTATGCCTTGGGTTTTTTGCTTTTCAAGGAAAAGCGCCCACACTGGGAACCTCTAGGGCTCTAGTACCATAGGCGATACATGTGAGTGAAGTACCAAATCAAGTTGAGATTTCTCTTCCAGCTTAAAATTTTACATTGTGGCACTTTGATTTTTTGTTTGTTCATTTTCAACATTTAAATTTTGTAACTTTGGGAGCTCATATAACACTGTTACCCTCCCCAGGCTCATCACATTAGTAAACTCCCTTTATAATACTTAAGCTAAAGGTCACTAGGGTCAAGCCCACTAGAAAGCCCTAGTACATTTCATACAATGCTGCCTAAATCGGATTAAGAACCTAAGTAACCATTGCTTATTAGGAAGGCATTCCCCATGGTATTAAGAGAAGATTTCTAATACCTAGCTTGGTCAAACTAGCTTAGTCGGATTGCTTGATTTTTACCCCTAAACAAGTGATTATGACAAAACATTACATTGAATTAAATGTTTGATACTAAGCCAATGCGCTGAATATTATGCTACCAATCACAATCAAAGCAGACAAACATGGATGCAAAAAGATAAGGGCAATGCTAATGGACAAGAAACACCTGTTTGTGTTGATGGTCGCGCTTGATTTGAAGGTTCCATGAAGGTCCAAATCCTATCAATAGCAACACGCTCCTGTACACACTAGGAAACAAAAGGAATACCTCCAGGAGGCACATTAGTGGGAAAAGAGAACTTCGCTAATCTCTCAACTCTAAAACAGAAACACTCCTATCGTACTAATCTTACCTACCCTCCATCACTCAAGTGATGAGGATCAAAAGGTGTTTTATGGCATAGGTTTCTGTTTCACTGTACCAGATGTGACATGTGTAGGTCTGAGTCAATGTTTTGACTTTTAATGTGCATACTCGTTTGCTAATTGCTCTTGCTCTTTATTTTTTTTTTTTTTGTGAGTATAAAGCTTTATATGTACATTCCCTAAGATTGGAATTGAGAGGTCAGGGAAAAAGGTTGAGAGGGAAACAAATGAATGATGACTGTCAACAAACACTCCCCCCTTCCTTGGGTAGATCATACCGTTTGAAATGAGCTTGTCACCCTTTGAAACCAATTGTTCCAGTTGGTAATAGGTGAGGATTTTTGCCAGTAGTTTTCTATTACCCTAGGTGCCTTGTCAAGCTGCAAGGGTGGTAAGGTACTCTCCCAGGATTGAACTTGAAGTGGTTCATTAGGTGATTCTTGAACACTGGGAGGTGTGGATTCTTTTGTAGCTTCATGGAGGTCCACTACTATAGATGGAGGCTGTGTAGAAGCTTTTACCTCTATGGATGTATTACATGAGGAGCTAGAATCTTCATGGGACTCCCCCCTTCCTGAGCTAGGTGGAACAAATCGTTCTTTCTTTGGTACCCAAACTAGCTCGGGAGCGGGTGTGTAGCATTCTGTGATTTTTTCCTTTCGACGATCATTGATTCGTTTTGGAGATACGAGATTGGGCTCACTTGGGTCAGGTGATAGGTAAGAGCACAATCTACGTTTTGGCACCCAGATTTGATCATTCCCTTGATAGTAGCCTTGGGCTTCCAATAGTCGTTTAGGGATCCACCGCAACATTTTCTTACTTTTCTTGGAGCGAGTGGTACGTTTCTTACAAGGCTTCTGTTTTTTAGCACTAGCTATGGTCACTAAGGAAGCTTTAGGGACCCACTTGTATGTTTTCTTCGTTACGTTAGGATGAGTCTTGTCAGAAGCGATATGCATTGCTTGTAGCATATTTAAGGGTATAGGAATTTCATCCCCCTCAGGTGTTACCCAGGTCGTCCCCCTATTTCCCCAAGTGTCTATGGTTGATGCTAGGTGGACCCAATCCACATTGTCTGATTCCGTCATCCCAGGTAGGATATCCATATAAGGAGAATCTTTGCCAATGTCTGTATCCTTCTTACAAGTGTAACAATATTGTAGTGGGGCCGAGTGAACTGTGGTGTCAGAGCGATGATCAATAATGGTTTTACTCCCTAAGGGGTGTACCTTACCAGTCACCAAATCCACTCTAAGGACAGAGTCTTGGAATTGCAAATAGACATGATTTTTAGACCAATCGTGAACCATTTGTGCTTCCCTCATGAATGGTCGTCCTAAAATCATTTCATATGACATAAGGTGTTTAGAGAAATCCATTACAATGAACGTATGTCGTACCTTGTGTCCTAGAACTTTGATCTTAAGATCCTTGAGCATCCCCATAGGTTTGGCTATGGTACCATTTGCCATCTTTACCACAATGTTAGTAACACTGAGGCGGGGTTTTCCCATGGATTCCCAACAATCTTTTGTAACGATGCTAACTCCCGCACCACCATCAAGAATTCCCTTTATAGTTAATCCCTTGGTAGTGATGGGTAGGGTCGCATTAGACTCGTCGCCTTCAAAATACTGCCCTAATTCGTTAATGGGTACCTCGATCACAGACTCGTGTCCATCTAAGTCAAGTGATTGCACATGATTTTCCTCATCAATTATAATCGAGTCAGGCCTATTTGGTTGCGCAAAGGCTCTTTATGGTTTTCTCTTATTCGGTTTTCATTTGGTTCCATGTTACGGTTTTCTTTGTCGGTCTTTCCCTTTGTGGTATTGGTTCTAGTCTCCATTGTCTCGACTGAATCTGAATCATCCTCGAGGTCATTCATATACACGGGGTCATCTCCTGTTCCTATGTTTGTTTTGGAACTTGGCTTTGAATTTCCCATATTCTGTGACTTCTTCCTTCGTGTCTTCTTTTTCTTTGCTTGGATAATTGACGCGGTATCTCTCTCTTCGAGGATATGGCCTGGCCCTTGAAGCATGGATCGTGTAATCGAATAAGCGGGTGCGACGGGTGGTATTGGCGACGTCACACTAGCAATTTCGACCAAATTCAGGGGTGTGATTTTAGGCGCATTTGGGTTATAGGGGCATTGGGCAATCAAGTGATCTATGCCACAACGATTACATGTGAGTATTGGCATTGCAGACGTGCTCCCTTGATTCATTTGCATCTGTGCAGCATTCTTTTGTAGCCTAATAGGGCACTCCGCTGCTCGATGTGGTCCACCACACTCGTAGCATTGAAGAGGTGGCCTCCTAGCCTGGGTGTTGATATTTTGACCTCTGGATGCGAGAGCAGCAGCTTGATAAACCGGCTTGACTTGTCCCCAACAATCTTCCATGTAGTATATAGGACACTCTTCCAATATATCAAGTCCGTAGGCAATACTAGTGTCTATTTCCTCCTCACAGCCATTTGCATAAGCATTAGATGGCTCGCAACCCACTTGGTTCATAGGGGCGACTCTTGGATGCGGGGGCTGCGGTCCTAGCACAGGAGGTGGTAGCGGTGTAGCTTGTACAACATTTTGAGATCTAGGGACCATGTGTTGCGGTAGTTGCTCAACAGGTGGAGTAGGCATCAATACAGGAGCTCGAGGCGCATCCGTCCAGGCTACAGGTGGTCTATTTGCCATCATACGTTTGATCATTAAACAATCCTTAGCTTGGTGACCATACCTACCACATGCGTTGCAAGTTCCATTAAATTTTACTCTAAACGTAGGGCACTCACTAGTGCTATGTGGACCTAAGCAAATGGAACACCATTGTTGCTCCCTTCTTGGATACATGTGACTATTTTGAGGGGGTCGATTATCCTTAAGAGACTCTTGGATTGCCTTGGTGAGGTCTGTCAAGAATGTCTCAATTACCTTTGGCTCATTGGCAATGGGCTTTGCAGTCATGGGTTCATACTCAATGGCTTGTGAGCTAGTGGATCTCGTGTCAGTAGACACCCTCATGCCTGCTATCATCAAGTTGTCCTCTAATTGGATTGCATTGGCAGTGACATCTTCCCAGGTTGTGATACCTCTAATCACTAGTCCATTATAGATTCCTTCATTCCTCAACCCTCGAATGAATCGATCAAGCAGTTGGTTATTGTTGAAGCGCTCATTTACAGGGCAGCGAGAGTTTAAGTGCTTTAGACGACTAATGAAGTCCCTTACTGACTCTCCTTCCTTACGTTCGGCCTTCTGTAGCTGAGATGCTACACCCCAAAGCACACCTTCTCGTATGTACTCCTTTAGAAACAACCTTCGAAGGGTAGGGTAGATTGTTTTCTCGTCCACCCTTAGGGTCCTATACCAATCTCCAGCCTTCCCACTTAATGTCAAGCTTAAGGCATTACACTTATGTAGTTCGTTGCGTTCCCCTAAGGAATCACATACTTGTTCAAACACTTCAATGTGTTTCCTAGCATCTTCGTCCCCATTGAATTTTTGCGTGAGTTTGGCAATTTGTACTGCCTTACTTCTAGGCTCTCTATCAGATGCATGATGCATATTTTCCGCGATAGATCGACCTATGGTTTGAGCAAACGCTGCCAAGTCACCTATGTGAGGAGGTAGGGCCGGTGGAGGTACTCTTGGAATCATATGTGGGAGAGGAACGGGTACCGGTCTTGGCATATGTGTGGATGATGCAGGATATGGAACATAACCGGGCATAGGTCCACTCGGATAAGAGCTAGGGAGCGGCACTCGAGGAGCATAAGCAAGTGGTACAATTGGAGGTGTGGGGGCCATGTGTGCATAAGGGGCTAGAGGCACATACGGTCGAGGCCCCATATTAGGTACTACGACACTAGGTAGTGGCACTGCGCTAACCGTAGATGTCATCGGTACATTCTCTGTTAGGCTTATCCCTGGAGTGAGCACTGTGTTTTCCTTGATAGAGGGTTGAGCCAAGTTAGGGAAGCTAAAGTTTTCGCTCGGAGGCTCAGATTGCATAGAGACCCCAGGTGAAATGACGTAAGATGGGTCCATGGGGCTCATTAGAGGAGTCTCCATTTGTGATAGAGTAGGCTGTTGAGTCTTGCTCGTATCCAGAAATCTCATGGGGCCAGTTGAGAGTATATTTACCCCTCGGTTTTGCCTTTCTAATTGAATAATGCCATGGATAACATTACAGATCATTTTCTGTTGATCTTCGATGCTCGTGGCACTAGAGGTGGATTGTACAATCTCTATCCATCCTACATGGTAGGCGTGGCCAGAGTAAAGATCCGTCAACACCTCAGTGTGGAGGTCGTATGTCCAATGATCATTAATGAACAATCCTTCTAGAGTCGACGTGTTAATGGTTTCTTGTGAGGTAGAAGCAATGTTGCTCCCCGTGGTTTTACTTGTCACCAACGGTACTCTAGAGGGAACTTTTGAAGGAGGCAGCTCAACAGGGCCTTCTTGGTAAGAAGTTGGTAGGATATCCACATGGACACTCTTTGGGGGTGTGGGGTCCACGTGCGATGTGAAAGGAGAGTCCACTTCCCCACCCCCTTCGTGTGCTTCATTTGCATCAGGTTCCGAGCGAGTAGCTCTACCTAATGTTTCCATGAAACGGCTAAACATACTAGTACTAGGCTGTGGAGCTTCGGGAGGTGCATGGCCTTCTCTCTCAGTGTTTTGGGTAGGGTATGCTTCCATGATTTCTGAGTCGGAGGAGGAATCACTAGCGGCTATTTTAGGGTCTTGGGTGGTGCTACCTTGTGTCCCCGCTGAGGGTCTAGAGCTTATCGTGGATGGGTAATGGGTGTCCGTATGAACAGAGGCACCCTCAATATGCTCGTGTTCTAGCACCCGCCCAGAGCGTAAGTGCATGTGCTTTTGATACCCTAAGGTGTCAAAAAGCTGCTCTAGGAGGCCTTGTGACTAGTTTTTAGCGTGTTTTTTGTTTGTTTTTTTGCTAGATTTTTTAGAGCGTGTCGTGGAATGGGCCGTGTGATAGCTCGAAACGAGCGTATCGGTCAGAGGGTCGTGCCGTGCTTTACAGCCCTCCGTTTGGTCACTCTATGCCCTCGAAATCCCTAAAACTGTCAATTTCCAGTAGGGAACTAGGCCCAAACTAGAAAGTCTAAGGGTGCAAGTGGGAAGAGAAAGGAGGAGAGTGGAGGACTTGTCCCACATGCTCTCATTCTCTCTTGAGGGAGTAGGGTATATATATAAGAGTGAGTCTAGTATGTATCATAAGACTGAGGACTGGGGCCTGGGCCTGGGCTTGGGCTTGGGCTTGGGCTTGGGCTTGGGAAAATGATCCCGATCTATCTTTTATACAAACCAACCCGTCCGTTTTAAGAGTCACGTTTTTTATTTTCGAAAAATTTAGCCGCTCGCTCGCGTTTTTGATTTCCGAAATTTTTTTCTTTTTTTTTTTCAAAAAAAATTATTTTTTTTTTGGGAGAAAAAATAAAAAACTTTTTTTTTTTTTTGGTGCAGAAAATACAGAAATTGAAAACGCAGGTATGCAAAAAATGCAGAAAACGCAGATATGCAGAAAATTGAAAAACGCAGAAATACAGAAATTGCAGGAAATTGTAGAAATTGCAGAAATTGCTAAAAAAAACGCAGAAATTGCAGAAAATTAAAAAAACGCAGAAATGCAGAAAATTGCAGAAATTGAAAACGCCGAACTTGAAAATGCAGAAATTGCGGAAATTGAAAAAACGCAGACAATAGCAGAAATTGAAACTTGACAGCAAATGCAGAAAACGCAAAAAATAGAAATCTCCACACACTCCTTCCCTGCCTTTCCTATGATAGAAATTGCACCACAAGGAAGCGTAAAGTGCTAACCGAGCTTAGTGTAGGGCATATCCCCAGCAACGACGCCAAAAATGTGCGCTCCTTGCCGCACTGTCGAAGCAAGGGACTTGCCAATACACCGTGTGCGAGCCACAAACGGCTCCAAGCACACAACAAGCCTAAACTAGCAAGCTCAAGAAAACAAAGGGTGTGTCACTCACCGCTCTACGCTCGCCTTCGTGGTGGATTCCTCGCCGTGATGAAGAAGAAGCTGCAGTCGTGCCGCGCTCAACCGCTTCGTCGCCGTCGTGCCTTCGTAATGCTCGATTGCGCACACACTCTCCCTCTCTCTCTCTCTCTCACACACACACACACAAGGAGGTGAAGAAGAAGAAGATGGAGATGGAGCAAGAGCACTCTTCAATTGCACAAATGAGAGAATGAGTAAAAATTAGGTTTAGTTGGCTTTTATAGGAGCTCACCCCATTCACACTTGGGCGCCCATGCTTAACCAACTAATCCCTTGAATGTCCAAGTTAAAGTGCGCCTCTCATTGACGATCACTCTACCTTTCCCTATTGGTCCGACAAGCCCGGTACCTGACTCTACCAAATACATAATACAACGTTTATAGATCATAGGGTGTCCGTGTGCCGTGAGGGTTAACACCGTGGCAGTAGGTGTGCGTTGTGTGGTGGATGTCAGGACAAGGGTCCTACGGGGCAAGGCCCAACCTAGGGGGTCAGGGACCTAGGCCAAGGGCATGGACTGGACCAGTGCTAGGAGCTAGGCCTATATAAGGGGCGGTAGGGAGGAGGAGCCTACGTTCAGTTACCCTAGGTCTTATATTGGTATCAGAGCTCAGGGGGAGGGAGGAGCTATGGAGGAGGAGGAAGCCTTGCACGGATGCATGTTCTCTCTCTCTCTCTCTCTCTCTCTCTCTCTCTCTCTCTCTCTCTCTCTCTCTCTCTCTCTCTCTCGTGATCGGAGTTTTCGACACCACCATGGCCGTAGGAATCGGCTCTGTGTAGATACGGCTTGTCGAGAAGCGCAGGGCGGGAAGGGCCGCTTGCGGGAGGGGGAGAGGAAGATCGACCTTCACAAATTCGGGTGGGCTTGGCACCAAAAGGGTGCGCCCCGGCAAGATAAACAATTTTCGTCACACAGGCCGGAGCCCTTTAGGGGTGTGGTCGGGACGGCGCGACCGTTTTTTTCCTGCGTAACCTGCGTTTTCTGCCATCGCTGTGAGGTGAGAAGGAGTCCACACGTTGTATTTTTTTTTTAATTTTGGACGCCCTAGGGTGCCCAAGGGGCCACCCAAGGGGCCCATCCCACCATGACAAAGGCTTGCGACATCTCGGCTTTGAGCAAGGCCTTCGCCTACCCCATGAAGACGGTTGCACACCTTCCATAGCAATGCAGCCCGGCGTTCGACAGTTTTCTGCAGAATTTATTCGGAGACCCGCTAGGCCGCAATGTGTCAAATACATCATGAATTCGACGGCTAACGCTGTTTTGCAAGGCCGATGCGGTCTTTGGCCTCGAGTGAAGGTGACATGCGCGGGCTAGCTTGCATGTATCACTAGATAATATGCATCGGCCATGCAGCAAGAAACAGATTGCAAAGTTTTGAAAGATTGACTTCCTAAAAACGGTTTGGGATTCGATGGTCGAGCATAGCAATGATTGATCACAAGACTATGCGAAGATGGTGCAAGTTCTCAGGACTGCATGCACGAACCATGCAAAGCATAATACATAGTCGGCCAGTCGCCGAGATCGGACCAAAGTGTCTCCATAATTCCACACAAGAGTTGACTAGATTGGCAAGAAGCTAGAACACAAGGCTATATTGGAAAGTTGAGGTGAGTACCTCACAAGGTAAGCAGTAGCTTTTCTTTTGTTTGATAATTTTTGTACGGCATACTGCATAACAACATATTGCAAAAAAGGTGAGTGCACTTTACGCCCTTCAAGCAAAAGCATGGCTTGTGACAATTATCATATACATTACATATTTGTTGCATATAATCTTGAGAAGTATCCAAATCAAGTACAGCTTCCGTACAAATAGCCTCTCTAGCATCTCAAGGAGTTTGGCATGACCTATAGCTAGACTTTGCTAGACAACTTCTACGAAAGCAAGATCCAAATGGAAAAGTTCACCGACCGTTGATGGCCTTATCTAGTCAAGGACAACCGTAATCACACTAAGCAAGTAAACATTCATACCTTGCAAGTATATTTTTTGCTTTGCAATATGATGTACAAGTAGACAAGGTCCATTTTCTTTTGTGCATGATCGACAAGGTCGAGTCCCTTTGCTATGACAATCTGTCGTCAACAGCATTTGTTGGCAATGAGGCCAGACAAAGTTCTATGAAGCAAGGCTTCAACTTATACATCTTGCATTGAAGCTGGCCATGTTTGGCATCTACTATGAGCATCCAAAACTGGGATGGAATAGAAAATGTGGCTGCAGGTTATTTCATATTGCAGGTTATTTCATGATGTACCAGGCGGGTGTATAGGATATATGACGGTGTCTGTGCAGATACGGCTATAAGCCATTTTGGAATGAGTTTTTCCTTCCAAATTTCATGACAACTGGTTGCAGCAACAACGACCAGGTTAGCCAAGTTTAAGTTTTCTTTGTTTTTTCTTGTTTATACTTTACTTGGCAATTACTGTCATTGTGCAAAGCAAAGTGCTTTGGCAATTTTATAGGAAGCTCGGCTTCAGGGAACTGGCAAAATAGGGGATCTCAGCTCATAGAATCCCTACCAATCTAAACTATATAAGGTACTTACGGTTTTGGTTCTCACGGTGGAATCCTTCACTCTGCGCAAGGGCTTACCATTCTTTATGCAAGGCATGCTAATGACGTGAATTCAATTCTGCCGCTTCATGCATTACGCTTCCGCTAACACACTCGCAACTCTGTCAAGGACAGAGTACGGATGGATTGTTGGTTGCTATCAACACTCAACAATACTAAAAAGAACCTAAAATTTCGACAAGATTCACCGTCAAGGTGCCCCTTTCAAGTCATCCTCATACAATCATGACCCTACATGGTAGATGGTCAAGATTTAACTTGTGTTTTTTGTTGCCTCTGTCGATGAGAGCGTTATACAGACAGATTGTGGAATGCTTATAGGATAAGCTGCAATTCGGACATAAGATGTCTAAGAGCACACATTCTGGGCACACACTCTACACATTTAAGGAAAGTTCCTCAGCCCAGCATGCTCTTGCTCTCTTTCTCTCTCTCTCTCTCTCTCTCTCTCTCTCTCTCTCTCTCTCTCTGTAAGGGAATCATGAAAATCTTCTAAGAAAGCTTTTGATACATGTTTTGTTTGGAAGTCAACATGTGCCAAGATGCTCTAACTCTCAGCTAGTAATTGGCCAAGATTCCATTCACATTAGTTTTCATCGGTTTATCGATTGAACACTTATTGCCGTAAGAGCTAGGAGCCACACACAGGCTGACTAAGAGCCATTGTCAGATTTTGGGTAGGACCCAACTCTTGTCATTCCTTGGGTGATTGTTCTTAGGATCGAACAGATTTTCCCAGTGGATTACACATCGAACATCTCGACGTTAATGGACAAGCAAGAGTCTTGTTATTTCGGAGGATTAGGGTGTCATTTTTGCACTATATGTTTCTAGTGCGATGCTCAAGTTGAGTTTTTGATACTCTTCCACTTACATCAGCTGATCTATACCATGGAGTCTAGAGGCAGCAAACAGTTGAGACAGCATGGCTGTTGACACGAGCTAAGCATCTTACTGGTGTGGATTTCTTGCTCTCTCTATAGCACTACGAGTGTCTATGGCATCCCTGTGTTGCGGTAAGACCCGGCAGGTGATTGCTACGTCACCCCATAGGCATTAAGGCACAGTTTGATCTCCACAGTTGATCTCTCCCAGTTATACTTTCAAGGAAAGCCTTTCGTAATCTACCACGCGGTAGTGACCGAACACACTTTTCAAGTCGATTCCAATTATTCTGTACACGGTTGACTATGTTGGTTACCGTTATCTGCTAGTTGAGCAGTTTCTACAAAGAGTCTTACCATGGGGTTTCACTACATAGATTCTAATCCAAGGGCTTGGATTGCAAAGGAAACACCCAGGGTTCCAAGTGCAATGCTGTTTGTTTTTTCAGGTAGGGGACGTGTTCAAATCTCCAGGTACGCATCTACTGATTTGGTGTTATTCCATTTTTAGTATGCTTTGCTCGGCTTTTCAAGATGTATAAGTACGCTTGAATGTTACAGAGCCATGCCAAGGGCATGCTGGCACAAAGTATTTTGGGCCAAGTGTCCAATCTATCTTTCTGCCTTATGCTGTGACGAACCTACTTGTAGGGTTCAATTTGGCACATGTTGTCACATGGGATACAACATGGTCTCGGAACTAAAGGATTTCGGTTTAGCCAATGTGGAGCAAGGCTAATGAGGGTCCCTCTCACTCCCGTCGTAGAGTGTTTGCAATTACCTCCACACATAAGTACATCTTGTACTTGAAGGATGTTCTTTTTTACACATCCTTACATGAGACATATTCCACATGTGGAGAATATGAGTCTCTGGACTGACATTGGCGCCATTATTTCAATTATGTGTCACGACAAAGTCCCTAGGTGCTGGTCACATCTGTTTTCTAGACCATTTTTAGCACGACGTATCAGGAGCAATTTCGTGGCCAGAAATTGTCGGATACTTAGAATGACTTGTTAAGGTACAAGTACTGCTAAACAACATTATAGATGGTTGTTTATACATATAGCAAGGCTATACGTTGTTAATGAAAAAGTTTCATTGTCTGTACCTAGAAGTGATCAATGTTTCACCTTCTATTGTGATTCAGACGTTTCAGCAAGGCGTGCAAAACAGTGCAACTAGAAGTATTTAGTTTCTTTTCAGAACTATTTACATTCCTTTTAATGCGTGATAGGCGCATCATATTTTCCATAAGTATTGGCAAGGACCATTATGGATATATAGTTTCGCGTTAGTTTTTGCTAAATGCATGCACACTAGGTGTTATGGGCCCTAGTGTTTAACAAAAGCTGATTTGGAACGACATGCATATTCCTCAGGTTGTTGCTTTACGAAGTATTTTGCACTCTATGTGCACTATCTTTGTGAGATTACTTTTGGATCCACTAATCACCAATAGAGGTAATGGCTTGATTTGGGCGTTTGTGGATTCTTTCAAGTTAACCACGGTGGTTATTTTGGACATTGTTGATTCCGCACCAATGTTATACACTACTATGATTCCCCATTTTACCAGTCATCTGGGACGACTGTCTGTAAACCGTGAGGAAAACACACCTCAGTACTGTCAGTTATCCAAGGGGATAGGCAGATTACAAAGAGTAATCTTGTGCTAAAGGATCTGCTAAGAGCATAAGTTAGCACAACGCATTTCTGAATGGATGATTTTCTCCCTATTCTAGAATTTGCTTAAGTACGGTTTTCGACTTTGAACACCTGTTGTGGTGGGGTTGGAGATTGTGTCAATACTTTCACACGTCAAGGACTTACCAGGTTTTCTGACAAAGTATGTTGGCAAGTAACCTTCATTAGGGATGAACATGTATTTCTTTGTGTTCCAAACTATTCAGAATTCTAACACGAGGACACTCCCTATCTATGAACTTTTCAAGATACTCAGGCGAGTAGGAAATCTGGCTCACAACTGCATCTCGAAAGTTACGCCAAGGTTTCTTTGCATTATTCCAGTACCTTCAGAAGATCTGAAAGCTGGTTATGCCTTTGGACAACTCTTAGTTGTGGTTACTCCTTTACAATACTCAAGTGAGTTATAAGTGGAGTTACCATTTACACCCAAGTGACTCTTAGTTGTGGTTACTCCTTTACAACACTCAAGTGAGTTATAAATGGAGTTCTCATTTAGATCCAAGTGGTTGCAAACAGACAACAATGTTGAAAATCAAGATGTTGCTCTTGGTTTCATTGAACGTCCTTACTATACCAATTATCGGTCATACAGACAACTAGCTCACTTATGGGACGTCAATAAAGAAAACATCAGTATTCTTAAGAAGATATTACTACTTGTGTTTTCAAAGACGAAAACTCTTCCTTAAGGGGGGAGTAATGTCAGGACAAGGGTCCTACGGGGCAAGGCCCAACCTAGGGGGTCAGGGACCTAGGCCAAGGGCCTGGACTGGACCAGTGCGGACTGGGAATCCGCTTAGGGAAAGTGCTAGGAGCTAGGCGTATAGAAGGGGCGGTAGGGAGGAGGATCCTACGTTCAGTTACCCTAGGTCTTATAGTGGATTTGTAGAGTGTGTGAGCAGTGGAAATTGGGCAGGCGGTGGTCTGCTAGTGAGAAGAGTGTTTTTGAAGGTGTTTTCCGAGAGGATAGGGGTGATGTAGATACCCTGAGCTATAGAGAGGTCCTTGTGTTTGTGCTGGGCGTGTTCCCCCATTCCCCCTCTCCATGGTGCAGCCAAAGTTATTCCGAGCTAGAAAGTGGTCTATGCCAGGCAAAGGTTGCAGGCAGGTGCAATGCAGAAGGCTAGGGCAGGTACCAAGGTCCTAGGCAGCCCAGTGGCTATGGAAATGTATGCCTAATGTGGTTTTTTAGGACAAAGGTGTGCTGCAAAGAGCTGAGTAGGGTGATGGACTTCTATGCCCGAGATGTGGATTTTATGTGCTAGAATGTGGTCTCCAGTGTGTTTTCCATGCTGGTCCAGACGGCTCGTTAAACAGAGCTATGCAGAGAGAGATATGTTAATTTGAAGGTGAAGGTGGTTGCAGATTCCCGACGGGATGGACATGTGCGGCTAGGCCAGAGAAGTGGATGTGAAATGATAGGGCTGAAGTGCTCAATTTATGGAGCCTGTCGGTCTTTTCAGATCGATGATCGAACTCACGGTGTGCAAGATATGAGCTGTCGAAGTTTGGACGGGGGCCAGGTCTATGCCCACTTGCCCGCATCAGAGGATGAGCCATCTCACATTTTTTGACCTCAGCAAGGTTCTGGAAGGTGGAGGACATCATGGGAGGATAGCACAAATCAACGGCACGTCAATCGAGTTCTTGGTCAACAAGATACAACGAGTCGAATGTAGGGGTAGTTTCTCGAGAATGCAGTGCCATTTTTTTTTTCTTGTTTTTTCGCTGCCTTGTTGGGCGGGCCTAGAAAAGTCGAGAGGTGACGGGGATTATGTTGAACCAAGCTGGCAATGTGGGCTTTTAGCGAGGTCTTACAGCTCGAGTATTAGGCCTGAGGGCAGCAAGTTACACTTGCTTGAAGATGGCAAAAGAAGGGAGGATTTTTTGAGATTTTTAGGGGGTTTCAAGGGAGTTCAAAAGGGGGAGCCTCAGTGCGTGCCACGTGGCACCCAATGAACCCACATGTGCAAGAGAAGGCAGGGTGCTCGGGCTTTATGCCTGGGCCATGCGCCTTAGGAGGTACACAAAGGGGGAGAGAGGGTAGCTCCCTCACCCCGTGGCGAGGACGTGCACTGTGAGCGCTGCGTAGGCAAGCCTGGTGGAGCGCGGCGGCCCTACAGGGCGGGAATGTGGTGGTTTTGGCCAACACGGGGCGGCGCCAGTGGTGCACGCACCCGTTGATGGTGATTCGGTAGCTAGTCACAGTGGTGATGTGGCAGGGTCGTAAGGGACTGTGCCCGCACCCATGAGGCAAACCTTTTTTGAGGGCAAAAGCCCCCCCCCCCCCCCCCCCCAATAGCAACGTCACTATTGCCTAGGGGAGGGGTTCCCGTGGCAGGTGACTGTGAGTCAGTGAGAGAGAGAAAGAGCCCGAGGGCCGCCAAGTGTACAAGGGGAAAATCAAAGGGCGAGCTCGTAACAAGGTCGGCCAAGCAAAGGTGAAAGCAAGGAGAGAGGCCGACACCAAAAGGGAGCAAATGAGGAGAGAGAAATAAAGAGAAGAAGGCTGGTGGGAGCCGAACAGAGGTGGTCAAATGTGAGCCAAAGGGGCAATGCAAGGTTTGAGAAGCCCAGTCAATAGCGATGTCGCTAATGCCCCCCCCTCAAGTGCAAAGAGAGCAAGAGAGAACAAAGGAAATCAAGGCAGCCACCTCCCCAAAGTTTCCAAATGTGGATGCAAAGTGGACCAATTAGAGGCCAGATGCCCAAATTGAAAGGGGCACCTCTATATAAACCACTTTTTAGCCATTTTTCATGCTTTTTGCCATTATGCTTTTTGCTAGAGAAGGCTTCTCGAGGAGGGCCTTGAGCCGGTGAGCCTGCAGAGAGCCAAGATAGAGCGTGTGTGTGAGTTCTTGGGTTGGCTTTTTTGCGCAGAGGTGTGTGCCTGCAAAGCCCCAAGTGCGTGTTTTCTTGCCCGACAATCAGGTGGGTGCGCCTTTGATGTAGATGAGTTGTAAAGAGTGTTTGAGCAGAGGTGAAGCCTCCATTGTGTTTCTCTTGCTGTCGTTTCCCCTTCCCCCCTTCTCTTTCTCCTGCTCTAGTGTTTCCCCTCGGTGTTGGCAATGTGGAACTGTGTGCCCCCCGGACCGACGGTGTTTTGAGGTAGAGAGTGAGATTGAGCGGCTGTGTGCGTGTGTAAGGGTGGAGACAAACCGTGGCAGTAGGTGTGTGTTGTGTGGTGGATTTGCGGAGTGTGTGAGGAGTGGAAATCGAGCAGGCGGTGGTCTCCTAGTGTAAAGTGTGTTTTTGAAGGTGTTTTTCGAGAGGATAGGGGTGTTGTGGATACCCTGAGCTATAGAGAGGCCCTTGTGTTTGTGCCGAAAGTGTTCCCCCATTCCCCCTCTCCAATGTGTGTGGGAGCATTTGGTTCTACGATGTCATATGTTGGAGGAGCTCAATCGTGCCGCAAAAGACAGTGAATGGAATCCTATAATTAACTTCCCTCTCAAAAATGTGCATTCTTGCACACTTCATGATTTTATGTGCATCTTTGATCGTTTATTAAAGATTCATATTGATTATGCCTTTACAATGAAGCCTGCGGAGAGGTCGCTTAATGCTATCTCAAAAGTGGAAGGGCTCTTAAATTCAATAGGTTGTCATGGGACCAACACCTCCATTGTTGCACAGAAGAACAATGCAAGCGCTCAGGAAGTGGCCCAACCAATGTCCATGAGTGGGCTAAAGGCAAGGCATTTTTTGAAGAGGGTTTGGTCCAAGGAAAGGGATGCTGCTGCCAGAACATCAACATCTGAAGGTGGATGGGAGTTATGGAAGGATCTATGCAAGTATACAACGGACAATGATAGCAATGCAAGTGTTGTGCTTAGCCGACAACATGTTTGGGCGGTATTCGACAAGATGATGGAGATACTACGACTTGCAAGCACAACCAGTGAGCAACGACAAGAATTCCAAAATTTGGTGGTGGAGTTCACAAAGGCAGTCATCATTGCATGGGATGAATTGAACATTATACACTATATGGTGAGTGCTTGCTATTCTGACTTGGTCTGTAATATGCTTTAGTTTTGATCATCGATGTGTTGTGGCTTTTTGGGCAGCATATCCTCTATGCCCATGGTGCATACTTTATGAACATGTATGGTTCATTGGATCTTTGGAGCACACAAGGTATGGAGAAGTCACACTATCATGCCAGGGGTGTCTACTTCAAGAATATAAGACATGGAGGGGGTTTAGTGTACTCATGCTATCTTCAGGAAATGTTCAACTGGTTGTATCGCACCACCTTTGGACGCAAAGTGTCGATTGAATGAGCAAGGTCATAGCGCTTGGCAAAAGAAGCCCGTCAACTAGCCCATGTTCATTCCTTAGAACGTTGGATATCCTCACGAGGTCTAGCACGGCATGCAGTGTGGTGAGCATCAAGGACTAGGGTTGGAAAATTTTGGGTCAAGAGGTAGTAGATGTATTTAGAATCTCATGAAAATGGAAAATCTATTACATTTGGATGCTCTTTTTTTTTGGATCAAGTGTTTGCATTGTTTGATTGTTTACGCAATTTTACAAGTGTATGTTTTGCTCTGTGTGTTTGAATAGTTCTCCAATTTCATGTGGTTTTAAAATTCAAAAGATTATTTTCTAGTGCTTTTAGCGGCTCTTTTCCACCATGTGAACCCACCCTTATATGGCCACCCTATAGAAAGAGGTAAAACCCCCCCCTTCACAAACACATAACACTCCTTCCCTCACCGAACACCACAAGCTCTAAGAATCCCCCCAAACGCACTTTCACGATGGCAAGGACCAAACAGACTGCAAGGAAGAATCCAAAGACCATTGAGGCGCGCAGAAAGCAGAAGATGCGTGCAAATCTGCAACCAGAAGAACTAGCTGACTTGGAACGCACAAAGATGGACAAGTCTGATGAAGATCTGCCATGGGAAGGGGAGGACATCCGAGTGAACCATAGGGTGGGTTGGAAAACGTTTCCAGGCCAAATGGGTGCGATGCCATCTAGCCCTGGTCCGCCCCAATATGGCCGGCAAGTCACTGCCCAAAGGAATAGGTGCCATGCCTTCTGATCAACCCAACAATGAGGGGCATAGCAGTGATGATGAGGATTATGATCTGGATGAAGATGCCCCCCAACCACCTCCCAAGCGCCGTCGAAAGTCAAAATTCTACAAGAAGCTGCAGAGAGCAAAGCCACAAGGAGCTCATAGATCCCCACAACGCCGACCTCAAAGAACACGATGGTTTTGTCGAGTTTTTGTTGAAATTCAGCATTACCAGAAGACCGTGGACCTGCTTATTAGGAAAGCACCATTTGCACGGACATGCAAGGAAGTTCTACAAAGCTACAACATAGAGCTTCGGATGTCAACAATTTCCCTCGAATCAATTCAGGAGGCTTATTTGGTCAGTCTCTTTGAAGACACATTCTTATGTGCTGTCCATGCCAAGCATGTAACAATCATGGCCAAGGACATGCAACTTGCCCGTCGCCTAAGGCATGACTGATACCCTCTGACATCAAAACCTCTTTTTGTAACTAACTTTTGTATTGGATTCAATTTACTTTGGAACCCTTGTACTGGATTCAAGTTTTATGGTGAACTCAATGTATTTTTACTTTGCGACAAATACAATACGTCTCTTTTTGTCGCTCTATGTAAATTTAATGTCCACTTTTAATGTCTATTTGTCTAAATTTATTTTGTTGAATGGTTGAAGGTGAGATGCTAATCAACTATACAAAAGGTTCTCCAGTTGACAGGCATAGCTTAGATGATGGCAACCAAAGCTAAATAAATTTTTTGGTTGGATTGAAATTGTTCATTAGGTAAAAGGTTTGCTCTGTATATTGTCAAAAATTTGCAAAACTAGTTAAAATGGTGTTGTCCACAAGACAGCGAGGTTCGGCCAGACAGCACGCTTGCAGGGCTAATTCTCGCTGCCTTGTGGACACATTCAGAATTGCATGAAATGTCACAGACAGGGCACAACTAGACAAATTTTTTTCAATGTACAAAATCAACTTTCAAATAATTAACACATATTACAAATGGGTAGAATTTTTGTAGTTTGCCTTGTCACTGAACATGAACAAAACAGTAAATTGAACTTTGCAAAAGATCATGGACAAGAGAGATAATTTTTTTAAAAGATTGTACATCAGGCCTAACTATCTTTTGATAGGAGACGCTTTGCGATCTGTCTACGACGTTCTATAGTGTTGGGTAGAATGGATGTAAGTACGGAAGCAGCTATAGCTTGGGCACTATCAACCCCCAGGGCTCAAAACAAAGAGCTATGTGTGTCATGACCTTGCCCGCAAAAGCTAATGCCAAAAGTGGCAATTGCAAGTGATTTTTTCACCAGAATAATTACATGGGCTATTTGAGAATGGTGGCTAAGCATAGAGTTTACTTGTGGCCTTGAGCACCCACAAAACAAAATGAACATTTAGGGAGAAATCCTTGTGTATGATGCACACATCTTGCATTGGTAGTTTGCCGATGTAGTGTGCTAGGGCTGCCTGAGGCCCAAACACCGTTCACTCTCCCCCCTTCTTCCGTCTAGCCCACAGGTCCATGTCCAAAACATCCTGCAAAATTGTAATTAACCAAAAGCAAAGAAGAAAGGTTGAATTATCAACGTAGAAGGTTCTTAGTATTACTTCTTGTTGCTTATCCTCATCATACATAGTTGGTGTGGCTTCAAGGTTGATAGAGGATTTTCTCTCATCAACCTTACAGGGGCTCCACGAACCAGGAAAATCGGGGCGGATAGGGGTTTGGTTGGAAACAACCCTGGCTTGTGTGGCAACAAACTCCTCTCCGTGACTTCACTCTGCTCTGCAGCGAGAATATCCGTTGTCACTAGTGCAATTGTGTTAGCAACAGAGTCCCCCAATGGAAGCAGCTTGTCATCTGTAGCTTTTGGTGTAAGATCAAGGGGGAACTCCATCTTGGTGCATATGAGGCTAAGACACTCATCTAGTAGGACACCAAAATCCTTTTTAAGATCATGTAAGAATAAATACTCTTTATCTTCTATAATTATGCTGTTGAGACGGCTAATCTCTACTTTGAGAATTGTAGCAGGATCATGGCTCTTAGGGTCAGGCACCTCGGAGGTGCCAGCAATCTGCTCTCTCACTGCAACTGCTTCTTCCAAGCTGTGGGGATATTCGACAGCTTGCTGTCTTCACTCATTTTGGACATCTATAGATGTGGCCTTGGGATCTTTACGAGTCGCCAGCACCCCACCCATTGCCAGATGCGGGATCTCCATCTCCTCCAAGGAGGGCTCCTCATTGACAAGGAAGAAGACAGTGGAAATGTTGGACAAGAAAGATTGCCCAATTTTGCGCTTCTTGAAGGAGTCTGCAACTTACTTTGTCACCTGGCGAAAGTGGTTCACATTGCAATCGCCTCAAAGCGGGCTAGTCTCTTTGAAAATGCAGTGTCACCCTTGTGGATGTAGCAAAGTAGATCACATGGCAACCACATCATGGCATTGTCTTCAAAGTTCACAGCATACTTGAGTATATGCGCTTGCATATACTCTATGATGTCGTGAAAAGTGTCATTGTGGAGTTGCATGGTTTTTTGTAAATACACTCTGTGGGTAAAGAAGACGTGAAGATCATTGCATCCAATATATTCGGTGTCCTATAAGAAAATAAGAAACCACAAAAGGGGGGTGTGTGGCTCTTCAGACGCTGCTGCTGCGTGGGAGGAGGATGTGCTAGCATGTGCTGCCATGTGTGTGTGTGTGTGTGGGTGTGTCTTCTTTCTGTCTCAAGTGTTGACAGAAAAATAAGAATCCCCCTCCCCTTTATACCCCCCCCCCCCCCCCCCCTTCCCCAAACCGCCGTGGCCCATTGCAGAAAAAGACACCATCCCAAATCTCTTTGATATACATACAAACGCACATGGGTGTGCACACAAACACCCAAACAAAATCTAAAAAACTTAATCAATGAAGGTGATACTATAACGACAAAAAAAATTTGAATTTCCATCAAACAGAAGGCTTTACAATGTGGCAGTAGAGCCGGTTACATTGATCTATTAGATCAACTTAAAGACAGTGCACCACCAACCCTCCACTCGTCTTGCACTTTCATGGCAGCCTCCATCCGCCTACCAATCTGAAACAACAAAAATGCTTTTAATAAGACTAACAATTGGCACATGTAGACAACATATAATTAAACTGACCTTTTGTCGATTGAGACGAAAGTAAGCATCTTTGATTTCTTTGTAGCCCCAGGTAATCAAGTGTTCCCGTATGTTGGTGAGTGTCTAATGTTCACTAACTTGCACAATCTCAGAAACACCATTTGACAAAGTAACGGGCATGTCAAATGTCACAAAATTAGCAACGCTAGATTGTAAGGGTATCCACTTTCCACTCTTACACATCCAACGCTCATAGTGGAAACGTAGGTACAAAGTAGTGTGCACTTTCAAATATCGTATCCCTATACCTGAAGCCCCCACCTTATAATTGTATTTATCTCCTTGGTGCACTCCCTCAACCATTCCCCAATTATCTCCAAATACCAGTTTTAGTGCTTCATACATGACATTCTTGCTACAAAACATAGTAGGTGTGACACAGAATGGCAATGTCTTGAACATGTGGACAAAGACATGCATGGGGAAGCACCAACTGAGCCCTACTAATATGGAAGCCTTCCCAAATTTTAATGAGGAGAAAATATTAGAAAGCATCTTCTCCTTCACTGAGAAGAGTGACCACGCATCTGGTTGTGGCCATTCTGGACTCAGTAAGGAAGGTTTTTCAACAGCAATGATCTTACCATATCCATCCTTCAAGGCTGGCACTACATACGTGTGTGAGTAGAAGAAGATTCTGCATTGCAACAGAATTGAAGGTGGCAAATTGGGAAGCATCATAACACCAATGTCCGCATGAAGAGCGTTGAAGGTTCCTATGAGACTCTTGATTGGTTGTTCCTCAACAAAGTCGGATGGGAATATATTTATGGAAACACCAAAAAATATCAAGTCAAAAACAAGTAACAAGCATTTACAATCAGCAACCAACAATGTTTTACGACTTACAATGTATTGGGAAATCTGTTGAGCTTCCATTCCTCAAGCGCATGGAACGCCAAAAGTGCACGTGTTGAACAATGGCCACTGTGACATTGAATCTATGGTTCTTGAAACCAAGAAGTCTCCCCTTCCAATGTTCTTCAAGGTTGCCCTGGTTTCGAACTCGATGAGGCCCAATAGCTGTAGGTTGCATGAAGATCCAAGATCTTTTAGAAAACACTTGCGGCACGCATTCCCCATCGGAATCCCTAGTGTTATGCAAGCAAACCACCTCTATCTCATCCTTTGGCTTCCTTGAAGTGGAGGGGGTTGACATGGTAGCACCAGAAGAAGAAGAGTTGTGGTGTTAGAGAGAGAGGCATGTTACTTCAGGAATGAAATGAGAAGGAATGGTTGAATGGGAAACAAGGGGAGAAGAAGTAGTTCAAATGGATGGTGTGGATGAAAGGGGAGACATGTCGTGCAGCTATGAAAAGCTTGGCAGGAGGGGGAGAAGTGGCTCAATGGGGAGCAAGGGGAGAAGAAGTAGTTCAAAGGGATGGTGTGGATGAAAGGGGGAGACAAGTGGTGTAGCTATGAAAAGCTTCCTCATGTGCTGCAACTATGGAAAGCTTGGAGGTAGAAGGAGAAAGAGAAGAGAGAAGAGGTAGAATAGAGGGTACTGCTGAGAAATGAAGATTTTGGTCAAAGAAAATAGTTTTTTGACCATGTATTTGGTTAGGAGAGCTTTTGGAGAGTGAAAAGTGAGATTTAGAGATTTTCAAAAAAAAAAGAATTTTTAGGGTTACTTTATGGGCGCCCATGAAATGGAGGGAAAGCCCCCTCCCCTCTTCTCTCTCTTTCTAGGGGACAAAGCTATAATGAGGGGAACAAATAGGCCCCCATGCCCCTTACTACCCTACCTTTTGAGAGGGTATAGTTGTGGCCACCACCCTCTTCCTATTGGTCCATGCTTAATCACCCCTTAAGCTAAAGGGCCATTTTGGGGTTCATATTTTTCCTAATGAACTTGCCCATTGTCGAGCCTAGCATAATGGTGAGGTAGTTCATGAGAAGATTGTGATTTCCCCCTTTATAGAGTGGCAGAAATCCAATTCTCTTGCCATTCACGGGAAACCATACATGAAAGCATGGTTAAGAACCATAGCCAACCATTTCCACATATTTTTTCCAACCCACTTGAGCATCTTAGCACACATGTGGATAGTATTAGAGGATTTTCCATTTACCATCTTTTTCAAACCCATATCAACATCATCAGCAAAAAGGAGGGTAGCAGGTTGTTCAACCTTATGTTCATAGTGCAGTTGATGTGCATCTATATGTGTGTACAAGTGAATAGTCTTAGAGAGCATATCCCACTTTGTGAAATCCTTTGTGACATGCTTTCACTTTTGTCGCAGCCCTCTCCAAGCTTTCTTGGTGTGTCTCACAAATTCCATAGCATCTGTAAATCTTTGGATTAAATATAATGCCTCTTTTTCCCTTGTGTGAGCGTACGATATTGCTTTTCAATCTCACACCATGTTTTTCCACAAGAAATTTGCTTAATCCTTTCTTGTGCTTGTTTTCTTTCATCATCAAACCATCTTTTACATGGTAGACCTTTATTGTGTTTCCTCTTGGCCCCACAATTTTTATAGAAGACAATGAAATCTCTCAAAGTATCCCACGTAATATCCACACAGTTTTGCAAAATTAGCATCTAAAATTTGTAACATGGGGCGAGACCCTTTACCATTCAATGAGTGTCGCATGTCAAGAGAAATCCACAGAGGTAGGTAGTTAGACTCAGGGTTCTTGTCTCCTAGGTTAAATTTTTATATCAAAGATAGAGTATCCACATGTACCAATGCATAGTCCAATACACTAGATCCTCCACCCATTGAGTAACAAGTAGCCATGTTTGTTTTTAAAAGAGTTGCATCCCATTAAGAATTGGCATATGAAGGCCATTCTTCATCATGCACCTCAAAGCACATCCATGGGAATCAATTGTGTCATCAATAGAGCATATGTGCCACATTGGGTCAAGTTTTCATGTCTTGTCTTTATCAAGATCAACGTGCAAGGTAGGTTGAAACTATAAAGATTTCATGCTCTAGGTATAGGTCCCAGGGTCTACTTCAAACCATGTACAAAAAGGTGAATCATGATGCACATTTAACACCCAACAATATACATGCGAGACAAATCACTTTGTACTTTTATCCATAGAAATTGTTTGTGTATATCAACCTTGCATAACTCAATAATTCCCTCTAATTGGTCTTTATAAAAACAAGCTACACCCCCTTGTCCTTTTTTACCAAAATGTGGTTGGAAGAATGTGTTGGGGTGGTAAAGCCCAATGTGCTGCGCCTAAGTGTTGGGTGGCCGGAGACTAACCGGGAACTAACACGAACCAATCATTCTACATAAAACAATAAGGACTCATAACCCTAACACTATTGTGTTTGGAGTCTGCCCAAACATGTGTCTCCTCTCTTCTTATCTCTTCTCCATTCTGCAAAAACACGCTCTCACAAGAGCACTCAATTGGTATCAGAGCTCAGGGATTGGGAGCACCATTGGAGCTCAACGGGGAAGCAGGCGGAGAAGTAGCAAAAACTATAGCACGTTTTTGCAGATCTATTTTGGCCCATCAAAACGTCTTTGTTCAGGATGATTTCCTTGAAACCTGACCGGTATTTTGTCCTCTTCAACTTTGCAGAAGAAAGTTTTCTCAAAATACTCACCGATTTTGAGATACGTCACTCAGACTGCCTGTAGGTCGTAAAGTACAAGCTGTAGATTTTTATAGATTCGTTATGACCTATTATTACAACTTATTTTATATCCATTCCCATAATCCCAACCGTTTTCGCATGGTTTACAACTTTGCAGAAGTAAGTTTATGCAAATTTTGCACAATTCGAGATATATTTAGTTCACACAGCAAGGTGGTCTAACTTCATCGGTTCTTCTGCATATAGGTTTTTATTGCAGACTGTTTCTGAAATCTTTGTCACATGCATATTTGATGTAAGATCTTGAGGGTCTGTTAAATCAGACAAACCGCCGCGGGGGTTACAGAAAAGGGTTCTATGGTTGATGTAAGATCTTATGCGGTTTATGTATTATGATGGAAATATGCAAAGCCTATTGTTGAGGGTCGTGGTAAGGTTTTATTGAGTTGGGGGATTCTCAAATGTGCAGATCCTTTCGGTGATACAAGTTTTGGAGCGAGCCCTTGACATCCCCATAGTTTCGGCATCAACATAGGACATATATTTATGCGGTTAGTGCAGTATTGTGTGCATCTACTGGCCCGCCATTGTTGGCATTGCTGTCATCTTTATGTGTATGCATTTGACAGTGTTCAGTTGGTCAGAGACACTCTTCTAGAGTTGGAGACACCGACAGTGACAGTTCTTTGAGATTCTATCTTGCCAGTTTAGCCACTTTGATCAACATTTCAGTCATTGTACACACTTGTTTTGGGTCCCGAAGTCAGTTTTGCAGGGGAGACTTTGCCGAAATTTTTCATGTTTTCTATCATCTTCTTTAGTGCAGCGTATCCATCACTTTTGTTCCTTGTCGAGTGATGGCTTCATCATCGGAGACCTCTTTGTTCAACATTGAGAAGTTAGATGGCACTAACTTTCCATTTTGGAAGGAACAAATTTACAATGTCTTAGTACAGAAGAAGCAGATCCGGTCGATAAAGATGAAGGGGATAAAGCCTAAGGATATGGATGAGTATGATTGGCAAGAGTTGGATGAGCTTGCCAGGTCCACCATCATGCCGACTTTGTCAAAGAATGTGTACTTCAATGTGAACATGGAAAAGACTAGCTATGAGCTGTAGAAGAAGTTATATGACCTGTATGAAAAGCAAAGTGCAGCATCACAGGTTTATTGGTTGAAAAAGCTAGTTGATTGGAAGCTGGATAAGGGCACACCCATGTGCAACCATCTCAATGAGTTCAACACAATTTTCAGTTAGCTTTCTGCACAAGGAGTCAATTTCGACGATTCGGTCAAAGCAATCTTCTTGCTAGTTATGTTCCCGAAGTTGGGATACTTTTTGCACAGCCATAAGTAACTCAGCACCTTCTGATGGTTTAACATGTGCTGATGTTGAGGACAATTTGCTTATTGAAGAGGTTAGCAGGAAGAATCTTGATGCTTCTCGTGGTACTAGCAATGCTCTCGTTGTTCGTGGTCGATCACAAGAAAAGGGAAAGCAGAATCAGAGAGGAAAATCTTGTGGCAAATCACATGGCCGAAAAGACATTGAGTGCTATCATTGTCACAAAAAGGGTCACTGAAGAAAGACTATTGAAAGTGGAAACAAGAGAAAGGTAAAGACAAGAAGCACGAAGAAGGAAAGACTAAGGAAAGCAGTATAAAGAGTGAAGAGATCAACAATGTTTTGTTGAAGATTCTGATTGAGACATTTATCTCACATCTCCCATGGATTCATCATTTTTGGTTGCCACTGATGACTATGCTTACAGGATTGGGTTCTTGACTCAGATGCATCATTTCATGTGACTCCTCACACAGAGTGGTTCAATATATATGATACAGCCCGTAAAGGTCATGTTTGTCTTGGCAATGATTTTACTTGGGACATAGTTGGTGTCGGCGATGTGCAGCTGAAATTTCAAAATGGTTCTTTATTCATGCTCAAGAATGTGAGACATGTATCGAAGCTTACCAAAAGCTTGATTAGTATAGGACAATTGGATGACGCAGGATATTACTGCACATTTGGTGATAGTTCGTGGAAGATTACCAAAGGTTCTTTAGTGGTAGCACATGGTTCAAAGTCTGGGACTTTGTACATGCTACATGTATCCAATGTTAAAAACCATGTAATTTGTGTAACCGAGCAGCCAAGTTTGTGGAATCACTGGTTAGGACATATGTCTCAAAAGGGAATGAAAATCTTGTCTCGTTCTGGTTATGTTCCTCGCTTCAATATCTCATACTTTTTAGTTTGTGAGCATTGTCTTTATGGTAAACAAACACAATCACCACACAAAAGGGGAAGCACTTGGAAAAGTGAGCCATTAGAGTTAGTGCATATGTGTGTGGACCTATGCCTAACGTATCCATGGGAGGTTCATTGTACTTTGTTACATTCATTGATGAATTCTCAAGGAAAGTGTGGGTATATCTTCTCAGAAAGAAGGATGAAGTTCTTTCAAAATTTCTTAATTTTGTGGCATTAGCGTAGAATTAGTTTGGCAAGAAAGTCAAGTGCTTAAGGTCAAACAATGGTGGTGAGTATGTCACTAAAGACTTTCAAAAATTTCGTGACTCCAAAGGCATCAAAAGAGAGTTGAATGCTCCATATAACCCTCTACAAAATGGTGTTGCTGAGAGGATGAATCGTACCATAATAGAGAAGTTATGTAGCATGTTGTCTAATGCAGAGTTGCCTAATAGATTTTGGGCGGAAGAGTTAGCAACTGCTGTCCATCTTATTAATAGATCTCCTAACAAGGCTTTAGATGAGAAGGTACATGAAGAGCTTTGATATGGGAAGCCACCTTCTTACAAGCATCTTAGAGTCTTTGGCTGTGAAGAGTATTGCCATGTTCCAAAGGAGTTTTGAAGCAAGTTGGCTCCTAAGTCAAAGAAATACATATTTCTTGGCTATGGCAATCCTGGCGAGATGGGATATCGGTTGTGGGATCCTAAAGCTAAAAACATAGTTCGCAGCAATGACGTATACTTCAATGAAGAAAAGATGCATAAGACGCTTGTGCATATAGTGGAGGTTAGGAGAGTTATCTTCCAAGAAGATGGAATTGTCCACAATAGGGCTGAAGTGCCTAATGTCAGACAACAAGTACAGAATCCTCCTATAGTACAAGATGTTGCTGAGGGACAACTGGCTCAAGCAGTTTCAAGGCCTCCTGATAGATTTACTCCCTCATTGGACTACATTATGTTGAAAAATTGCGGAGAGCCTTCCTCCTATAAGGGCTGAAGTGACTAATGTCAGACAACAAGTACATAATCCTCCTATAGTACAAGATGTTGCTGAGGGACAACCGGCTCAAGCAGTTTCAAGGCCTCCTGATAGATTTACTCCCTCATTGGACTACATTATGTTGACAAATTGCGGAGAGCCTTCCTCCTATAAGGAAGCCATGTCAATGGATGACAAGGCAAAGTGGGAGAAAGCTATGCAATAAAAAATATACTTGTTGCATAAGAATCAAACTTAGAAGTTGGTTTGGTTGCCTAAAGGTAAAAAGGTATTACCATGCAAATGGGTGTACAAGCAAAAAATTACACCTCATGATAATAAACCTAAGTACAAGGCATGACTTGTTGCTAAAGGATTTAAGCAGCAACAGGATATTGACTTTGATGAGATCTTTTCTTCGGTTGTCAAGATGACTACTCTGTGGTGTGTACTTGCATTGGTTGCTATAGAAGACATGGAACTTGACCAGATGGATGTCAAGATGGCATTCTTGCATGGTGATATTCAAGAAGAAGTTTATATGCACCATCCAGAAGGTTTTGTTGAGAAGGGCAATGAAGACTTGGTGTGTCAGTTAGACAAAACTCTTTATGGTCTAAAGCAGTCATCAAGGGAGTGGTTTCATAAATTCTACTCGTTCATGCTCTCTCAAGGCTACAAACGTAGTGATATGGACCATTGCCTCTACACTAAGCGAGCTAAAGATGGTAGTTTTCTGATTTTGGTCCTTTATGTGGATGATATGTTAATTTTTGGGAAATATAGGGATGAGATTTCAGCCTTGAAGTTAGAGTTGGAGAGGGGGAAGGCATTGAGTACTCCATTGACTCCATATGTGAGACTTTCTAAAAATGATTTCCCTAAGTCTGAAGAGGAAAAGGCTGAAATGGCACAAGTGTCTTATTCATCTACAGTTGTTGGGAGTTTGATGTATGCTATGATTGCTACACGTATTGATTTTGCAATGGGAGTTGCTAGCAGATATATGTCAAATCTAGGCAAGAAACATTGGGAGGCAGTGAAAGTGGCTATGCGATATTTGAATGGTACAAAATACATGTGCATTTGCTTTGGAAGAAAGGAAGCATGTGTAATGGGTTACACGGATGCAGATTATGCAAGAGACTTGGACAAGAGAAGGTCCACTTCAGGCTATGTTTTTGAATTCACTGGAGGTGCAGTTTCATGGAGATATCATTTGCAAGATTGTGTTACCTTGTCTACTACAAAGGCTGAATATGTTGCAGCTTCAAAAGCTTGCAAGGAAGCTATATGGCTTGGTCGGCTAGTGGGAGACTTGGGAATCAATTTTGAGATGCATGTGTTACATTGTGATAGACAAAGTGCTATACAATTGGCAAAGAATCCAGTGTTACATGCAAAGACAAAGCATGTGGATGTGAAGTATCACTTCATTCGTGAGGTGCTTGAGGAGGAAAAGTGATTGCAGCTTGCCAAGATTCACACCACTGAGAATCCTTCTGATCTTCTAACAAAGGACTTACCTTCAAAGAGGTTTGCACATTGTTGGGCACTCATGGGCATTGGGTAGATGATCATGGTCATTGTCTACCTGTATTGTATGTATATATACATTGTTACCCCAACTTAAAGGCACATTGTCCTTTTAGTGGGAGGTTGTTGGGGTGGTAAGTGTTGCGCAATGTGCTGCGCCTAAGTGTTGGGCGGCCATAGAATAACCAAGGACTAACACTTACCATTCATTCTACATAAAACAATAAGGACTCATAACCCTAACACTATTGTGTTTGGAGTCCACCCAAACCTATGTCTCCTCTCTTCTTCTCTCTTCTCCATTGCTGCACACACAAACACGCTCTCACACGTGCACTTCAGGTTGTATGCATCAATTATCTAGGTATGTTCGAGATGCAAAATGTTTCTCTTTCCCAAGTCTTAGCTAAAAAGGCTACATCTGCATCATTCATGAATGCATAGAGTACAACCCTCTTGTGCCATGGGGAAGCCCCTCCAATTCCAAAAGATGATTCTCAATCGTTCATGCAATGTGTGTGTCCCATGGGTTTCTCATTCCTATTTATCCAAAGCTAGAGCATCCTCCCGGATGCTACTAAAAGTTGTGGCATTCTGTTGAAACTTCTTGCATTCTTCATATAGTTTTTTGCATTCCTCTTGTTGCTTTGGAGTGCGGTCCTCAAAGACATAGAAAGATGTTCCATGGAGGTATATTCTACATAGTCCAAGATGATCTCACGTTTATGAACATCCATCAAATGCTTACAATGCCATGAGGATTCTCATTGTCCTCTTTAATCTCTTTGTGTTTCCGAATCAAACACTACAATGTCAGGCATTGCAAAAAGTTCCACAAATAATTCACTAATATCTTTGGCCAATGAGAGGGGTGTCTCATTTGGTTTCTCGGGTAGTCCTCAAATCAAAATATTTTGGGCTTTCTTGGCACATTCTTAAAGTTCACGTGGATCAAAACCCTGTGCCTTCATGACAATGTTTTGCAAGGCATTCCCTTCCTCAACATTTTCAACAATTGCACCTCCATTGGCATGTGTCATTCCGGTCATAACATTGTTTTGACATCTCTATGTGCATCCCATGGATCGACTCATGTGCCTTCACTCTGTGCATTCATGATAATGTTTTGCAAGGCATTCCCTTCCTCAACGTTTTGACAATTGCACCTCCATTGGCATGTGTCATTCCGATCACAACATTGTTTTGACATCTATGTGTGCATCCTTGACTGCATTTTCTTTCTATCCACAAGCATGGCATCCAAAAAAGCAAGTATTTGCACCTATGAATCAAGGTTCTAAGCTTGCACATTGATTGTCTATTCAAGGTATACATTCTTGATATCCAAATTCTAGCATTTCTCTATGAGAGACATGATATCTTGTTGTTGATTAACAATCATTAATTGTGGGGTGTTCAAAAAGCTCCGTATGTCACCGGAAGGTAGCATGCCATGTTCTTCAAGTGCACTTCCTTGTTTCTTAGATGAGGAATGCGACGGAGAGTCTTTCTTTGTATGCTCAGTAAGACCCATGGTCCTCGCATATGAGAGACCACTTCAGAGGGTTAAGAATGGCTACCCTCTTCCAAAGTGAAGAAGGGACGCTCAAAGCGAGCTTGTCAAAGTTGATATTTAACACCAATGGTAGCATCCAAAGTTGGGCTACTGAGCTATATCATGCAAAGGCAAGGTGCCAAGGTGCTCGGCATGACAGACCAGTTGTTCCACTTCAAGGAGCTAGTAGGGGGTTCTCTCTCTCTCTCTCTCTCTCTCTCTCTCTCTCTCTCTCTCTCTCTCTCTCTCTCTCTCTCTCTCTCTCTCTCTCTCTATTTTGGATGTGAATTTTTGCGAGGACAAGGCTGCTAGGCAAAAACGATATTGATGATCGATTTGAGGATCATGGAAGCTCCAACACCTTGGTCATGTGATCGACACAGAAAGCTGATGCAGGTAATTTATGAGGTAAGCAAACAACTTGTTAAGAAATATGACGTAGCTAAGTAGATAATTGAGTAGATTACTGAAGGGAGAGATATAATTTACACACACAAGAGATTATAGAGTGTAGAGAGAGAGAGAGAGAGAGAGAGAGAGAGAGAGAGAGAGAGAGAGAGAGAGAGAGAGAGAGAGAGAGAGAGAGAGAGAGAGAGAGAGAGAGAGAGAGAGAGAGTACACACGATATACGTGGTTCACCCAATGTGGGCTACGTCCACGGGAAAGCAGCCACTCAATGGCTTTAGTACTTCAAAACAAGAGAAGTAGGTTACAAAGGGATTATACCCATTTGGAGCTCCCGCCTTGCTTCACTCTCACCACCTCACACCCACCTTGTTGCATCAACTTCACACTGTGAAATGTGTGTAAAAATGGCCTCCTTTTATAGGCCAAAAGGGCTGCGCTCTCTCATAAGAGGCAGCCATGTGAAGTCTCCCTTGTGTAGATAAGTCCAAATCGGACCCTCCAATCCGCCCATGTGTGGCCACCCTTGAGAAGACAAGTCCGATTTTGGATTTGGCCACCAGCCATTGAATTCGGCTACCGGCCAACCGACCAACCGACCGGTCGTTTTCCGACCACTTTCCGACCGCCGTCCGGCCATAATATTCCGGCAAAAAGGAATATTTTGGCGACGGGTGATTTATTTTCCGGCAAGTTATTTTTCTTAACGTAAGATGGATTCTCCTCATAATGGGGCCCTTACAAATGTGTGTTTTTAACAAAAAAAATTACAAGGGGTAAATCAGGCTCCATACTTAACACAATTTTGATTTTGTTTGCCAAATTCTTCAAGAACATGTTGTGTGGCTATGGTATGTAATGGACATGTGTGCTACCATGGACGCTTTTCCATAATTGTGCAATTTAAGTATTCTAGGCACAAGCAAGGCTTGTGACAAAGAATTGCACAATGCTAGATTAAGGAGCAAGGCTCCAACAAGGATAACCCATACAAGGGTTTCAATGACACTCCTCAACCTTGAATAAGGCAAGGTTGTGTAGCAGTAAAAGCAAGTCAGGCATGGCTGATGACTTGTAAGGCAAAGGCATTCGGCAAGGCCGATTATTAATTCCAATTCCAAGAAGTCGATAGGCAGAATTGATTATGACCAGGTTTGAAAGGATACTATTAGCATACGAACTTGGTAACATGTCTACCTATTTTTTATTGGAGGTTGGTATGAACCAAGCCCCAAGGGCATACAAGGTACATTCGACAGCTCTAAATTTCTTAGCATACATGGCTACGAGCCAGCTTCAAGCAAAAGAAACTGCTCTTAGTTGGGCAACAAGATTAGACAATTTCAAGTTCTACTTGTTCTTCTATCTGTTAACTTTTCATTTGAAAAAAGATTTTCTGTTATGCAAAGCAAAGGAAGAACTGAGACTGGTAGATTGGCTTGTGATCGTTGTATATGTCTACAACAGTAGGCTTTTACATCATTGATTCTATGCACATGGTGTAGCCAATACAAATGGCGCTTCCTATGGAAAAAAAGTAGGCATGGCCTAACTATCAAAAGCAACTAATTCATGAGATGACATGAAGTGGAAAAAAGTATGCATGGCCTAACCATCAAAAGCAACTAATTCATGAGATGACATGAATAAACTAAGAGAACCTCATAAAAGGTAATATCTTGTTTGAACACCTAAGAAAAAATAATTATGACTACCATTCTTTGGGGTGTTTGATATCTTTCTCTTCTGTTCATAGTTTCAAGATCCAGTCGTGAATAAGATTCCAACTTGCAAAGATATGCTGCTTAGTTATAGCATTGATTGTATCTATAGGAGTGGTATTTTCAAGGATGTGACCCAGCTAATACACAATCACTCCATAGGTGTTGAGGATCATAGTTTGATCTCATCACAATTGTATTGTCAAGGAAAGAAGTCCACAATCTACCAAGGGATAGTGGACAAGCTCAACTTTTCAAGTTGATTCCAATCACTATTAGACATGGTAGACTGTGTTGGTCATCATTGGCTGCTAGTTTGAGAATTTTTCATACAAAGTGACATTCTAGATTTTAACCAAGGGGTTTGGATTGCAAAGGCAAGACCCAAGGTTATCCATGCAATACAGCTTGATTTTCACTAATCTTTTAATTAGTGTTACTAGGCCTATTCAAGTGGGAGATTTGGCCATGTGCATTTGACTACGGGTAAGTGAATGCTATGTTCAGCCTCCGAGTGCACATCTGATTTGGTTTTATTTAATTTTTGAATATGACTTGATTGATTTCTCAAGTAGGATGTATAGGCTTCACTTCTTTCATCCACTTTGCTCTTCAAAGACATGACAAGGTCATGTAGGAGAAAAGAATTTTGGGTCGTAGTGTCCTATGTACATTTCTGCATTTTGCAGTTATGGACCTACAAAGTAGGGTTTTGTTTGCCACATGTTGTCACGAGAGGAGAAACATGGTCTACAAACTCATGGAGTTCGTTTTAGCCAGTGTGGAGCACAATTTACGAGGGCCCCTCTCACTCATGTCGTTCAGTGTTTAAGATTACCTCCATACACAAGTACATCTTGTACTTGATGGATATCATTTTTTGCAAACATCCCTATATGAGACACATTCCACATGTGGAGAATATGAGTCTCGAGGACTGACACTGGTGTCCATCATTTCAATTATGTGTTGCAATAGAGTCCCTACGTGATGGTCAAATCCATTTAATCGACCATTCTGAGCACATCTTATCAGTAACAATTTCAGTGGCCAAAAATTATTGAATACCTAGTAAGACTTGTTAAGGTTACAAGTACAACTAGACAACTTTCATGGATGGTTGTTTACACATGTAGTGACTTTATGTTTTGTTCATGAATATGTTGTATTGTTGGCACCTAGATGTGATTAATTTTCACATTCTATTATAACTCAACTAAATTACCATGGATTTCACTAATTACGATGGGTAGTATTTAGTTCTTTCCTAGTGGGCTATGAGCATAACATTACCCATAAGCATTGGCAAGTACGGTTATGGATATGCAAGTTCAGATCCGTTTTTTTACTAAATTCATGCACACTAGGTGTTATGGGCCCTAGTGTTTAGCAAAGGTTGGTTTGGCAGGTCACGCACATTCATGGAATCAGTAGCTTCTAAATCATTTTGCACTATATGTGCAATATCTCTATGAGATTAATTGTAGATCTACCAATCACCAATAGAGGTCATGGATCAGTTTGAGTGCTTATAGAACAACTCACTAAAGTTAATCAAGATGATTGTTCCTAACATTTTTGATTAATTAGCAATGTTGCAAGGAATTGTGATCCCTGCTTACCAGTCATTTGTGTCTGTAAATAGTGGGAATATACATATCAATACTGCCAGTCATCCAGAGAGGATAGGCAGATTACCAGTGTTAATCTTGTGCTAAAGGATATGCTAAGCGTATATGTTAGCACCAAGAAATCCAATTGAAAAAGGTTATCTTTCTAGTTAAAGTTTTCTCACCATGAGACAAAGCATGTTGCGACTAAGTTTAGCCTCTTCATGTTCAAATCAGGTTCTCGACCTTGAACACTAGTTATGGTGGAGATTTTTACTGATGAACAATGATATTAAGTCAAGGACTTATACTTTGCTCATGAGTTACGTCAACTAGCTACTTTCATGGAAAGTGAAAAGAGGTACTCTTTTAGATACATCTTACTTGTGATAACTCTTTTAGCATACTAAAGTGAGTTCTAAATGGAGTCTATACGCTATGTTGGCAAAAATGGGCCGATTACACAAGATGGTTGCAAAGGGAAAACGATGTGAAAAATCAAGATGCTTTTCTTGATTTTATTGAACCTCCAACTGAACCATGTTCCACGATGAAATGGATAGTTGGATCCATGAAGGATGCCACTACAAAAAACATGAGTGTTCTTATAAAGATATCACCACTCAAAAATCTTCTCTCAATGTGAGAGAATTTACAAAAGCACTGATCACGTCATTTTCTACATCATCAAGAAGTGAGTTCATCATTCTCATCATGATTTTTCTTCAATTTTTCATCACAAAGCTCATCAAAGCAATCATTTACTTTAGAGTTGCATAAATTAATTTCTTGAATCATCTCATGATGTTCAACAAACAAATCTATGTTATCATCATCATCATCTTTTAAGACATCAAAATTATGCAATCCTCCATCAAAAGCAAATGAAATTTGGCCCACAATCCTTTGGTTGATGGTGCAAGATGTGAGTATGGGGCTACTCGGGGACTCTCCTTGGCTCTTTTGGCTCATAGGGTCCTCTCTCTTCACTCCAATATCCATCCCATTCCTACCATTCCCATGTTCATCATGGTCGTCATCATTTCCAGCCCCTTCTTTGGCTAGGGTATGCCATGCTTTAAACAATTTCTTTAGAAACCTTTTTTCCTCAAGCAACTCATGCAAATGACTTGAATTTTCTTGCAACTCCTTGATTAAATTCAAATGTCTATATGTCACCCATGTGTGCTCTCCATGATTATAAAACCACTTAAGCCCTTTATTCAATGCATCAACAAAATCATCCATATGCAAATTATTGCATACAATATCATTCTCCACCCTTACACACACACACAACCGCTCAATCTCACTCTCTCACACAAAACACCGTCGGTTCGGGGGGCACACACTTCCACACTGCCGGCACTGAGGGGAAACATGAAAGCAGGAGAAAGAGAATGGGGGAAGGGGAAACAACAACAAGACGGGGCAACAGTGGCTCGATTACACTTCAAATAGCATGTACAAAGGCTTGCACAGTCATCACCATGGCCATTTTCAAGAAAAAATACAAAGAAATTTGACAGGCACACTCCTCTGTCAGAGAGATCCACTTTGCAGGATCCAAATGGCACAAAAGAAGCCCCCAATTTGATTAAAGTTTGACCTTTAAAGTGGGGGGCTTTCAACTTTGGAAATTACCCTTTCATTGGCCCTTCTGGCATCTTATTTTAGCAGCTTTGGGAGGAGGTAACCGCCTTTGGCTTCACCTGCTCTCTCTTGCTCTTTTTGCACTTGGAGGGGGGGGCATTAGCGATGTCACGATTGCTCCCTAGGATTTTTTATTTTTTATTTTTTTTCTCCTTTATTTTTATCCTTTGGGGGGGCTTAGATTGCACTGCCCCTTTGGCTCACTTTTGACCATCTTTGTCTAGCTCCCTCCTGCCTTCTCTTACCCTCTATTTCTCATTTGCCCTTTTGGTCCCGGCCTCCCTCTTTGCCCTTTACTTTTACTTGCCCTTGCTTGGTCCTCTTTACCCAACCAATTTGGAGCTCCTTTGGACCATCTTCCCCGGTTCTTAACTGCTTGCTCTTCTACCCTTTGGGCTTCCTCCTTTGCACGGGATTTGTCCCCTATCTCGGCTCGTCCTTCGACTGTTTTGCCCGGGCTACCTCCTCTCTTTCACACTCATATGAAACCTCCCCTACCCCAAGGCATTAGCGATGTCGCTATTGGGGGGGTTTCTCTTCAAAAAAGGTTGGGCCCCAAGGGTAGCAGGAATGGCCTCCTGGCGGGTAGGCCACATCATCAATCACATCCACCGAGTCCCCACATGCAGGCGTGTGCCACTGACGGCTCCCCTCCTGGCCAAAACCAGCATCCAGTACCCACGCGCCGCCTGCACAGCGTCCGACAGAGCCGCCCCCGCATTCCACCATAGCCAAGCTCGAAGGGGAGCTCGCCACACACACTCATATGCATAATAAAGTCTCCGGATGGGCTATATAGACCACACCCCCTGCTTTAACTATCATCAACCTCCATGGTCAAACACCTTGCATTGGTCTCTTCCATCCACCTGTAACACCTTTGCATAGTGCCACACCAAGGCACATAACCAATTGCATAGCCAAACCGCCAGCATCATACTTCTACCACTCCAAGCAATCATTGGCAAACTGTCCACTCGCAACAAAGCACTTCCAAGAACACCAAATAGAGCACCATGGTGCTCACCATCCAAAGACATACTCGCACCATCACTCGCACCGAATAGACCCGACATACCTGACATACTTAACCCACCCTCCCAACCATTGAGGCGGTCCGGGGCGGGCAACAAGAAGAGCAACCTCTAGACACCCTTCAAGGCTCCCGTGCTGCTCAATGGGACTGGGGCACAACACAACACAAACCAAAACAACAAACCCACAGCCAAATCCCAACTACACAAGGGGCACCACCTAGTTTAAGAGCGAACTAGGACGCAAAAGAGGAGAATCGTTAGAGCAACCCACAAACAAGCAAGGAATTTACACTAACCCTAACACCAATGAGAGAGAGAGAGAGAGAGAGAGAGAGAGAGAGAGAGAGAGAGAGAGAGGAGAGAGAGAGAGAGCTGCTTTGAAATGTATCGGCAATGATCAAGCAAACACAACTATATATTTAAGAAGGAGAGAGAAAGGGGGAGGGGGTGCTTGTTGCATTAATACCTTCTTACAAATCTGTCATGACAAATCAAAGTGAGATTAGTATTTGTTCAACATAGCTTGCGTAAATTTCACCACAACACATCACAAGAAAAGCCACCCCAATCACTGTCTTAAGGCCAGGGGAGTCCTCTCCACCCTGTCGCCCTCTTACAGTATGTGGAATTTATGGCTAGATTGATGACAACACCAGAGACAAGCTATCAAGAACTTAACAAAAAACACCAAGACACTTACGCATCATTGTTGTCCATTACTTCACGTTGGAAGGGAGACAAAGTATCCAAGCTTAGTCCAAATCCACCCTCCTTGATTCAGCAAATGTTGGGCTTTCACTAGTAGGAGAAATGATAGATTTCCTACTCTCAATTGAATGATCCTCTCTCTCTTACAATGGCATAGAGTTCCCTTGCTAATCCCCTATTACAACACATGCACATGCATAAGACAATGAGCTTCCACTCAAGAGCTCCTTCTAGAGAGGTTGAGCTTGGCTTCTCAAGCTATAGCATAGTGCTCTTGCTTACCCTTTTTGTGCTAGCTACACCCTCCTTTTATAGCAATTTTGAAGGCTAGGGTTACTCCTCTAACCATGGTTGGGTTAGATTTTCAGCAATTTATCTAATTTCTTTTGCTTGGAATTATCAAGAAGTTGGTGGGGAAAGAGAGAGGAGAGAAATGGAGGTGATAGGACTTTTCATAGTGGGTTAGTGTTAGTAGAGTTAGTATTAATTTACAAATGGAATTGGATATTTACAATGGGAGTATCCATGTAAGATACAAACAAGGAAGAAAAACTCTTAAGAGGTAAGAAAAGGTGGATTTCTTACAAGGTTGATGCTCCAAGTTTCTTGAGTAGGGCCAATTTTGACGCTTGTTGACGGTCCACTAGCTTTGACGGTACATTTTTTCTCCACTCTTGACCTTCCTTGAGAGACAAGGTAATTGAAGCTGAGTAATCAACCACCATGATGCCGTCTTTTAAGAGAAGAGGCTGAATTTTGTGGTTTTTTTATAGATATGGGTAATTTGGAGGAGGAAAAATGAGACTAGGTATGAGTTCACCATGGTTTCTCTTATTCTTCAAGGTTGAGGAGAAGGTGAGTAGGGTGCAGAGAGGAGTGGTGAGAGAGGTGGGGATGATGAGTGGAGAAGTGTGTGTGAAAGAGGAAAATGATAAAGTGGAAGAGAGAGTGTGGCTGCATAGCATGGGAAAACTGGGGTCCCCTAATAAAATCATAGCTCACAGCTCGTAGCTCAAAAAAATATGAAAAAATTTGAGGCAAAAGTTCAGCCCACGAGCTACAACTTTTGTCTGTATCACCTTTTCAAATTCGGAGAGCAAGTGAACTTTAAAAATTCAGCAAAACCGACCGTTTTTTTCCACTGCACAAGGTCCTTGTGGGGTCCTTCTTTGGATGATTCTTTTGAATACCTCCAAGAGTGAGCCCTCCATAGTGTATGTATGCATGGCACCTACCCTTGACCTTATTTGGTAGGTCGATAATTGAAGATATTGTTGAGATTATGATATAAGTGAATAGTACAACTAAGAAAATCAAATATTGAGGGGTCTAAAAAATATGTACATGTCAAATATAAATAATATAAGTGGAAAAAATATAAAGGGGTCAAAAGAAATCTCTCTCATTATGAGGCTACCATAAAAAGATAAATATTTTTGGTGTTCTAATTTTTTAGAGAAAAAACAAAATAGATGTAGGAAGGGAAAAATCACAATAGTGAAAAAATATACACATAAATAAAACTAGTTTTTTTGGATTTTTGTTGGGGTGGAGTTACACCAAATATAAGAGAAACTTACATGAAAATATTTCTATATGGAATAAAGAGTATGAAAAATGGTAAGAAAAATTGTGGTAATGGTGAGGCAATGTACAGAGCATAAATAACACACACCTAAGTAGAAATATTTAAATAAATACCAAAATAATTATGAAAAAATCTTTTATTTAGGCCCTATATACAAAGAAATATTTACATATGCATGGGCCATAATATACTTATATATATATATATATTTTGGCTCAACTAGCCCAATGCCTAGCTAATTGAGGGTTTTTTATTTCAGTAAGGAGATATGGGAAAAGTCCCCTAACTCACACGCGCCTATATACAGTGAAATGGTAGGGATAGCCACAGTGTTTGAGTGATTTTGGTAGGGTGAGGTAACTCACTGTGGCAATTACAAAGAGCCGAAAAAACGGCTATCATTAGCCCTCCCCCTGGATGATGGTATATTCATGTACCATCATAGAGCATCTTTTCCAAAGAGAGTGCTTCAGAGTCCTTGACGAGATTTTTATTGTTTGGCCCCTCAGAATTTTGGCTAGAGTTACACTCATGCTTCATGTAACAATACTTACATGAGACAGTGGCCTTTTGACAGATCTTTGGTAGAAGGCGACTCAAATAGGGCTTCAAGTGATATCCGTTTACTTTCCTGGAGTGCTCTTTACCATTCAAGTCCATAAGCTGATAGTAACTTGAATTGAAAGCCTTCTTGACTATGTATGGCCCTTGCCATCTTGTTTCAAATTTGGCATCAAAACGATTATCGAATCGATTGTCATACCTTAGCACAAGATCTCCTTCATTGATGCCTTTGTCCTTCAGTTTCTTGTCAAGCTTCTCCTTTGTCTGTGTGGCCTTCCTCTTATAGCACTCGTATGCTGCTTCTCTTTTCCACTCAAGCTCAGCTAAGGTAAGAAGTCAATCCATCCATGCTTCTTGATCATCTTGTGCTGATTTGCCATGAAGTCGCATTGTTGGAATGTTTAGCTCAATTGGCTATAAGGCCTCTTGACCATAGATCAAGTGAAATGGTGTGAACTCCGTGGCTTCCCTATATGTGGTTCGATACGCCCACAAGGCACCATCCAAGAAGTCATCCCACAACTTTGTCTTATTTTTCACCATCTTTCTAATGATGCCTGCAATGACACCATTAGCTTTTTCTACCAAACCATTTGATTGGGGATAGTAGGGTGTACTGTGACGATGTAGAATGTGAAGTTCTTCACAGACTTCTGTGAGCAATCCCTTTCTAAACCCTGGACCATTATCAGAAACAATCTCCAAAGGTGTGCCAAATCTACAACAAATGTGAGTGTAGACGAATTTGCTCACTATCTTCTCATTTACCTTTGCCACACTTTGTGCTTCCACCCACCTAGTCATATAGTCTACAGCCACTAGAATGTAGAGTTTACCATTTTTTGTCCTAGGCAGAGGACCCATAGCATCAATGCCCCACTTTTCAAAGGGTCCATTTGCAAGCACGATTTGCCTTGGACCATAAACCAATCTTCTATTCCCATTTACCTGACAATTGTGACAACTTTTACACCAATGTTGGACATCCACATGCAAACTTGGCCAAACATACCCGCAAGCAAAATCTTCTTCACAGTTAATTCTTGGGCAAAATGACCACCACATGCTTCTTCATGCAAACCTTTTAGAATGTCTGGAATTTCCTCAATAGTTGGTACTCTTCTGCATACTTGATCCCTCCCTCTTTGATAGAGGGAGCCTTCTAGGAAGAGATATGCGCTTGCCTTCTTCATGAATCTCCTCTTCTGAGCCTTCGTGAAGTCTTGTGGAAACTCGCCCTCCAAAATGTAGCTAATAATGGGAGTCAATGACTCCAATACCTGGTATCTCGGTTGCTGGACAGTTGCTGCCACCATGATGACCTGCACTTCTTTCTCAACACATGTAACTACTTGCTGTGCAAGTAAATCGGCATCTTCATTCTGTTTCCTAGGAATATGATATAGTTGCACTTCTTCAAATTGATTAAACATCTTACGAATGGCATGAACTTTTGTCCTTAAGCTTTCATTCTTGCATGCCCAAATGCCTAAAATCTGTTTAACAATGAGAAGTGCATCTCCCTTTACCATGAGAAGTTTTATCCCTTGGCCAATGCACATCCTCAAACCATGAAGTAGTGTGTCGTATTTTGCTTCATTGTTGCTAGTTGAACCTGGTAGATTGACCTTATCTTTCATGACCACCTCTCCACTTGGGTTGAGCAACACTAGCCCTCCCCCTGCTTTCCCTGTGGCTCGTCGAAAAGCTCCATCAAAGAACAAGGTAAAAGCATTGGGAATACTTTTTGGTGGTGGAATTGGTAGGGTCTTTACTTGAGGCACCTTAATTTCCTTCTCATGTACCCTATAAGTGAGAATCCCTGCCAATTGTGCACGCACACTATCTTCTACCTTGAAAGAGTATTGAAACTCTTGCAACTCCATAATCCACTTTGAGATCCTAGTACTAAGATTCATTTGAGATGACACCCAAGGGAACAAATTCTCTGCGGTGAGGATTACAAAAGGTTTTGGGAGCAAGTAGGATCTAAACTTTCTCACCGCAAACATGAGAGAAAGCATCATGAGTTCTGCTTCTGTGTAGTCTCTCTCCAAAGCATTCATGACCCTACTAGCAAAGTAGATGGGTCGCATCCTTGTACTGTGGGGATCTTGTTGTAGCAACACGGCACCAATTGTTTCCCTTCCAACACTAGAGCTAACAAAGAATGTGTACTCCCAACAAGGAGGCATGAGTGTTGGTAGCTCTAACAAAATGACTTTAATGTTACAAAAATACTCTTCAAGCTCATCAGACCATGCAAATTCTACTTGTTGTGTCAACTTTTGCAAAGGATGAAGCACCTCCGAGGCTAAGTGAATGAAGCGTGACATATACTTCACCTTCTGAATGAAAGAGATGACCTGCTTAAGACTCTTCGGTGATGGGAGCTCAATAAGAGCCTTTTGCCTTTGAAGGATCCACCTCAATGCCTTTATAGGAAACCTTGTGACCGAGCAAGATCACTTCATCCTCACCTATGTGGCACTTGTCGGGGTTGAGTTGACCTCCCATGTCGTAGAGCTTCTTTAAACCTTCTTCTACCCTTTGTAGATGCAATGATTTTGAGCTATAAATGCAGAAATCATCAATGAACACCCTAATTGACTTTCCAAAGAATGCTTGAAACACCATGTTCATGAAACGTTGGAATGTTGCAGGAGCATTTGTCAGTCCAAATGGCATGACTCTAAAAGCATAACAACCCCAAGGAGTGATAAAGGTTGTTTTCAATTGATCTTCCAATGCGATACCTATTTGAAAGTAGCCTGAGTAGCCATCATACACAGTGTACTTCTCATGACCAGCTACCTCATTTAGTATCTCATCCTGAAATGGGAGGGGAAAGTGATCTCTTTTTGTTGCCTCATTGAGTGGACGGTAATCCACACACACCCTCCACTTTCCGTTTTTCTTAGGAGTGACAACAACGGGAGAGACCCACTCTGAATTCTCCACTGGATAAATGAAACCCGCTGCTAGAAGCTTTCTTACCTCCTTGAGTAAAGCCTGCTCCTTGATGACTCCTAGCCTTCGTAGCTTCTGAGCCTTAGGTGTGGCCTCTGGCTTCAACTCAATTTTGTGTTGAACAGCATCTACTCCACGCACATCGGTGTAGTCTTTAGCAAAAATCCTAGGAAATTTCCTTAGCACACATTTGAACTCCTCTCTTTCATCCTTTGTAAGTGTTGTTGATAGAATACCTTCCAGCATCTCTTCATCTTGAACACCTTCGTTCTCTTGAGGACCTACCTCCTCCAAGCCTTGACAAGAGGTCTCTTGGTTGCTTGGCTTAAACCTTACCGCCATGACTTCGATGGAAGACTCCTCTTCAGTAATGCTGCCGCTACTTTCTTCTTCTGAAGTGCTATCGGTCCAACCTTCTTCCGTCTCACTTTGAGATGATTCTTCATGGAGCTCCTCTTGGCGTTGCTCCTTCATGTCAAAGACAACCTTCTCATGATTGTCATTCCTGCAAATTAATTTCCCACTCTCCCAATCCTGCAAAGCTCGCATTTTCATTAGCCATGGTCTTCCTAGGATAAATGGATAACCACTTCCCTTGGTCAAACATAACATAAAAATCCACCGCTTTCTTAATTCCAAAGGCCTCTACAAAGACATTTTTACAAATGCCTACACACCTACCCTCGCTATTGTTTGCCATCTTGACTTTGATTTCAGGTGTCTCATGGATGTGCATGCCTAGTCTTTGCATGAGTCCCTCTGTCATGATGCAAATTTGTGCACCCCCATCCACTAGACCTTTCCTAACCAATCTTCCTTTGATGTAACAGTCTAGCACCGGTGTAATGTCCTCATTCATTTCAGCTTGTGCAATTTTTACAACAGGCACACTCTCTTTTACCTTTCTCCTAGTGCTAACTGCCCTTGTTAAATCCCTCCTAACTTGTGGACATAATGCAAGAAATTGAGGCCATGAAATATCAGGACCCTTACCTCTCATGTCTTCCAACAAGTTGTACGGAGCCATACCATGTCCAAGAGGGAAGTCTTGGAGGTTGATACGATGTCAAGTCCTCTTGGTTTCCTTGGTCTCCTTTGCCTTTTTGCCTTGTCCATGGTCACTCTGTGATGGGACACCCTCTTTCTCTTTACCTTTTCCTTGGCCACGCTTAATGCCATTTGCTTCCATGTCAAACTCATTTGAATTTGTCACCTCTACCACATGCACATTTGGATCTGGCAAAGGTGGAACTCCTTCTACCCCTTGTGGAGGTGGTCTTGGTCCATTTGGCCTTTGTAGAAGCCTTGGTTGTTGACCAGCTCCTTCTCCTGCATTCATCAGTGGGTAATTCAAGTTAGGTCTCCCTGGCTCTCCATGGGGCCAAGGACAATTATACATCCCATGTCCAGACTCTCCGCAATTCCAACATTGCAAGACTCTCCTAGTTCGTGGCTCTCTCTCTTCTAACTTCTTTGCTTGTCCCTTTGGACCTATAGCTTGTGCAAGGTGAATTGACAGGCTACTTAAAGATTCATTTAACTTCTCAATCACTTCAGCCGTTACCTCAGGAAGCTCCCTAGATGTTGATGCTTGTGACTTACCTTTGGGTCTAAGGCCTTCTATTGGAACCTCTCCCCTTAAGCACTTGAGTTTCCTATACTTCTCAGCAGCCCTAATTTCAGCTGCATCAAAAGTAGTAGGTGCACCCGCCTCAACTTTTACCTTAAGGTCAGGAAAGAGTCCGGCTATGAACCTCTCCTTCTTTAAAAATTCTGCACCATCACCAGGGTTAGCAACATTTCGTATCCATAGAGCCCAAAGACGTAGAAACTCTTGCTTGTACAAGTAGTAGTCATCTAAGTCTTTTTGCTTATGAGAAACAATGTCTTGCCATAATTTTTGAGTGTTTTGCGGATCAAAGAAGTATTTCTTGAAACGATTCAAAACTTCTGTGTAATTCCCCTTAACTTCCTCAGGCAAAGAGTCAAACCAAGTGCTAGCATCTTTCCTAAGGATCACCTCAAACATTTCTACACGTTCTTGATCAGTTATTATCCTCTTGATACGGCAAGACATCTTGAAATTCGCTAAAAATAATTCTGCATCCTCTCCAGGCTCTCCAAAGAAAAGAGGATATCCAGACATTTGGCGTTGGCTCTCCATTATTATGAAAGATTACAACACGAGTTACAATAAGGGATACAATAGAGATTTAGAACCACTCACCTGCAAATGAAGAAGTAAGAAAATACCACTCTAGGTTTTCTTCTTCAGCTATCCAAGCTTCAATAAGGTCTCGATTTGTTTGATCAAAACAAAAAGGTAGACTATTGATGAGCTCTAAGAAGGGTTGAAATTCTTCAAAGCTAAGGCGATAAACAGAAATATCTAGAACTTCATTTTCTGGATCCAAAAGAGCAACCACGTCCCAAGTGATAAATTGCACTTACTCTACAATTCCCAACGCACAAGCGGTTTGTATAAAAACTAGATCTTCATGCTCGTCGAAGGCCGTGAGAAAGTAGCAATTGACTAGGAGCTCCTTTCCTTCGAGTTCCACACAGTCGGAGTGAGGCAACCTTCTCACAATTTCATAAAGAACATCCTCATTAAGTCCAATCAAGTTTGCAAGATTTAAAGACTCCACTTGTGCTACAAAATTCCTGGACAAAAACTCCTTAGGATTATGGTTAAATCATTCAAAATCATAAAGAGATTTACAATGTCTCTATGAACAAAGTGTCATAGAAAGTAGAGAAGGATGAGAATTTATACAAATTTTCAATCTTCTCTATGCTCTCTTTATTAAGACAAGCTCTGAATAGCTCCCTATCTCCTTTGGTGAAAGCGAAAGGAAGACTATTAATAAGACGCAAATGAGGGAAAAATTCACCAAATGTGAGTCTATGAAGCATGAACTGTGGCCGCAAGTTTCCTGAAGAGTCTTCCTCAATGGTGAAATTCACTCGCCAAACGCCAAATTTCACTCTATTTACCAATCTTAGGGCACACACTAGTTGGATGAATGTGCGGTCTTCCTTAGTGCCCAACAACAAGAGGAAAATGGAATCCACGCGTAGGACCTTCCGTCTTAACTTCACCACCCTCTTGTTATGAGGGAGATGCCTTACTACTTGCTCCTGCAACTCAATTGGTAATAGAGCTAGATCTCTAAGGATTGAACTTTCACTGCACACACATTCCCAGTTAGAACAAATGATCGTTTTTTTGTTTCTTGTAACAACTTGGACAAAGAAAAAACAAACATACACACTACTTTGCCGGGCTGCACTTCATTTTAAAATAAAATGAACACATGTACATCAAAAGAAGTGTGGTAGTTGATGAGAGGTAAAATGACAGGGTTTGGTGATGCAAGAATTTCTCCTACTCTTTGGGCACCAAACATGAACACCATTCGTTGTTGAAAATGGATCTTTCTACTAATTGCAACGTTTATTCTAATGTGTGGAGTAAAATGAAAGGGAAAAACCTCTATTCCTGGGCCATTATCCATGGCCTATGCATGTCCTAATGCTTAAAATAACACAAAAATATAGACGTCCAAGCTAATATCGTACCTAATGAGAGGCAAAATAAAAGGATTTACCGAAGTGTTTATCTCGGCTAACCTAAGAGGACCTAAAATTCTACGAATTACTCGCTGAAATTGCAACTTAGTACTAACAATTATGTGTACCTTTTGCCTTGCAATGGGAATGAAGGGATCATACAAATTCTCGTGATTCATGCAAGCTACTTGATTATGCTAAAGGTTGAGCCTTCACAAAACATACACAAGCCTGTCCTTAGTGGGGGAACCAATTTGAGGCGGTCCAGGGCGGGCAACAAGAAGAGCAACCTCTAGACACCCTTCAAGGCTCCCGTGCTGCTCAATGGGGCTGGGGCACAACACAACACAAACCAAAACAACAAACCCACAGCCAAATCCCAACTACACAAGGGGCACCACCTAGTTTAAGAGCGAACTAGGACGCAAAAGAGGAGAATCGTTAGAGCAACCCACAAACAAGCAAGGAATTTACACTAACCCTAACACCAATGGAACACTCTCACACACTAAAACACGAGAGAGAGAGAGAGAGAGAGAGAGAGAGAGAGAGAGAGAGAGAGAGAGAGAGAGATAGTGCTCGGGCTGCTTTGAAACGTATCGGCAATGATCAAGCAAACACAACTATATATTTAAGAAGGAGAGAGTTCACCATGGTTTCTCTTATTCTTCAAGGTTGAGGAGAAGGTGAGTAGGGTGCAGAGAGGAGTGGTGAGAGAGGTGGGGATGATGAGTGGAGAAGTGTGTGTGAAAGAGGAAAATGATAAAGTGGAAGAGAGAGTGTGGTTGCATAGCATGGGAAAACTAGGGTCCACTAATAAAATCATAGCTCACAGCTCGTAGCTCAAAAAAATATGAAAAAATTTGAGGCAAAAGTTCAGCCCACGAGCTACAACTTTTGTTTGTATCACCTTTTCAAATTCGGAGAGCAAGTGAACTTTAAAAATTCAGCAAAACCGACCGTTTTTTTCCACTGCACAAGGTCCTTGTGGGGTCCTTCTTTGGATGATTCTTTTGAATACCTCCAAGAGTGAGCCCTCCATAGTGTATGTATGCATGGCACCTACCCTTGACCTTATTTGGTAGGTCGATAATTGAAGATATTGTTGAGATTATGATATAAGTGAATAGTACAACTAAGAAAATCAAATATTGAGGGGTCTAAAAAATATGTACATGTCAAATATAAATAATATAAGTGGAAAAAATATAAAGGGGTCAAAAGAAATCTCTCTCATTATGAGGCTACCATAAAAAGATAAATATTTTTGGTGTTCTAATTTTTTAGAGAAAAAACAAAATAGATGTAGGAAGGGAAAAATCACAATAGTGAAAAAATATACACATAAATAAAACTAGTTTTTTTGGATTTTTGTTGGGGTGGAGTTACACCAAATATAAGAGAAACTTACATGAAAATATTTCTATATGGAATAAAGAATATGAAAAATGGTAAGAAAAATTGTGGTAATGGTGAGGCAATGTACAGAGCATAAATAACACACACCTAGGTAGAAATATTTAAATAAATACCAAAATAATTATGAAAAAATCTTTTATTTAGGCCCTATATACAAAGAAATATTTACATATGCATGGGCCATAATATACTTATATATATATATATATTTTGGCTCAACTAGCCCAATGCCTAGCTAATTGAGGGTTTTTTATTTCAGTAAGGAGATATGGGAAAAGTCCCCTAACTCACACGCGCCTATATACAGTGAAATGGTAGGGATAGCCACAGTGTTTGGGTGATTTTGGTAGGGTGAGGTAACTCACTGTGGCAATTACAAAGAGCCGAAAAAACGGGTATCACCATGTAAAGCTAGATCCTCATCTAGCAGATCCTGTGCGCCTGCTGAACGGCACACTGCGTAGATGCCTTTATTAGAATCCCCTTCAACCACCACTCATCGACCTTCTTAGAAAGCTTGGACCCCACCTTGGAATACGCATCACTTGTCATAGAGTGCATTGACTGCATAGGAAGCACCTCTATCTTTGGCTCCACACCGCCCTTCTCACCTACCTTGCACTCAATTCCAGCATCATCGAGCTCTTCCTCTTCATCTTGCCCTTCAAGGTCGATGCGCACCACCTGATTGTCGGTTTCAATCACCAGCCCTTCTACCGCTGCATCATCAAGCTCCGCCGGGAAGAGAGAAACTTGTTCTCTATCGCATCATTCTTGTCTTCTTCCATAGGCACGGTTGCTCTATCCCTCTTGGAAAAATTCTGCATCTGCTGCACCACCATGGAATATTCCACAGCTACCTTCACTAACATGGCCATTAGCACGACATTGCACACCACCTTTACCTGCTCTTCACCACTTGTAGGTCTAGACTGCTCCACTTAGTCTTCACTAGGCACCTCGGCTTGCACTTCATGCTGCTCCTTGCACATATTTACTGCTTCCTCAATTACATGCAAGCAAACTCATCATACCTGGATTGAGACGACTCGATCTCCCAACTAGTGGTTGCATCCATAGAGCTACTGTCACTCAAATCAATCTCCTCTTTTGTTTCCACCTCAATAACCTCCTCTAGTTTTAGCGCTTGCACCTCGTTTGCAAACTGCATTGTTTGCTCTTTACCACACTTCAATGGAGCTTCACATCCGCACTCAAACTTGGCAGCACTTTCTTTGTCCACTCTGGAACCACTTGCACATCCTCCACAACTGGAACTGCTCTAGCCGACATCTTCGACATAGGAACCACCCTGTCTCTTTGCAGCCAAAGAACCCTTGGTTCTTTTCGCACTTGCACCTCCTTTTGTACCACTTGTGGCTCGGCTACCGTCGCATTACACTGCCTTGGCATCACCGTACCTTGCAAACACCTCCTAGCATCACGCTTCGTCTAAATCTTTTTGGTTCACCCTCTCGCTAGAGCTACTGCCTTCTCATACGACACTGGGCCATCTATCTCAACCTTATCTCGCACTTCCTCATGCAGGCAATCCATGAATTTACTACGAATCCATGAATCTAGGTCTTCACAATCTACCTTTTCTTCTTCACCAACGCTATCAAACCATAGACTCGCTTTTCCATGAACCAAGAGCGGGAACACCTGTACCGCACCATCTTCTCTTGATAAACCGCTTTCCAACACGAACAATCCATAATCTTGGAGCCAAGTTTCCGCATGTTCAACCCTAATGAAAATGGGAAATTCCATCCATGCCATCACTAGCAACACATTCTGTTCAAATGCCGTACCTTTGGCATCACGAAAATCACCGCTTCGACATCAACTAGGAGCATCAGTACACTCCTTAGTGGGGGCACTAGAAGATGGAGAGGGGGAATGGGGGAACACGCTCGACACAAACACAAGGGCCTCTCTATACCTCAGAGTATCTACAACACCCCTATCCTCTCAGAAAACACCTTCAAAAACACACTTTACACTAGCAGACCACTGCCTGCTCGATTTCCACTGCTCACACACTCCACAAATCCACCACACAATGCACACGTATTGCCATTGTTTGTTTCACCCTTACACACGCACAGCCGCTCAATCTCACTCTCTACTTCAAAACACCGTCGGTCCAGGGGGCACACACTTCCACACTACCGGCACCGAGGGGAAACACTAGAGTAGGAGAAAGAGAAGGGGGGAAGGGGAAACGACATCAAGAGAAACACAATGGAGGCTTCACCTCTGCTCAAACACTCTTTACAACTCATCTACATCAAAGGCGCACCCACCTGGTCACCGGGCAAGAAAACATGCACTTGGGGCTTTCAAGGCACACACCTCTGTGCAAAAAAGCCAACCCAAGAACTCACACACACGCTCTATCTTGGCTCTCTGCAGGCTCATCGGCTCAAGGCCCCTCAAGAAGCCTTCTTTGGCAAAAAGCATGAAAAATGGCCAAAAAATGGTTTATATAGAGGTGCCCCTTTCAATTTGGGCATCTGGCCTCTGATTGGTCCACTTTGCATCTACATTTGGAAACTTTGGGGAGGTAGCCACCTTGCTTTCCTTTGTTCTCTCGGGCTCTCTTTGCACTTGTGGGGGGGGCATTAGCGACATCGCTATTGCCCCTTGACATTTTTTAATTATTTTTTAATCCCTTTGGGCTTCTCAAACCTTGCACTGCCCCTTTGGCTCACCTTTGACCACCTTTGTCCGGCTCCCACCAGCCTTCTTCTCTTTATTTCTCTCTCCTCATTTGCTCCCTTTTGGTGCCGGCCTCTTTCCTTGCTTTCACCCAACAAGGCAGCGAAAAAACAAGAAAAAACAACTGGCACTGCATTCTCGAGCAACTACCCCTACATTCGACTCACGTATCTACTGACCAAGAACCCGATTGACGTGCCGTTGATTTGTGCTATCCTCCCATGATGTCCTCCACCTTCCAAAACCTTGCCAAGGTCAAATAGTGCGAGATGGCTCATCCTCCGATGCGGGCATAGATCCGACCCCCGTCCAAACTTTGACAGGTCATATCTTGCACACCGTGAGTCCGATCATCGATCTGAAAAGACCGACAAGCTCCATAAATTGAGCACTTCAGCCCTATCACTTCACATCCACTTCTCTGGCCTAGCCGCACATGTCCATCTCGTCAAGAATCTGCAACCACCTTCACATTCAAACTGGCATATCTCTCTCTGCATAGCTCCGTTCAATGAGCCGTCTGGACCAGCATGGAAAACACACTAGAGACCACATTCTAGCACATAAAATCCACATCTCGGGCATAGAAGGCCATCACTCTACTTAGCTCTTTGCAACACACGTTTGTCCTAAAAACCACATTAGGCATATATTTCCATAGCCACTGGGCTGCCTAGGACCTTGGTACCTGCCCTAGCCTTCTGCACCTCACTTGCCTGCAACCTTTGCCTGGCATAGACCACTTTCTAGTTCAAACCAACTTTGGCTGCACCAACATGTAATTTGTGAATTGTCATCTTCCTCTGTTTTGTCGACCATTGCGATCTTGCGTGCATTCCCCTTATCGCCCTTAATGCAAAATGGACAAGGATACAAAGCTCCCGTCCCTTGTTTGTACCCTAAAATTCACTTGATTTTTCAAATTGCCACCTAAGTGCCAATCAACTTCAAACTCCCCTATGCCATCTACTTGGAGTTTTTCCTCAGCTAGCTGTGCCTTAATGACACCTGTTATCCACGGAATGCGTTCAAAAATCCAAGCAAGCACTTTATGGGTCTCCTTGGGACCTCAATAGCACCAAGCCACCAAATTTCTTTCTTTGACTACACACTGAAAGATGGTGCACAATCCTTGTTCATAGCTATACGTTTTGCATGAAATAATGCCTTGTTCATGAGAGTAATACTTATCCTTTCTAATCTTCATTTCTTCACAATCTGACACTTGTCTGGCGTGAGCACAAACACCAACTTTGAGCCTAGCACTAAAAAATGTCCAAAATAACATAAGGAAAACCATAATAGAAAAAAAAAGACTGCATTATTGTAGCCTCACCATTAGGCGGTACACCATAAAAATGTATCATTACCATTTGAAGCCTTCTCAAATCAACGAAAATATTATTTGACATTGAGTAAGGAAATCCCTTATCCACCTTGTCTGCACCTACAGTTGCATTGGTACGTTTCTTAACTCCTTTGGAGTGCTTGGTAAAGATGGATGAAGGCATTATCTCCTCATGTGCAAATAGCCTCCTATTTGAAAGTACACGTCTTCGTTCGAGGCCTTCTTAATAAGATTGACCTTAAGTGGTATAGGAAAAACATTCTCAGTAATTTCTCTTTCCCTTAAAGCATCGTTAAGGAGACCATATAAGGCAATGTATCCCTTTGTACTAATTCCAACTTCATTTGGTACATCAACATCGCTCACAAGATTTGAAAACTTTTGCATCACCTCCTTTGTGACAGCATTGTTTAAATGTTCTTCATTTGGTGCTCGTAAAAGGGCTACGACATCCGATTTCTTGAGGCACAAACTTAACAAATGGATGTGATCCTCTTGGTTGTGGCCACCACATAGTTCTTGTATAAAATTCCTACAAGAATTTACAAAAACATTATTACAAAATTTGTACAAGAATGGAGAAAAACATTAACATAGAAACACAGATTGGAGCTTAGCAAAATGTACCTTGTAGGTGTTACCCTTCTTTTTCTAGCACCGCCTTCGGGGGCTAAAGTCTCTATGGCATTGAAGCTCCTCTTACATTCCCTTGCACCTAAGGGCATCTTTTTAAGATGCAGGATCTTATCTTCAAGCTTCACAATCTTAACATCCTTCTCTTCCACCTGTAGCTTAAGAGTTTTCACTTCCTCCTTCGCATGAAAGATCCTTTGGTGCAATCCACTAGTGGTATGGGAAAGAAGTTGACATTGATGCAAAGACCATTGTGCACTATCAGCTCCAATAGGTCGACAATCGCTTGTAGTATCCAAGAAGACCTTGCTCCCCTCTACCTACATATTGTAAGAATGAAGCAAGGCTATTGAAAGTTGGGTACACATTGATGGCTGGATCATTAGGGTAGAGGAAACCATGCATCCAAAGGTCCACATTGGTGTGACCTGCAGCACGACATTGTTGTGCAGTTTGCAAGTATTGACGCATTGAGGGTGCAAAGTCCTTTGGAAATTGAAAATGTAGAGAAATCGTTTTTGAACTTGACAATCTTGCTGTGGATGGGAGGTTTGTAATGTCCCCAAGCAAGAGTGGAGAGCTGCAGTAGAGGCACGGAGTGGAGGGGTTAGCTATGGAGTGAAGAGCTATGGGATGGAGAGCTTCAAGAGAGCTAAGGAGTGGAGAGGAGTGCTGCAGGAGAGCTACGGAGTGGAGAGGCGGGCTATGGAGTGGAGAGCCATGGGGGGAGAGCTACAACAAAGCTATGGAGTGGACCTGCAACAAAGACAGGGAAGGAGGAAGCGTGTGTTGAAAAGTAGGAGAGAGAAGAGAGAGGGAGAGGAGTGAGAGAGGGAAGGAGGAAGAGTGTGTGCTAAAAAGTAGGAGAGAAAAGAGACAGAGAGGAGTGAGAGAGAGGATAGATTTTGGAGGGAAATAAAAAAAGGTGGGAAGTTTCATATTTTGCAGATCTAGCTGTGAGATTTTGAGAGAGAAAAATGATTTATGATTATACATATAGGTTGGGGAGAAGTTTTGAGTAAAAGTGAGGCTTTTTTGATTAAGTGTTTTTTTGGACTGAGGCTATGGACGCCCCTAATGATGTGACAAAAGAGAGGGGGAAGGGTAGTTATTTTCATAAGGAGCACCACTCTTTTGGGTAGAGAGAGAATGTACCTATCCTCCCTCCCTAGCCTCTATTTCAACCTACAAAAAAGTCTATGAAAGCCTTAAAAAAATCCTAGGAGAATACCCTCATTCAATGGCCGTGTCTCCTAAACCACACTCACTTTCAACATTAATGCCTTAAAATCAGGGATCCTTACAAGGGCCTTTGGGGTTCATATTTTTCCTAATGTGTTTGGCACAATCATGGAAATGAAATTGAGTGCACAGGCAGAGGAAGCTACTGGGAAGTAGGATTTGAACAATTTATAATACCACTGACCACCTAGCTACATTATGATTGCTCATGGATGAGAGTCGGTTGAGATGGGAGACTCTCTTTTGTTGCTGTGTAGATTTTTAAAAAGCATTTGATATTGTGTCATGGGTTGGGTCGTGGAAGCATATGTAGAGCTTATTGGTGTTCCATTTGAGATCTACATGGGTATATATTGGATTTATGATAAGGTGGTTTTCAGACTAGAGCGTAAAGATGGCCTCTCACGCCCTTTTACAAGTGATATGGGTGTGAAACAAGGGTGTCCTCTCTCTCTCTCTCTCTCTCTCTCTCTCTCTCTCCCCACACACACACACTCTTTGGGTTGTGTATCAATAGAGTGGAGGAGGTGGTACACGATTTAGTAGCAGAGGAGGGATACCAAGAGCCACATATTGGAATGTTTGCTATTTTGACTTTATTATGTATAGATGTGTCATGTTTTTTAACTACGATTCTGCTAGTATGCAAAGGCTTATGTGTGTTCTATAGAATTTTTGCAACAAAAGTGGTATGGTAGTGAATGCAATTAAACTAAGCTCATGATGGTTCACACCCAATATCCAAGTGAATCCCACAATATGATGTATAATGGACAACCCATAGATCTGGTCCATAGATCTGGTCCACTCATTCAAATATCTTGAAATTGACATATATTATGCAGAGATTAGATGCCGAATGGGGAAAATATTACCAATTTGAGAATGATTTCATGCATAAACGACACAAAGAATTGGAAGGTGAGATTGTTAACCACCAGCGTCCACTTCTAGTAGTCATGGGCCGGGCTTGTTGGTCCAATAGGAAAAGGGTAAGAGTGATCGCCGATGAGAGGCGCACTCTAACTGGAACATCCAAAGGTTAGTTGGCTAAGCATGGGCGCCCAAGTGTGAATGGGTGAGCTCATATAAAAGTCACCTAACCTAAAAAACACTCATTCTCTCATTTGTGCAATTGAAGAGTGCTCTTGCTCCATCTCCATCTTCTTCTTCATGTCCTTGTGTGTGTATGTGTGTGAGAGAGAGAGAGAGAGAGAGAGAGAGAGAGAGAGAGAGAGAGAGAGAGAGAGAGAGAGATTGCGATGACACTGGCGGCGACGAGGCGGTTGAGTGAGGCACGACGGTAGCTCCCTCTTCTTTGCGGCGAGGAATCCTCCACGAAGGCGAGTGTAGGGCAGTGAGTGACACACCCTTGCTCTCTTGAGATTGCTAGATGAATCTGGTTGTGTGCTTGCAGCCATTTGTGGCTTGCACACAGTGTATGGCAAGTCCCTTGCTTTGACACGTGCGATAGATGCACACATTTTTGGCACCGTTGCCGAGGAGATGCCCTGCACTAAGCTCGAATAGCACTCTATGCTGTTTTGTGGTGCAATGTGAGATGTAGAAAATGTAGAGAAAGAAGGTGTGTGGCTGTCGAGAAGGATTTGTGAACTTTGTTTTTGCTGCAATGTACTGTTTTTTGTTAATAAGGTGTTTTTGTAACAATAGCTCTGTTAGTTGCAAGTAGGTAGGTTAGGTGTATGTGCGTGCACGCGCGGCGACCTTATCCTCCACAAAAAAAAAAAAACATTATTCAAAAGGAAGGACCAAGATCGGGAACATTCCCCAAGCCCAAGCCCAAGCCCAGGCTCAGGCCTTAGTCACCCTTTGGACTTACTTATTCTAGCCTCATGCCTAAGTAAAAATCGACCCTTTTGAGGACCATAGGAGCTTCGGGTAACCGAACGCTGTGCTATAAAGCACACCACGACTCCCTGAGTGATACGCTTGTCTCAAGCTATCACACGCCATTAGGAAATTTCAGAGGTCATTTGGAGGGCCTTCTAAGAAAATGTATTTTTTGCACTCTCTCTCTAGAAAAAATGGCAAATAAAAGAGCTGGGTCTTTCATAGTAAAAGTTCAAAAAGTGTACTTTAAGTAGATTCCTTACTCTTCTGAACATTCGTTCGTAGTGATTGAGGGGTAATCCTCTTTTCAGTTGCATTGAATGAACCTCGTCAATATGGAGGGAATGAAGCTAACATGGAGGGACGAAGGTGCAACCGCTATTCACTTTCCATTAAACCTACACATTTGGCTAATGGCGCACTCCTCAAATGGCACAAATGTTACCCATAAATGAGCCAAATATCACCTTCACATTGATTTGGACAATGAGTACCAACCATTGATTAAGCGCAGTAAAACAAACACACATATACCTCCCGCTTCCATAGACACGCTCAGAGCTCAGGGAGCTAAACACATAGATATCTGGACGAGAGGCTCTCTCTACCCTAAGAATCCAATGACTAATGCGTCTCCACCGTTTGTCAATCCTACAAGCTTATTGACCTTTGTTGGTGATGGAGAAAAGGGCCTTCTGGGTTATTGTAAATCTCTTACAAGAGAAGCTGAAACTTACAAGAGCATTCTCCAAGCTCAACAATGTGAGATCGTTCACCTTTCACATTTACATTCTATAGATCAGGTTACCATTTTGCAACATAAAACAGAGGTACAAGAACTGAAAGGAAAGGTGCGAAGTTGTCAAATGAAGGACACCATCTTGGGTGGTCGTATCCGAAAGAAGAAATTGCGCAATCTTGAAACATTGCAGGTTGCATCAAGAGGTCTCAAGAAAAGAATCCGAGCATTAAGGTGATGCTTCTTGGTTGGCTACATTGTCTTAGTTAAGTAATCTTTTTGTTTTTTCTTGTTATGCATTGTTTTCATGTGCCTAAATAGTGTTAGTGAAGCAAATTTTCTATTATTTACTTATGCATTGTCTTCATGTAGAGATTCAATCTATCCTGACAAGGAAAACATTGACCCCAAAGCCAATATAGGAAAGAGATTGAAGCCACTTATAAGTAGAAGCCTGGCAGCAGATATAGTACATGACAAGAAGTTTAAGGTCCTACAACGAAATGTAGTGGACCGCTTTATTTCAGAGAACTCAGTGCCTGCAAAAGAGATACAAGGCACACTTGATTCACTTGGTGTAAGCAAAAGAGGATATTCGGCTATCCAAAAGTCTGTCTCATCCATCTTTGTTAGGAAGGGTATAAAATCCAAACTTCTACCATCAGCCTCAAGTGTTTGGAAAGAGAGGCTTCAGCTTAACGAGGCACATGGAGACTATCTTGGACAGCCCTTTCATATTAAAGTACCTTACAGTGGCCATGGAGCAAACATGGCATATGATGAGTTCAACAATATTTTTATGGACCTGTGGATATTACAGAAGAGAATGGTGGAGTTTTACAACATCACATTTGAAGAGTCACGAGGGGTATTACATTTTGTGTTAAAACTGGACGAGTGTGAGCTTGTTAAAGAGAAAAAGCTAGAGCGTGTTACTATTACTTTAATGAATAGAGCCCTCTCAAAGTGTCCCAGTGATGATCCTTTATATTTTAGTGTTCAATCAGAATCTAACATATGGTGGCTTGGTGCGCGAGATTCTCAGGTAAGCTCAAATGTTCACATCTACTTAAGTCTCATTTATTTTGTGTTGCAGGTAAAGAAAGAAGATCATGAGATTCTATATTGGGTGTTCCATTGAACTAATATTCCGGAGGTGATTGATCGACAGACTAACCAGGGAGAGGTACTACGTCTAGATGGAAGGGGAGACTTTCAAGTTCAGTGGCATCTTGCAGGTGACCTCAAAACATTAAAGTGCATGTATAATTGTGGAATGGGTGCAATGGCAAAGTCGCCGTGTTTGTTCTGCATGGAGCCTGCAAAGGTCATGGACCCAAAGTGGTGGAGAAAAGCTCCAACACGTCACATTGAGGATCCTGCTTTTCGACCGGTTTTGAAAATACCACTTGTGAATGTCCACATTTGTACAATGCATGCCCTTTGTAGAATTGTGGAGAAATTGCTCTACTTATACATCGGGTTTGCTTGGAAGATTAAGAACTCCGCAGAACGACAAGTAGCCCTGCAGTGCTTAGAAATAGTACTGTCGGATATGGGGCTTCATGGTGGCAATGTGAAAATCCAGCGGGATGAAAAGAGATCAACTGCTGAGAAGGATGTCCCATGCAAACCATCCATCGGTGGGGTGAAGGCACGGAGGTTTTTATCTAAGCCCCAAGGTACAAGAGATCCGAAGCTAACAAAACATGGAAAAATATATAACACATCTTATGTTAGCAAGGTAGAGTATCAGAGCTGGAAAAAGCTACATATTGCAGTCAAAGAACACGAACCAACTACTCGTAACGCGAAGGCTGAGGTTTGGCGATCAATAGACATCCTATTTTTGATGTGCGACAAAGATGACTGGTCACAAGGTGATATGAACAAGTTCAAGGAAAATCTCAACCTTCTGAAAAAATCATTCAAGACAGCATGGACAGACACCCAGATTAGTCACTACATGGTATTATCATGTATTTCTTTCTCTCTTATGTGCAAATATGTGACTGTAAAACATTCTAACTAATCTGTTTTCATATCCAGCACATCATCTTCAATCATTTACCATATTTTATACAAAAGTATGGGAACCCGGCAATATGGAATACCCAAGGGATGGAAAAGTCTCATTACATGGCGAGAAATGCTTATTTCAGGCACACACGACATGGTGGCTCTCGAATCAAGGCTAACAGTTTGAGAGAACTATTTGAATGGTTCTTTCGTACAATCATTCATCGAATGCAGGCAAAAGAAGTCTTGGCAAATTCAGCAACAGCACAAGCCATCAGACATTTACAACAACAAAAAGTTAAAAGATCAATGGCATACAACAACTCCGGAGCTCGTGAAAGTCAACAAAGGTGGAGAGAGACAATGGTGTATGTGAATCACAAGTGGAGAAAGATACTCTGAGTGGATGACATTGTACAAAATTTATGTAATACATGATCTTATACAATTGCTACTTGAAGTGTATCAAGATTTTGAAGGTTCAATTTTGTTTTTTGGCACGTCACCCTTGTAACGAATCATGAGATGTTTGCCATACTCTGAAAGTTCATCTGGGTTTTGTCTACCAAGAGCTAGTGCCATTGCTATGTAGGTGTAGTAATACGCTGCCCGACCACCTGTATAGCCCGGGCAATAACCAAAACAATCTCTAGCAAACACTTTGTCCACAAGAATGACTTTATCTGCACTTTTGGGCAGCACCGGTCCACCCAAGAAGCGTGATAGTGTCTTGAATGTGTAAGTTGCTATTGAACCCTCTTGTGACATGGAATTGTGAAAAACTAGTATCAGCGACTCGCAAAGCTTTGAAAGGTACTGCGCTAGGGCCGCATCCCTTCCTCGATACTCTCGAGTCCGGCGCCGAAGGAAGTCATCCTTGTCAGCAATCCAAGATTGCACATACCATGTCAGAAGTGACACAAAGAGATAGATAGATAGATTTTATTATCGTCCTCGGAGGTCAAATATGACCTATGGGACCAAAGTTACATGTGATGTAGTATGTGTACGGCTGATGAGTGACTCTCGATGCTCCAAAATTGTAGTGATGAGAATCGCAATGGAGAGCCCACACTTTGGCTGGGAGAGGAAAGTGTGTAGGTCTAAGTTATGGCTGAAAATGTGAGAGAAGCAAGTTCGGATGTGATCAAAAGCTGAGCACTCTAGTAGTGTGTGGTACTCAGACTCTCGAACTTGCAGTGAGCATAATGTGCACAATCGATTTGACTCTTCTCCATTGCCCCAACGTCCTATCTCGCATCGAAGGAAATGGGAGCTAAGCCGAATTGTTGCGATAGTGCGTATCGCGGACAAGGGAATAGGCTCAAGCATGTAAGTGTGAGTACGGTTTGCTCTCTCAGCGAAGAACATGGTTTTGTAGTTGGGGGCAATATAGGTGGTGTAATGTATGAAGCGTGACCCACCGGATTTCTCCCAAGCCGTAATACATTGGCGTTGTAGAAAAGCTTCATTCACTTGCGAGTCAATTGAAGCATCATGTAGCAAGTGTAATGCATCCCATCTCCCAAACCACTTCTTTATGTCTTTCATCCATCCCGTGCTCAAGATCTTGCTTTTATGCGTCTTTTGAACTTTTTTGCTTGCTTCCCATGCAATTGTAGGAAGTCGATTTGAGGGGTTTTGACGCATCTTTATCATGTACTCCACAACCCTTTCCATGCCCATAACCTCAATTGGAAGAGATCCCGACTCAAGAAGTAGGAGCATATATGGTGTTTGTGTCTTAACTTGGAGAAAGTTTGTAAGAAAATGCTTTTGGACATTCTCAGACTCTTTCCAAGTAGACTTTGAGATGCTCCCACCCCACACTTCAACTCCATAAAGAAGAACCGGTGTCACCAATGCATCAAAAAGATACTTCTTGAGAACCCAACACTTGATGTTTCCCGCATTACACATGTTCTCAAATGCATAATATGCTCTCTTTCCCGCTTCCAAACGACGCATAGCACATTCATTCCACTTGTGATTGGATGGAACCTCAAGGCCAAGGTACTTAAAGCTCTCAACAACTTCAAGTGTCTCAGTGTTGTACACAATGCATGGCTTCTCCTTATGGTTAGTTTTCACAAGCATAACCTTTGTTTTGGATTCATTTACAATCAGCCCACTATGCAAGCAAAAGTTCTCAAAGACAACCATAAGCTTTTGTGCATCTTCTAAAGTGTGTGCTAGAAGCACTACATCATCCGCATACAACAAAAGCATGATTACCGCATTGCAAATAGTGACCTCTTCAATGCCTTGTTCTTGCATAAAGTCAAGTACCATTTGTTCCAATTGATCGATGCATAGACCAAAGAGAGTTGGTGACAATGGACATCCTTGTTTAACCCCAATAGTGCTTACAAAAATTTCTGAAATTTCTCTTCCCATGCGCAATTGACAAATCACCTTCTCATAGATTCGAGAAACCGCAAGCATAAACTCACTTGGCACTTGGAGTTCTTCCATCCTTCTCCACAAATTGTTACGTGGAATCATATCAGAGGATTTATTAAAGTCCACAAAACAACAATACAATCGCTTGCCTTTCAACCGAATTTCCTCCATGAGAACACGAAGAGTGACAAGATGATCAGTGGTGCTATGGCATCGACGAAAACCCGCTTGTCCCTTTGCACGCTTGTCATTCTCTTCAGCCCAATCACTCAATTTCATCTCCATTATGCACCCAAATAACTTTGCCATAAGAGACCCAATCATTATAGTCCGGTAGTTGCTTACATTCTTTACATCCCCTCCCTTATGCAAAGGATTAACCCAATTAGTACTCCAATCATAAGGCATACCATGTTGAAGTGCAAGGTTGAAAATATCACACATCCACTCATGGGTAAAATCTCCCGTCCATTTGATCATCTCCGGCTTGATACCTTGAAGATCTCCCGCTTTGCGAGTGGCCAACTTTTCAAGCCCACCGCATACATCCTCAATAGTAAAAAAGGACGGCATACATGGGAGTGAACCATAAAATGGCATTTTTTCAGTATTTTCTTGCTCATATAATTGCCTACAATGTGTGTACATATCCACTAGACTCAAGTTACCAAAATTCTCAACCCGCTTGCCTCTCAAGTTTCTCCAAAATCTTCCACATGCATGTGCCTTTTCTTGGACTTGAAATTCTTGTTGCTTTACTTCCCATCTTCTTCTCTTCTTTTGAATCAATGCCTTGTATGTATGCAAATGACTTTGATAGTTGTCTTTGTCCATAGTTGCATCAAGCTTTATCAAGGACTTTCGAGCATCTTGACATTCTTTATCAAACCACCTTTTGCGTGATCTATCTTTGTTGATACCATGGAGATGCTTTATGGCAAAGCATTCTTCCGCACAAGAACAAATAGCTTTCTTGAAAGCTTCCCATTTAGTTTCCAATGGCGCATCACATTGAAGCTTTGTCATCCATAATTTTTGCTCAACCATTTCAATGTACATTGGTGTCCGTTTGAAATCCATACATAGTGATAACTTCTCTTTCCTTTGGCTGAGATTATCATGCTTAGTTGCTTCTCCACATGAAAGGTCAATACATAAGGTGCGATGGTCGGATTCCGGGGTCCATTGACCAAACATAAAACTCTTTATGCGATACATGATGGCTTCAGAGAGTAGCATATAGTCAATCACACTATCCCCATTATGTCTTCTACATGTAAATCCATTGGTTCCACTCCACAAAGATACACCATTGGCAATGAGCATACCCGTGCTATTACACATGTGTAAAAGTAACTTTCCATAGTGATCCGGCTCTTTCTCATCCATTGAAGTACGATCATACAAGTGAACTTCCTCCAACTCCCTTGAAATGTATGGCATATCAAATTGTTGAGTATCATGTTGCAATGTTTTTGTGCGAGCATTCATATCCCCAAATACAATAACATCACCTTCACCTTTGAAATAAGCAATGTCCTCTTCCAAATCAGAAAATGGTTGATCTCTATCCATGCAAGCATAAAAGGGAGAATCATGATGAGGAATGTAGCAACCGGCTACAAAAATGGGTGCTCTTTTTGGTGTCATAATTTTCAGCCATACATAACGTTTGTACTTGTCATCTTTCACAATTGATACAAAATCTTCCAATCCTTTCTTAACCATACATGCTAACCCTCCTTGTCCTCTTCGTTGCTTGAGATTCTTTGCCCACATCAATGAATGTACATTGTAATCCTCCAAGCCATTAATCCTTTGTGTATCATGCTCCCAAGTTTCAACAAGAAGTACAACATCCGCTTTGCTTGTTAGTTCATCAATGCCAACCCCCGCATTCCATGGGTATCCATTACAATTCCAAAAGCATATTTTCAATTGTAACTCGGTCTCATAGGTCACGCATCCCTATTTGCTTGAGAGACTTGCCTCCTCCTTGGGCACATTTTCTTCATGAGAGATTTCCTTGTTTTTATTATTCTTTTTCTCATATGCCTTGCGACGCATATTTTGTTGCTTAATAGTGCGATCTTCACATACAAAACATTTTGTATTCCTCAAATAGATCCAACTATTATCAAGGATAATCTTTCGCTTGGTCTCATCCGACATGGTGCATACAATTGGCCGTTCTCCCGAGCGAGGAGCTCCTTGCTTCCCCACTCTATGTGCTCCATAGACCATAACTCCGGACATGCCAAAGTGGGTTTTGAAGAAATCTTCAATAACAATGGCAAGAGAAGGAGGTGTCTCTAACTTCTCTTCGGGAATTCCACGAATAACAATGTTCTTGGAACGTCGCTCCCGTTCCTTCAACTCCTCCACATCTACATTCTCAACATTCTTTGTTTGAACCATAGCTTGCATGAGTGAGGAATTAGAAACCACATTGCTACCACATACATCAGCCCAAGACTTGTTTGTGCATACATTTTTCATGTCGCATACATCCCGGCTCATAGTGTCAAATTTCTCCTCTTTCAATACATGGTCATGCTCTACTTTGCTCATCCGCTCCTTCAAGAGAGCGTTTACATTCCTTGACTTCCTCTTCAAGTTGCATCAAACGTGTTGTTTGCATCTCAAGTGTCCTCTTGAGATTCTCATTCTCAACCACAAGTACCCTTAGTGTGCCATTCTCCATTGCAAGTGCTCGTAAGTCTTCGCCTTGTTTGTTTACGGTCTCTTGCAATGATACCAAGTCCTGTCTCCAATCCTGAAGTCAGGCACAACAGGCAACATCATCTGAGCATGCTTCTCAGTGAAGTTACTGACATCCAATGGAAGTTTGATTTCTGTGGTTTTCACAGAGAGCATCTTACTTCTTTGTACTTCAATTGCCTCAACCTCAAGGTCGACTGTGTCTTCAATCTCCTCGACTTCTTGTATATGAGTTGTCTCCTCACATTCTTCATCTGGTGCTGCATCCTGCTCTTGTAACACCTCATCAGGATTCTGCATGAGGAATCCAAACAGGCTGTTCAGGTAAATCATGAAGCCAAAGGCTTCCTGAATGAGTTTGCATTCTTTTTGATGCAAAGGGCAGGCTGAATGTCGGCAAGAAGGTGGTAATTCCCTATACTTCTTCAGTCCCTGTTCCTTTCCACCACAGTCATTTAAATGCACAAGAGTCATAGTAGGCAGAACAACCCTCCCTACCTGCACCATCACTTCAAACTTATCTCTGTAGGACTGCAAGAAATTACTGTGCTGAGCTAACAGGTCTTCAATGTCAAACTTTGGATTAAACATAGAATGAACTAGATCAAACTTGTCCCCAGCACCACAAGATGCTGCAAAATCAAACAGCCTCTCATCAGTTGCAGCTGGGTCTTCCAGAGAAGACACATCCTCTTTGGCTTTACATTTAGTTGCACAGGGACTACTTTCTAGCACATCTGCATCATCTGAGAAGTCTATATTCCTCTTTCTTGTATTTTTCTTCAGAATTACTGTACAGGGCACCACAGCCTTGTAGGGTGAGGGATCCTCTTGCCTTGGTGACCTCTCTGATTGATCTTCACCAATTGACTTTTCTTCAGATATACCCTGACAAAAGTCAACAGTTCTTTTGGCAGAAACATTAAGCAACTGAGCCTGCAAAGGTTGAAATCCTGGCACAAGCTCTGGGTCTGGTTCCAGCCTCTTCTGCCTACTAGACCTTAATCCTATTCATCAGGAAACATGACAAGTCTCACTCTCTCTATCTCTCTCTCTCTCTCTCTCTCTAGATATGTATATATATATATATATATATATATATATATATATACATATATATATATATATATATATATATATATACATATATATATATATATATACATATATATATATATCTGTCTCTCACCAAAGCACAAACAAAAACACACATAGTCTCTCTCTCTCTCTCTCTCTCTCTCTCTCTCTCTCTCTCTCTCTCTCTCTCTCTCTCTCTCTCTCTCTCTCTCTCTTTGTATGTGTCTATTTGTACTAAAGGCGCGCAAGGACGAAAATGAACTTTTTACAACTCTCTACGCGCGCCTTAAGTGCAATTGAGGGAAAGGCGCGTAAGGATGTAAACTGCCTTTTGAGAGAGTCATAACTATACTATAGGCGCGCGGAGAGAGCTGCAGCAAGTGTTTGGTTGGCTCTGCGCGCCATTAGTAACGGGGACAGAGGGGGGAGGGAGAGAGAGAATGTGTATATCTCTGTGTGTGTGTCTGTGTGTATGTGTGTGTGTGTCTCTGTCTATGGAAGTATGTGTTGAGGTGTGTTTTGTGTGTGTGTGTGTTGAACAACAGTCTGGGTTTTTCTTTGTTTACACACACACACACACACACACACACAATTTGTAACCAACTGTTGGAAATACAGAGAGAAAGAGTGAGAGATCACCTTTTGTTGGTGGGGTTTGCAGGAACTCCAAGGGAGGTGTCTCCTCCATTGCTTTTTGTGTGTCAAACTGACTCTGTCTCTCTCCCTCCCTCTCTCTCTCTCTGAGAGTAAGGAGTCCCTCTCTCTATCTCTCTCTCAATCTGTGTTTCTACCTCTCTCTATCTCTCTCACAATCTGTTCTCTCTTTCTCTCTCTCTCTGTCTCTCTATCACTCTCTCTCTCTCTCTCTTTATCACTCTCTCTCTTTCTATGGCTCTCTCTCTCTCTCTCTCTCTCTCTCTCTCTCTCTCTCTATTGTTCTCTCTCTTTCTCTCTCTCAAAATCACACTTATAACGGATACACATGACGGCGCCCCACGTGTCACTATAAATTAGAGTATAATTGCATGCTATCACACGTGCGGTCATTATTGAGACCGTATACTTTTGTACGTCATATATAGAGGTCAAGAGAGAGAAAAACCACACCTCGTGAAAGAGAGTGAGTGAAAGAGAGAGAGAGAGAGAGAGAGAGAGAGTGCAAGAGCCGTCGTCTGCGTCTCCGAAAGCAAGCCGACCCATCGACATAACGAAGGTCTGCCTCTCCCTCTGCCTTTGCCTGTATCTCTCTATCTCTGTTTCTGTCACAGTACCAAGCTCAGTCTGAACAAACAACACACACAAACAGTCACAAGCACAACACACACACACACACACACACACACACACACACACACACACACACACTCACAAACACACAGACACACATATAAAACATACACACACACACACAGAGACACAAATATAACATACACACACACACACACACACACACACACACATAGAGAGACACACACACACAAATATAACGTACACACACACAAATACAGGCACACACACACACACACACACATAGCCTCTCTCTCTCTCTCTATACCAAAGACGCGCGTAGAGAGGCATAACCGGTGTGCATGTCTCTATGCGCGCCGTTAGTACTGTGCATTGAATAGTGTATGTCTGAGTGTTAGAGAGAGAGAGAGAGAGAGAGAGAGAGAGAGAGAGAGAGAGAGAGAGAGAGAGAGAGAGAGAGAGAGAGAGTATTTCTATTACCTTATACTAACGGCGCGCGGAGGCGTTTGTTGAGGTCAAAACGTGCTCCACGCGCGCCTTTAGTAATGGGCTCTCTCACTCTCTCTCTCTATTTAAATATGCTAAGCTATAGAAAGGAGAGAGAGAGAGAGAGAGAGAGAGAGAGAGAGAGAGAGAGAGAGAGAGAGAGGGAGAAAGAGAGAGAGAAAGAGAGAGAGACTCTTCTTTTTGTGTACAGTGAAATGGCTAGAACAAAAGCCACTGCAAGGAAAGCAGGCAAGGGACCAGGATTAGCATCTAAAGCAAGTAGCAGATCTGCAACCCCAAAGAAAAGACCTGGAAAACCCAATAAAATTCTGAAAGGGCCAAGGGTGAAGAAGTTACAAACCTGCATGGGACTTTTCAGAGAAATCAGAAAGGCACAGAAATGTGTAGATTTATGCATACCAAAGCTGCCCTTCCAGAGGATGGTGAGGTCCATATGTGAAGAAGCTACCGGGGGCCCCAAAAGGTGGAAGGTGGTGGCATTAATGGCTCTACAAGAACCAGCAGAGGACTTCCTACTGGAGTACTTCAGTGACATGACCATTGTTGCAGCCCATGCCCACAGGGTTACTATAATGGACAAAGATAGTGAGACACTGAAAAGAATAAGGTGGAGGTATGACAAACTACTGGTCCCCAATGTCTGCAAGGATAAGAAAATGAGGGAAATTTTGTTATACCCCCCGGAGCTAGTGCCACAACTCACAGTTGTAGATGCCACACATGATGTGAATACAAGGGCAAGGGCAGAGACTATTGCTCGCCAAACAGAGGACATGAGGGAAGCAGAGCTTAAGGAGAAAGCAAAAGTAGCAGTGGAGTCCCAGAGGCAAACAGAATCCAATGTGACCCTGTCCATAGAGGCAAGCAATCAAGAAACTCTACTTTCAATGAAGGATGGTTTGCTTGCAGAGATACCATTTGTAGATGGAGCCAGAAAGCTAGCTCTCAAAAAAGTGGACATTAATTTATTGTAGAATCCAGATGCTCAGATTTCAGACACAATTATCTATGCTTGTCTTAAGTAAGTGTTACTATCTTGCTAGCTTTGAAAACTCAGATAATAGGTTTGCTAACTCAGGTAAACTCTCTGCAGCCTGATCAAAAGTCAACTCCCACTGCACACCCACACAGAGGTGTTTCTTCTTGATCCACAAATGTCAGTGATTATTAGACAAAATAACAGTCCATCTGGGACCTTTGAGAGTTGGTTTCTCCACTGTGCTATGCTGGAAGTTACTGTCATCATCTTTCCATATGAGAACAACCATCACTGGAGTCTCATATGCCTTGATGTTGACCAACCAACAGTGTGGGTGTTCAATTCAATAAAAGGAACCCACCCTGAAATTAGGCTGTAAGTGTTTTGTATCAGAAAGTGTTTCTTATAGATATCCATGTAAATTTGAAGCCTCATGCTAACATCTTGACATTGCTTTGTGCAGTTGTATAAAGAGGTTGTTGCTTGCTTATGGCAAGCTATGTGGAAGGTCTGAACTATACAAGGCCCCAATCAAAGATGTACCTGTCCCAAATCAAACCGATAGAAATTCTTGCGGCTGGAGATGTCTTCTCCATGCAGAATATGTCCTGCAAAGCTACTTTGCATTAAAACCTTTCATGACTAAGGTACCCATTTGGCAATGCATTCAGTTAGTTTTGGTTTAGTCTATAAAAGAATTCTCACCATGTGGTCTTTCAATTTTGCAGAGTGCTTTAAAAAACTACACATATGATTATTTGCAAAGATACCGGGTAAGTTTAATACAACACTTGCTTACTATGTCTAGCCCCAGAGAGCTTGAAGATAGCGGCTTGGATGACCGCACTATTGATCTAACAAAACATGACGTGCCACCACGACAAACCCCTGCATCCGATACAGTGGAATCACAACGGGCCGAGGGGGTCATATCAGCAGAAGATGAAAGAGCCGAGGATGAGGAAAGGTCAAATGAGCATATGGAAGGTGCTAGTGTACAACCAGAGGAGACAATGAAAGAGCCAAGTCAGCCAGTGGAGGAGCCAAAAGAGCCTATGGCTGAAACCCAAGATGAGGAAAGCAGGCCTATAGATGAGCAAAAGGATATGGATGAGGAAAGCAGGCCTAGGGATGAGCAAACTGATATGGATCAGGCAAGGATGTATGAGGCAGGCTGATCAACCAAGGGAGAGGAAAAGACCTTGGAGGAAACCTTGAATGAGGCAGAAAGAGCCATGGGGGAGACCCCTGATGAAGATGTGAATGATGACTATGAAGATAAAGCAGAGGAGAGCAACAACGACATGAACACTACAGAGACCCAGTATGGACCCTTGCTACCTGTAGATACGGTTGTTCCGGTAATGTCTATTCAAGTATGGCAAAATATGTTCAGCTTCTAACTACTTATATGTACTTGTCAACTTTTACAGAGGTTGATTATCTTGGACGTCAATGGATTGCTGCTGATGCGGGTGCCTCTCGGTGACAGAGAACCCTTTGAGGATTTGCAAACGTTTCGGATGGGAACTTGTCGAGTCGTGGTTCGTCCAGGAACCAAGGAATTTATTCAGTTTCTTCTTCCGCGCTTCAGAGTTGCCATATGGTCTTCAATGCAAAGGCAAAACTTGTGGCCACTAGTTAGAATAGTTTGCAGTGTATGCCACGCTCACACGTCAGATTTTGCCTTTTTGTATGATCAAAGAAAATGCGTTACCGTTGAGGGCCACTACCACCCTAAAAAACCACACTTACCTCTTTTGTACAAACCGTTTAGCCAAATCGGTGTACCCTTTGATGCAACTAATACACTACTGATTGATGATACTCCTGAAAAGGAAGAACTAAATCCGCCGGGAACAACTATCTCACCACCTTCTTTCGAGGGGCATTCCTTCGATTTTTACCTTGAAGACATTCTGATTCCATACTTACAGAAATTGTATCTGAGTCCATTGTTCACGGACGAGTTTGTACTTTCTAATGAATTAAGATGACTCTTCTATCATGTCTTTGTCTTGTCTAACATTGAGAGAGAGAGAGAGAGAGAGAGAGAGAGAGAGAGAGAGTGAGAGAGAGAGAGAGAGAGAGATTTGGCATGGTAAAGAAATGTATTTCAAGCACACTTTTTCACAGGGCACAATTGACAAATGAGCTCAATAAACTTCATGTATTGAAAGTCATTTGTATACACTTGGGTTCACAAGAATATCTGTTACATTGACACTACTTCAACCCGACCATCCAACTCTTTGCACAAAATATCTTTTTCCCTTCGCCGCATCACCTTACGGCCAGCTAGGAAAAAGGAAAAATCTGATAGGTCCTTGTCCATTGACTCTTCAATTATGTCATGCCGCAAATGCTGAAGACTGCATAGCTCCCTTATTGTAACCACCAACAGTAGGCCATGCTCTTTATCAATCACTTCTACATCCACAACAAGATTATCTTCCAAACCTGCAGAAACCTGGTCCATAGGAATGTACTTACCGTTGAGCATTTGTGATCGCATATACCAAAACGAGAGTAACAGTGATTGGCTTGCAATCATGTACTTGACAACTAGAGTATCAAGCACGACCTCGCACCGTAAACCAATCTCTTCCTTTGCATACCATCCTCTTTCAAGAAGTTTGTCACAGGATGACTGCTGAAATGACTTGCACATGAACATAGTTTTTGTAACACGGATGTTGTAGCTATGAAACAGCTCTATGAAGAGTGCAACAGGACAGAAGTTTGCAATTCTAACCAGTTTGGTGGGAATAGAGCTATGTAGAGACCTTTGTATATCCTTGTAGAGCTTACTTCGGATTGCCTCCACCATTGTTTCCTCGGGAACTGGCCAGTCCACAGTGTTCCAATCCGTTGGTAGAGGCACTTTCACCAACATGCCATTCTTATTCCCTGAGCTGAGTTGGTAGAAGTGGTCATAAAAAAATATTCCCTCATCAGCCAGTCTTTTGCTGCTCCTCTCTGAATACTGTAGAGAACCAATGTGGGCATGAACAACATGGAAGAGGCCTATTATGCACTCCACAGGCTCCCATTGCTCATAAGAAGAGGGATAAACATCTACAATATATATAAGAAGAGTTAAACTAAGAGTATCAATAAGTCAATCGTAAAAATCAATCGTAAAAAGACATTAAAAAACGAGTGAAAACGGGGTGCAAAACGCCCAAAAAATCAAGCGATTAACCTTCAAGGGTATTCATCGACGCTTGTAGGGTCCCAAAGGAACATACATCTATGCTCTGGTTATGTGCTAGGGGCCGAGCAACTAGCAAGCACTTTGACTTACGCGGGTTATCAATACCCACCTACCTTAGGTTCCAAGCCCTCGGTGGGGACCCAAGGTAGTACAACGCAAGACCCAAACATAGCGGATAGTGACTCTTCATCTGACTACAATATTATGGAAGGACATCCTACACCAAACCCTGAACAAGTAAACAAAAATGCTTATGTCTGGGCCCCATAGCCTGGATCTAGTGTGTTTAGTTCTTTTATAGAAACCTTTAGTAGAGCTACTCGCTCTAAACCTGCAGCTAGTGAAGTTAACAAAGGTGAGGGAGAGGTAGATTTGCCTTTGGTATCTCAGGGGGAGCCTATAATCCCCAAGAGTGTCCACGTCGATATCCTGCCCCCTTCTTTCATGGAAGACCCTTCCAAGAAATCACCCCCTGAAGTTCTACTACCCGATGGTAGGAGTCTTGCGGAGGTGCAAGAAGTTGAGCGCTATATGCAAGCGGCTAGGGAGAGGGAAATGGAGAGTTTCCTAGAACAATGCCGAGCCATGAAGGGAAAGACACTTGGGACAATAGACATAGCAATCAAGCAATTGAGTGCTCCTGAATTAGTAGGCAATGTGGGTCAAACTGTGGGAAACAACAATGCTTCCACCTCAAGGGAAACCTCTAGTACGCCGGGCCTAGAAGGGTTATTTCTCAACAAAAATTGGGAACATGACCTTCAAATTGAAACCTTGACTGAGCTGTACATGAGTTACACATACCATATAGGCTGGTTAGAGTTGTACAATCTACTTCTAGTGCCACAAGTCTAGAGGAGCGGCAACAGATGGTCTGCAATGTCATCCATAGCATCATCCAATCGGAGAGGCAAAACCGAGGGATTAACATTCCTTCAACGGGCTTTATGAGATTCTTGGATAGGGGCAAGGCCAAACACAATACTACATGGAGGACTATTGGGGACAAGTCAAATCTATCTATCAAGTAGCTGCTCTTGCTACAAGAGGCCAAAATATCAATTACACTTCCAAGACACCACCTCTTCAATGCTATGAGTGTGGAGGTCCCCATCGTGTGGCCGAGTGTCCTATTAGGCTACAAAAGAACACCACACTAATGCAAACCAATCAAGCGAGCACGTCTACAGTGCCGATACTCATGTGTAATCGATGTGGCATAGATCATTTGACTGCCCAATGTCTAAATAATCCAAATGCACCAAAGATCACGCCATTAAACTTGATTGAGGTTACTAAGGAGCCATCACAAAGTACAGTTGTGGTACCAGCAAACCTACTCACAAGATTGATGCTCCAAAAACAAAATTATATTCTTGAAGAAAGAGACACGGCATCAATTGCCCAATCTTAGAAGAAGAAGAAAACACGAAGGAAGAGATCGCAAAAAGCAGCGAAGTCAGACCCCAGTTCAAAGACCAACATAGGGACTGGTGACGACCCCGTATATACGAATGATGCTGAAGAGGATTCTGATTCAAGTGAAACCATGGAGACCAAAACAACCACTAAGAAAGAAACCAACAAGTAAGATCATCATGAGCCACAATGGCTAGGATTCAAGAACAAGATAAGAACTTATCCAAACCCTACAGAGGAGATTGAGCAAGTCAAGCAATTAAGGAGTTTGGTAGAAGATATTAAAAGGGATCTAGAACCAGCACCTAGGTAGATCTAGATTATAGACACTTTGTTCCCTACGCAACAACAACCTCACAAAGTCCATAGACCCCTAGCCATACCTAGTGTCATCCAAGAAGAAAGTGACTTAAAGTCATGGGAAAGTGGGCGCACTCACTTGTTGGAAAGAATGTTTATAGAGGGACTATTGACCCTATCAAAGAAATAGAGATCCCATCTTCCCCATGTCAATAGACTGAAGCCCAAAATGTGCCATTAAATATTGCCAAATCGATGGATTTCATGGCTTCAGAAGTTAGAACCACCATCATGTCGAAACTATATGGAGACCCTGCGATATTCTTAGCTCTTCGAGCTTTCCTCAGTGGAGAACTGAAGGTCGGGCTACCACAATTGGCATAGATGGATGGAACTAGGGAGATGCCAATAGAGGAGGAACACTTAGATCCACAACCCAAGCTAGATGAGAACCTTGTTGTAGAAATACCTGTTAACAAGTTGGGACAATACTTTGAGGGTGATGAATCCAATGCAATCGTACCAATCATTACCAAGGGATTAATTGTGAAGGGAATTCTTGATGGTGGCGTTGGGGTTAGCATTGTGACTAAAAATTGATGGGAAACTATGGGAAGGCCTCAACTTGGGACCACAACCATAGTAGTAAAGATGGCCAATGGGTCTATTGTTAAACCTATTGGGATGCTAGAAGATCTCAAGATCAAGGTCTTTGGACATAAAATAAGAAATACCTTCATTGTTATGGATTTCTCCAAGTACACTATGGCATCTGAGATGATCTTAGGATGTCCTTTAATGAGGGAAGAAAAATTGGTGCATGACTGGTCTAAAAACCATGTCTACTTGCAGTTCCAAGATTCTGTCATTCAAGTGGATCTTGTAACCAGTTGAGCACATCCTCTAGTAAACAAGTTTATAATTGATCATAGATTCGGACACCACAGTTCACTTGACCCCATTGCAGTATTGTTACACATGTAAAGTGGACATTGATGTTGGGGAAGATTCTCTTTATATGGATGTACTACCTGGGATGACTGAGCCGGACAATGTGGATTGGGTCCACTTAGCAGCAACCATAGATACTTGGGGAAATAGGGGGACGATCTGGGTAACACCTGGGGGGGATGAAATGCCACCACTCATACCCTTTGATATGCTAGAAGCAATGCATATAGCTTCTAATGACCTACAAGATGAAGGTTTGACTGGCATTGTGTTGAGATGTCGAGCTCTACACCTTGAGGTGGCATACACTACGGGTCTTGGCCGCTTGCTGCATTTACTCACTAGCGCGTTAGGTGACCGACATGGAGGATCTCTGCCAGTGATTCTACAGGTGGACTACACTTATAGTGCCAGCCTATTACGCTTCTAGCGAGTTCACACTTAGTGACCGCATGTACATATGTGCTACTTTTCAGCTTTAGCACTTAGTCATTTTGTACTCTCTTTTCTGTGAAGAAGAAGAAGAAGCTTTCCATCTCTGTGTGCTTTGTGCTTGTCTTGTGTAGATCTCTTGCATCCTCATTCTTTACATGGTATCAGAGCCCGATGCAGGCAAGAGAGGCTAAGAGAGCAAGAGCATCACAATCCCTTCGTTCGCACAAGTTTCTGAACAGGTCTCGAAAGTGCAGTATACAGAGATTTACTGTACAAGTACAGTGGTTGTATGTACGCTTGCTTGTGGACACTCGTTGAGTGTAGAAAGCTTTATAGGTACCATGATAGCAGGTTCAGCAGATTTGCAGGTTTTTGCAGATTGCAGCTATTTTGTCTTAGTGCTTCAAGATGTCTGACGGTTTCAGTCAGATTGTTACTGAGAAGCTTGAGAAAAATAACTACCCTGCATGGAAGTTCAGAATAACAAATTTTCTAAAAGGAAAAGGTTATTGGGACTATGTAGAAGGAGACAATGAAAAAGAACCAGAGATTCCCGAGGCAAATGCTACAGCAGAACAAAGGAAAGCTTTGAGGGACTGGCAACAAGGCCAGAGCAAAGTGATGTATTGGCTTTCTATGAGCATCACAGATGGCATGATGGGCTATCTACAGGATGCTGAAACCCCCGCCATTGCATGGAGAAACTTAGGCAGAGTGTTCGAGGTGAACACCAAGGCCAGGAAGCTTCAACTAAAGTCGGAGCTAAATCAGGTTAAGAGGAACAACCTCTCAATCAATGATTATGCCTTGAAGATCAAGAGTATCATTGAGGCTCTTGGATCTATTAAAGTCTCAGTGGAAGATGATGACATTGTCCGTGCATGCTTGGATGGTCTAGGAGATGAGTATGTACATTTTAAGTCTTCCATGAATACAAGAGACGACATCCCCGTGTTCCAAGATTTGATTTCTATGCTTATTCTTGAGGAGAAGAACCTTGACACATCTTCTTCTCATGGCAGAAATAATTCTGAACAGGTCTTCTATTCTAACTCCAACAGAGGTAGAGGTAGAGGTCGTGGTCGAGGCCCGAGGGGTTGCAGGGGCCAATTTCTGGAAGGTCAATCAAATCAAAACAATACAGGTGGCAGGGGAAACCAGTCTCAAGGCAGGGGGAGTCAAAGAGGTCGTGGTGCAGGATCAAGCATGCAGCAACATACTCCAGATAGCAGAGAATGTTGGACTTGTGGTGAAAGAGGTCACATGTCACGTGACTGTCCAAAGGGAAAAGCAAGTGGAAAGAGAGAACAGGGCAACTATGCATCTACTAGCAGAGATGCAGATGACAGCAAAAACGAGTGCATGTTTGTTATGCAACATGTAATGAATACAATGACTGCAGAGAATTCCACCCAAGATGATGTTTGGTATGTGGATTCAGGTGCCTCTAATCACATGACGTCTCGTGGAGAGTGGTTTAGAGATATGCGCAAACCAGATGTGTCAGGCTATGTGCAGATAGGAGATGACACAGCTCACCCCATTGCTCATGTAGGGGACATACCTCTAAATACGAAGAGTGGGAAATCAAAGTACTTAGCAGATGTACTTCATGTCCCAAACATTACAAAGAATCTTGTTTCTGTTGGACAAATGGTTGAGCAGGGTTTGCAGGTTCGCTTCAATCCAAATGGCTGTTATGTAGAAGATTTCCAGAATGGCTGTAAGCTGATCACAGAGGGCAAATGTGTGGGCAGAATGTTTACGCTGAATGTAAACATGCCTGAGGTAAAAGCTGCATTATTTGCACAGGGCACAAGTGTTGTGGCTGATGTTGACATTTGGCACAAATGCATTGGCCATGTCAATGAGCAGATATTGCGCAGCATGCAATCAAAACAGATTGTAAAAGGTTTGCCCAAATTCAAAGTGGATGGTATGCATAAAGTGTGTGCAGCATGCTAGTTTGGAAAACAGTCAAAGGGCTCATTTCCACATGAGCGCAATGTATGTAAAATGCCACTTGAGGTGGTGCACACAGATGTTTGGGGTCCAACCGATACTGCAAGTATACATGGTTGCAGGTATTATGTCTCTTTCATTGATGACCATACAAGGAAAGTATGGGTCTACTTCATGCGTAACAAAAGTGAAGTGTTTGGTCACTTTCAAGACTTCAAAGTCATGATTGAGAAGGAGACAGATATGCAAATCAAGACATTGAGGTCAGATGGAGGGGGAGAGTACTTCTCCAATGATTTTTCAGATTTTCTGCGAATGCATGGTATACGCAGGCAGTTTACATGCAGATATACTCCACAATAGAATGGGGTCGCAGAAAGGAAAAACAGGCACATTGCAGAGGTTTCACGTGCATTGATGAATGAGAAGAACATGCCTCATCATTTTTGGGCTGAAGCCGTAAATACAGCTGTGTACATTATGAACAGGACACCTACAGCTGCGGTGCATGATGTAACACCTGAGGAAAAGTTTACAGGTACAAAGCCTGATTTGGCACACTTGAAAGTGTTTGGCTGCATAGCTTACGTGCATGTACCAGATGAGTTGCGTAGGAAATTGGATCCTAAAGCGGAGAAATGTATTCTTGTGGGATATTCCCTTGAACAAAAGGGGTATAGGTGCTACAATCCTACTACACGAGAATTACGAGTGAGCAGAGATGTAGTCTTTGATGAGATGAGCAGCTGGTACAGTAATGCACATGGCACTATTGGGGCTGATGTAAAAGATGATGTGGTTGTACAAAATGTGAGGCCACAGTCACAGGTTTTGAGTGGACCACAAGAGTCCTCTTCTCGTGGCTCTATTGAGAAACCATGGAATGGTAGACTACGTACGCAGGTTACTCCACCAACAGGTACAGGGAATGTATCACGAAAAGGAAAGGAAAAGGTTGATGAACCTCCCTTTATGGCTGATGCATCATCAGGTTTTTCACATGTAGACATGGATTTAGATGGTTCTGAACAAAGTCTTGATGAGGAATTTGGAATTCCGGCTGTCAGGACACCTGGTGTAAGGAAAGTACAAGAAGATGCTAGAGGGAAAAGGAGTGACCCAGGACCGCGCAGATCTAATAGAGTCAGAAATCCAGTTCAGATATTGACTTATGATGGGTATCTAGCGCATCACCAAGCCTACATGGCTAAGGTGATACAGGATGTGGAGCCCACATGTTTTGAGGATGCAGTTGGAAATGTGCAATGGGATGATGCAATGAATGAAGAGATGGCTGCATTGGAAGCAAACGACACATGGGAGTTGGTGCCATTGCCAAGTGGCAAGAAAGCTATTGGCTGTAAATGGGTTTATAAAACCAAGCATAAGGCTGATGGTAACATTGAGCGTCACAAGGCAAGGCTGGTCGCAAAGGGTTATGCACAGACGTATGGCATAGACTATGAGGAGACCTTTGCTCCAGTGGCAAAGATGACGACTGTGAGAGCTGTCATAGCAGTGGCTGCATCTAGAGGATGGATTATGCATCAAATGGATGTAAAGAATTCCTTCTTGAATGGTGAGTTGCAAGAGGAAGTGTATATGGATCAGCCACCTGGTTATGTCGATCCAGGTTACCCAGATTATGTATGCAAACTTCTCAAAGCTTTGTATGGTTTGAAGCAGGGCTCTAGAGCATGGTATGACAGGATTGCTAGGTATCTTGTCAGTATTGGTTTTAGGAGAGATCATGCTGATCATTCACTCTATGTACGTGAGAGTGATGTGGGGATTGTGGTCATTACCATATATGTAGATGACCTCATTATTGTTGGTGACAATGCTATGGAGATTGACCATGTGAAGGGTCTTCTCAAACAAGAGTTTGAAATGAAATATTTAGGCGAGTTGCGCTAATTTCTTGGCATTGAGGTGATCAGGACTCTAGAGGGTGTATGGCTATCACAGAGACAGTATGCTTTGGACATGTTTTCAAAGTATGGTATGGCTGATTGTAAACCAATTTCTATTCCCTTGGATGTGAATGCAAAGCTGAGTGCAGAGAAGGGTGATGTTGTTGAGGATGTCAACATGTACAAGAAGATTGTGGGTAGTCTAATCTACTTGACTATCACGAGGCCAGACTTGAGCTACACAGTAGGCTTGGAGAGTCAGTTCATGCAACTTCTGAGGAAGCCACATTTGGATGGAGTACGACGCACACTTAGGTATGTGCAAGGTACTCTTGACTACGCATTGTTCTATGCAGCAGATGCACCATTAGCATTGTATGGGTATACAGATGCAGATTGGGTAGGTAGAATTGTTGATAGGAGATCTACGAGTGGCTTCATGTTCTCTTTTGGGAGTGCTGCTGTTACTTGGAGCAGCAAAAAGCAGCCTACGGTTGCTTTATCGAGCACAGAGGCCGAGTATAGAGGTGCAGTAGTTGCGGCGTGCGAGGTAGCTTGGCTACGCACATTACTTGAGGACTTGGGAGTGTAGGTGGACCAGCAGATTTTCATCCATTGTGACAACCTCAGCAGCATGCAGTTGGCTAGGAACCCAGTGTTCCATGCCAGGACCAAACACATAGAGGTCCATTACCACTACGTTCGAGAGCGAGTGTTGGCGGGAGACATCGACTTGGTCTACGTCAGCACAGAGGAGCAGATAGCGGATATCTTTACCAAGGCCCTCGGAGCTGAGAAGCTTCGACGTTTCCGGACTATGCTTGGACTCTGCGACATGCAGAGCTCGAGGGGGAGTGTTGAGATGTCGAGCTCTACACCTTGAGCTGGCATCCACTACGGGTCTTGGCCGCTTGCAGCATTTACTCACTGGCGCGTTAGGTGACCGACACGGAGGATCTCTGCCAGTGATTCTACAGCTGGACTACACTTATAGTGCCAGCCTAGTACGCTTCTAGCGAGTTCACACTTAGTGACCGCATGTACATATGTGCTACTTTTCAGCTTTAGCACTTAGTCATTTTGTACTCTCTTTTCTGTGAAGAAGAAGAAGAAGCTTTCCATCTCTGTGTGCTTTGTGCTTGTCTTGTGTAGCTCTCTTGCATCCTCATTCTTTACACATTGGAACCAGTAGCGTTTCACAAGACTATAGCCCACACAATTTGGGGTCAGAATTATCAATTGAAATTGACTCCGAGGACAAAGAATCTTAGTCAAATCTTAGTGCAAATATTGGGACAAACCATTCAGGGCCCAGTGGTACCCTAGATGACAATCTATCCAAGGGACCAGAAGACACAAGTAGCGATTCATCTAATGACTCTTCACTAGAGAACGACCGTAATAAAAAATTAGACAAGAAGAGCAAGAGATATAAGAGGCGAAAATATTTAGCAAATGTGCATGCTAGAATAAATGAAAAGAAACCTACCACAGAATGTGCGTCAAAAATTCGTACGAAGGGAAGAAAGTGATGGTGCAACTCTTCAACCACCTAAAAGAAAAGGCCATAGGAAATCATATGGCATGTGGAAGAGGTCATCCAAGCTCAAAAAGTTCAAAGAGGAAGGAAAGAAAATCTCTTTTCTTACCTACAATGGCACCTTTGGTGCTATGGACAAAGTATTGGCCTTCATCCAAAAATTCGATGTGGCGTTTGGAGATGAGGGCTTTACGAAGTCCTCTAAGCTACGCCATGTAGCTATGGATTTTCAAAGGTCTTCTAGGCAATGGTGGTCTAACCTATGAGCAAACGGTGAAGCTCCACGAACATGGAAAGCTTTAAGAGCTTCCATCATGAAGCAGTTTTTGGCTACCGATACCAAAGACAAAGGACTCTCCGAATGGCGAATCTTGAAGCTCTCTCCCTATGAATCTATTCACAAATATGTAGACAAGTTTTGGGACTTACATCTCAAAGCCACAGTCTTCAAAAAGATGGATTTTGGAGAGAAAAAACAACAATTTTGTGTAGGTTTAACTGAAGATATGGCGGAGTATGTCAACTCCCAAAGGCCACGCACCATATCTGCGGTCATACACCATACCATGGTGGCTTCATAAATTAATTTCCAACAAGGGGCTAAGAGAAATCCTAAGCCCATAGAAAACAAGGACCGTAATGAGCCTAAGGGGAAGGACAATGCCCAAAAGTCTCCCAAGGGCAACACCAACAACCACAAAGCTAAGGAAAAGGGAGTTTATAAAGGCAAAAATAAACTCTCTCCTGAAGAGCTAGAGCATTATCGTAAAGATAACCGTCGCTGTTTCATGTGCGGGGAGCAAGGGCATGCTTATCGTGCTTATCCCCACAAGAATACACGAAATGAGCCTCCTAGAGCTACCTTGGTCAAAATCCAAGAAGAGGATGCTCACCACAAAGGATCTCCTCTGTGCCATGCTTGGGGAAAGGTAAGAGAACAGGATGCTTTTATTCTCTTTGACCCTGGTTCTACTCACAATTTCATATCCACAGAGTTGGCCACCAAGCTAAGCATCCAAGCCTATGACATGGGAGATGTCCTACCTGTCGATGGTGCCTTAATTGGAAAATTGAGGCTCCATGTCCAAAGCTATGTGGACAAGGAGGATTTCTTTATCTCTCCTCTCAAGCACGAGGATGTAATCTTAGGGGAACCATGGTTTGATCACATGGCTATCAATGTTAAATTCCCTGAGGCAAATCTACTTTAGGTTTAGGGAAAAAGATATGTACATAGATGCTAAGGAGTTGGGTAACACCATACCCGTTGTACATATGCAAGCTTTCAATAAGTCAATAAAGAGCTCTATTTTTGTGTACATAATTTTTGTTAAAGCTTCTCAAAATGAACCTAATGGTTTAGCAAAAGAAAATATAAAAAATCACAAGGAATTAGAGTTATCCAATTTTCTCAAGGGATTTCAAGATGTTTTCATTGACGAAATCCCTTGTGAACTACCTCCTAAATGAGGCAATGATGACCATGCAATTAAACTTCTTCCACGAAGTTCACTGCCTAATAAACCTCCTTGTAGAGTTTCTCAAGCTCAATAAGAGGAGATTATGTGGCAAGTGCATGAGTTAGTTGAGAAGGGTATGGTTAGGCCTAGATCATCTCCATTTTGCTCACCTGTTTAATTAGTGCAAAAGAAAGACGACACATATCATATGTGTGTCGACTATAGAGCACTAAATAGGATCATTATAGAGAATAGGTTTCCTGTTCCACGGGTAGAAGACCTATTTGATAAGCTACAAGGGTCGACCTACTTCACTAGGATTGACCTAAAAAGTGGCTACCATCAAATAAGGATAGTGGATCAACACATTGTAAAGACCGATTTTGCACTACGTTTGGTCTTTACGAATTCATTGTCATGCCTTTTGGATTGACCAATGCACCAGCCACATTTAATTACTTCATGGAGAAGCTATTCAGGCCTCACCGAACCTTTACTGGAGTGTTCTTCGATGATATAATCATCTACTCTAATTCACTAGACGAACACAAGCAACATCTCCAGGTAATATTTTAAGTCTTATGAGAGAATAAACTTTATATTAATCAAAAGAAAAGTGAGTTTTTCTTACAAGAGATTTAGTATTTAGGTCACATTATCTCTCAAGATGGCATCCAAATGGATCCATCAAAGCTACAGGTAAGAAAAGGAGGTCATCTTCGTAGTTCTACATGCCTTAGACTCGTGGAAGCACTATTTATTGGGGACTCCTTTCATTCTGTGGACGAATCACCAAAGCCTGAAGTACTTCATGACACAGACCAAGCTCTCCGACAAACAAATGAGGTGGACAAATTTCCTTTCGCAATTTTATTTTCATATTGCTCACGTTGTTTGCAAGCATAATCAAGTAGCAGACGTACTCTCAAGACGACCGAGAGTAAATGTGGTTTCCATAGCAACTCACAATTCCGGGGGATTCACATTGGAAAACTTACCAAACCACGTAGGTGCAGGGGAGGGTTTTTTTATAGGTCACATAAGCGTATAAGTTAGGGGTAGGCCCCCAATAATTTATCTCCTAAGCTTAAAAATAAGGGAGGGGGGTATCATATTTATTTTGTTTTTGGGGGGGGGGGGGGGGTTAAGAAAAGGGGGAAATGAGAGGAACTTAATTGTGTTTCAAAATCATGGCTTTCCAAAAGAATCCCTCAAACTTGTGAGTCAATGGCTTCAAAGATACATGTAAGAACCTAACGGCATCCACTAAGAAATATGTAAGATATCATGTGCATAAGGGGTTTAACAATTTTGGATTTTGTTTGTAGAAGGTTTTGTCAATTTTGAAATACTTAGAACTATGGACAACTCTTAGTTAGATAGGGGCGTCCTTCTCCCCCTCCTCTCTCTCTCTCTCTCTCTCTCTCTCCCCTTTTGTTTGGGAGTTACCTTCAAAATTGAAGGTATTATGCTATTTTTGGTGATGTCTCGGAGAGAGAAACAACATCACCAAAAATAGCATAATACCTTCAATTTTGAAGGTAACTCCCAAACAAAAGGAGAGAGAGAGAGAGAGAGAGAGAGAGAGAGAGAAAGAGAGAGAGAGAGAGAGAGAGCAACAACATCACCAAAAATAGCATAATACCTTCAATTTTGAAGGTAACTCCCAAACAAAAGGAGAGAGAGAGAGAGAGAGAGAGAGAGAGAGAGAGAGAGAGAGAGAAAGAGAGAGAGAGAGAGAGAGCTCGGAGAGAGAAACAACATCACCAAAAATAGCATAATACCTTCAATTTTGAAGGTAACTCCCAAACAAAAGGGGAGAGAGAGAGAGAGAGAGAGAGAGAGAGAGAGAGAGAGAGAGAGGACGGTGGCTTGCACGGCTCCAACCTCCCAAGTCCTACAGAAGGGAAGTTAGTCAAGTTTGGCGAGTGTGGATGCCCTGACATCATTGCATTGCATGAGAAGAGAAGTTGATGGCAAGTACTAGAGAGCTACTTCTCATCAAGGATGGGAGTCGGAATCAGAGTCCTCCTCTATTTTCTGCTCAAGAAGAGTATCTACTCCTCAACTACTCGCGTATAGGGACACACACACACACACACACAGAGTCCACCATTACTACTGGCGATGATCAGAGAGAGAGAGGGATGTGGGAAGGAGTAGAGCACATAAATGTAAAGGAGACAAAAACAAAACCTACAACTACTAGGTATTTACCCCAAAAATCTTGCTCTTACAATGGACAACAGCCCAAAAAACCTGACAAAGAACATGAAACCAATTATCCAACCCAAGTGGGGATCTTTGATGTCTTCTCTACTGTCATGTTTTTCACTGTTGCGTTTATTGAAGATATTGTTGTAGGTCTTTGAATCTAGACAAATCAAATAGGAATTAAAACCTCCTTTGATCCCACAAGGCAGAAGTGTTGAGCAATGTTACATAATGCTTAAATGCGTGCACACACTCACGCGCTCGTGCGCGCGCGCACACACACACACGCACACACACACACACACACACACACACATTCACTTGAACTCACCACTAAAAGCCAAGCCATAGCAAGCCACAACACATGTCTGGATAACATCATTATCTTGTCTTGTAAAGGCGTATGGGCAATGCCTAGCTTTGACAAAATTTGGGTAAAAGATTTTATATAGAAGAACCCAAGAAAGCCAACAGAGATGTTGAGGGAGGGGATAACTCATGTTGTTAAGGAGAGCGTGAGCTTATGATGGAGAAGACGAACCCAAGTACTACACCCACAATGAACCCACACAGAGTTATTTTCTTGCACCATGGCGGCACCTCTATCAATGCTGCAAACACCTCCGCAATAGAAAACTCTTTCTCTAGAATTGTTCCATTTGCAGACTATTCTTGAATGTCTTTTGGGGGCTTGGGAAGATTAAAAAAATGCGTTCACATACTTTGTGTGTTTTTTTGCTTTGACCTCTATTTACACCCATCACCTCTCCTTTATGAAGAAACTAGCCTACATAGTGCAGAGCTATGAAATGAAGACTTTTAACTTCATTTTGAAGCTCGTGTAAAGAAAAAAACAATCTTTTATAAAACACTCCAAAGCTAACGGTTGTACCACTTCACGCAATGCACAAAGGAGTAATTTTGAGTTATCTGTGTGTGCGATCCTTACAAGCTAATGGTTGTACAACTTCAATTAGTAACACCATGGCTCTGTGAGATTGTGTGTGTGCATGCACTCACACATGCACGGCTTGTAGACATGCTCGCAGACAACCGACACCAAGAGGGGTAACACAGTGCATCCATGACATACATACTAGGGCTTTATAATGACCATACATAACAGGCTCTCCAATCATAATCGTCAAACATGTCAAACATGGAAATTGGGCCTTAGAATGAGCATACATAGCAAGATATCCAACCCCATGATTACAACCAATACAATTCTTCTCACAAACCCACCCACACACTACTCATAAACCCTGCAGTAGTGGGCCAACTGATCGGTCCTCAATTGCATCTAGCTTACGCACTCACTCTCAAGACTATTGTGGCACAATGTAAGAAATATATTTCTTTTACTGCCTTCTCACAAACCCAACCACACGCTACTCATCAACCTTGCAGCAAACAACTAACTAATTGGCCCTTGACTGCAAAAGCTTGCGCACTCACTCTCACGTGTGTTGTGGCACAATGTAAGACACGCTCAATGAAGGCCTGCAAACGTCATTTTTGCGTAGGATACACGTTTTTTCTTGCCTCTCAAAACACTTGGAGTCATGGGTCATAGTAGAAGATATAGTTAATATTTAATTTTAAAACAACTCACACTAAGAGGGGTTCAAACCTTAGTCCTTTTTAAGGAACTAAATTCTACAGATCTATCCTCTATATTACTAGCATTGTGGTGCTAAATTTTGGTTGTGAAGGTATCTCAATAAGATACCGTCTGCAAAGCAAGTTAAAAAGAGAAACCCAAGTCAACAGACCTAGTTCCCCTCTACTATTTTTAGTCACAAGGTGACTCGCTTTAGTAGATAATGTGTCTAATGGTGTTTAAGATGTTGGAAGATGCCATGGCTCGAGATGAGTATAGATTACTATGTAACTTTTTTGGTTTTTAATGCATTCATCAGTCACAATTTGTGAGTTTGGGGGAAAAAAGACACCGTCTCCAAAGCAAGTTAAAAAAGATACCGTCTGCAAAGATACCATCTACATTGGAGGGTAGAGGCATGCGTGTTGGGGTAACTAGGTCACATCAAGCACGACAAGTGGCATAAAGATTGATAGGTAAGGTAGTGGCAGGGACATGCGACGCCCATAGTGGAGCTAGGTGGAGATGAGGAATGGTGAGTTGGGATACGGAGCAAGCTTAGGAGAGAGTTTTTTTCTAGAAATTGAACATGATTGTAAATTTCCCATAAAATCTCTCTCCAAAAAGCTAGCCCCATAATTTCTAGTCGACAACTCTATTTCAAAAAAGCTCGCTCCACATATAATTTTGTAACGCTCTCCAAAAGTGCCACACATATCTCTGTATCAATCTCTATCTTTGAATTTCTTTCTATATCTATCTTGTCTGCTTTTCTCCCTCTATCCCTCTATCTCTCCCTCATTGTCTCTCCCTCTATCCCTTCCCCAACTATTCTTTGTCTTGTTTGAATTTGTCTATCCCCCCTTCTATCTCTTCCCCACCCATTCTCTATCTTGTCTGAATTTGTCTATCAGCCCCTCTATCTCTTCCCCACCCATTCTCTATCTTGTATGAATTTGTCTATCCCCCCCTCTACCTCTTCCCCACTGTCTCTGTCTCACAATTCACAAAAAGGCTCATAAGAACACAAGAAATCCATATAATTACAAGAGTAGACAACGTGACAAAAACATATATCCATTACATTACAAGTAAAAAGCAGCCATTCACAATGGGTTACAAAATTCATATTTTTCATAATGCCAAGCTTAGGTTGCCATTCTAAGGCATGGGCTAGGGGCTCTAACTCCCTAATTTTTCCCCTGTCAGAGGATCTATCTCATCTGCATGGCTCTTTCCGCACTCTTGCATCTCTCTAAGGAGAAGGGCTTGCAGACCCAAAATGGAACGCAATTTGGTGGCAAATTGCTCATTGTCTTCAAACATTATAACCATATGACCTAGATCTAGCTTCTCAAAAAAGCTAGTGCCCCAAAGTCTCCTCCATTGGACCACAATGTCATGCTCATTTGTGTATTGTGCAAGCTATTGCCAAATAAAGCAATGCCCATGTTCCATACCTCTTGCAAAACCAAACAAGGTCAAACAAAGTTGTGAAAGTGTCTTTTCAGTTCAAACATGCCAAATTAAACCTCTTAATGGAGTGCCATCTTCCTATTTTGTTCAATCATCCTCCTCTAGCATATCAGACCGAGTGTCACCTTGTGGAAATTCTATGGCTTTTGTTGGTGAAGCAAGCTCTTTCCTCATTATGGAGACTAACAAATGAGCACACAGTCCTACTTTGTTTTTTGCGGATGGGTGTCTTCCAAAATGGTTATTCAATCTAGAATGAAGTATCTGATTATAATCAAGAGAAGTAAATGTGGTGGAAATCTTATCTGCAAAAACAGTACATGCTCTGTTAGAGCAATAAACGAGCAGCCAAACGAGACTTCTTGGATTTGAAAGTCGATGACATCAAATTTTTTTGTAGGTGTGATAAGCTCAACAAATGGAACTTTGAGGTGCTTTCATTGTGAGCAAAGTCCAATTCTACTTTAAAAATGTCCTTGTACTATTTATTACTTACTCACTTAGAACAACTGGATCCCCTTGTTCATCCACCTCGGAAGCCATAACCACCTTGTTGCAAAGGAAGTTTTGCGGCCGTCAATACAGTGGACAAGGGAGCTTGTGTCTTGTGTGGTGTCAAAAACACTTACAGTTGGTCCTAGGCATTTGTAGCTAAATCTTGCAAAGTAGATGGTGATTGGAACAATTTTTTAAGAAAATGAAGAAACGCTAAATAGCAACGAGGTTCTCTCTATACTGGAGGAGATGCGTTCATTGATCCATACACAAAGGTAATATTGCAACTTGTTTAGGCCCATTTTTTGCGTTTTGTAGACTAACATTCAAATCGTGCCCATATTACCAGGTTTAAACACTTGATGAGAGAAGCCACTACTACAAGGATTGGAGTTGGCACCGAGTTTCAATTGCTAAGGCTAAAGAATAGTTGCGGATATAAGTTTTTTCATGGCATGATTTTTCTAGGACAATCCACATATCCAACTAAAAGACGTCACCTATTCAAAATGTCGCTCAACGGACCTGAATTTGATGTTGAGATGGTGAGTAGAATGCAACAAGATGGGAATGGAAACTTGCGAAGGAGCTAGGTTTTCTTTGATCATGTATGAAGGATTGTGGGGTGGACAACAATGGCAACACATGTTTGTGATCCTACGTAAGTCCTTTGTAAACATACTGTGAATCTTTTCTTGTTCATTTGAGGCATTGAACAACCCTTTCTCTATGTATAATTCAAGAGATGCAAACCATTGGTGTATGCGAGATGAAAGAAGAAGACATGCATGCACAAATCATAGGAGATGATGAATGCGGTGTTGTTGGATAACGGGATAACGGACATTGTCCAATAGATTTTAGAGGATTCATGGCTGATGAGGCTGGAGAAAATTGGAAAGCAATTTCCATGGTGTTTAACGGAGCTCCTAACAATGTTATGCGAGGAAGAGAGCACTCTTGCTTGTTTCATTGGGAGTAGAGCTTACACATTCACACCACTCAATATATACATAAGACTTTCCAAGATGAGCACAAGCGTATGTGTGAATTATGGCACTGTGCAAGGAGCGAGGATGATGAAACCAGCTTGTACGAAAACATACAAGCTTGGTGGGAAAGCGTCATACTGTAACTTGTCACAAGTGGATTGTTGGCTAAGTTGATGGCATGTATGGTACCCTTGCTGGAGAAAACACCTTGTTGGGGTAAACATTACCTAACAATATTGTGGATATAGTTCATTGTTGGCTGCATATATTGTCACTAAAAAAAACTGTGTTGTAGGAGGTGGATATAGTTCATTGTAGGGTGCATATATTGTCACTAAAACAACTGTGTTGTAGGAGGTGGATGATCTATCATTCATTCCTACTTTGAACCTGACCAAAACAAAGCACACAAGCTGAATTGCAGGTGAGGGAAACAAAGAAATATTGAGCTTGTATATGCATGCATGTCTAACCAATTGAATGCTTTGCTTCAAAGTGTGAAATGCTTGCTTTTGTGAACGGCAAATATCATGGGGCTAGACCTTCTATAGAGAAGCTGGCTTGTCAGGCACAACAAGGACAAGCACCATCACCATTTGCTATTGCAAGAGAGATTTAGGATCAACTCTAAGGTACACCTCTCTATCAACAACCAAGAGTGGAAGAAGATAATTTTATAGTATCTAGGAAGTGGAAATAGGCTGGGCATGTGAACTGTGAGGAAGAAAATGCTTCACATCGACTCGAGTTTCTCACAAAAAACATTCCGCATAATTGTGTAGGTCTCCAAGTAGGGGTGGCCAATCTAGTAGGTAATAAACAAGAGGGTGGGTTGGTGGTTGAGGAGACAAACATCCATAAGACAATGCGGGCAATTTTTCAAATCCCAAAGGGAAATAGAGTTCAATGCTAGGGGTGGTTGGGGTCTAAAGTTGGGAAATGCAAAAAGAATATTAAAAACACTGATACATGTACTACTACAACATCCTTTTGGGGCATCAAAACATGGGAAAGTGGGGCAGATCTTGCTCATGGTAGCGGTTCAAAGGCACAAATCATGTGGTTTTGCAATGATAGTGTGGATCACATGTGGCAGCTTTGTAACACACTGACTCAATGCCTAGCTAGAGTACCCAACATATGGCCAGTGGAAAAGGAAACAAATTTGATTGCTTATGAGTTGCAAAATTTGGATTCAGGACGGTTCACAATAAAGAAGATTGTAGTTAAGGAAACAAACATTGCGCATTATCAGCCAAGAGTTTCAATTCAAGCCTCTATCAGGGGCTCACAACACTAACATATATTCATTACAAGAAACATGCAGTATAAAGGAAAATGACTACATGAGACTACATCCTAAGTCATAGAAGTGCAAAGCATATGAGCAATAGACACCATGATTGAGAGAAAGAAGATACTGCTTCAATGTGTATTCATCATCATCATTAGATTATAGACCCAAAACAACAATACGACTACAAGAAACCCAATTGCAAACTGCCCGTTGGTTACACCCAAAATTGCTACACCATGATAAAACTTGGGTATTTAAAACTACCTAGGCATTAGGCACTTGTGTAAACATGCCCCTAAGGTTTAAAACTAAGACCTTACTTACAATAAAAAAGGTAAGTACCGTGACACATCAGGCACTAACAGCCTCCAAGAGAATTGACTCAACAGTAGCCATGGAAGCTCAAATTGTGTAGCATTGTAGACGGCTGGCGCGTCACCATGTGGGAACGTGTTCTTAGAAGATGGGCAGTGAATCACTTAGTAATTACTAGAGTAATTACTACGGTAAACGTGAAGCATATAAATAGAGCCCATTACTTTGATATCGGGGGGGCAATTGTTATCACTTGTATTAGCGCTTTGAGCTATAATTGCACTTGAGCATCAGTGGCAGTATTATCGACTACACTCTCTCTCTGTAATCATATTCACTATAATCTCAAGCATGATAGATATATATTCCAGTGATACTGACTTCTCAACAGTCTTCTGAATCTGAATCTGAACTTTATTCCAGTCTTTAAGTCTGATTCTCATTTCAGTATTCATATTTTAGTCTAGTCACTGATTTTTGTCTAGTCTGCTGTCTGAACTCTTCCTACTCTAAGTAGCTGAAATCCTTCAACACTGGAATTAGCTGTCTCAAGAGATCAGCTCCAATTCCATTTTGGCGATCACGGTGGCTAGAGCTGAAGCTCGTTGACTGAAAGAATCTTCTCCCAGTTGAAGTTTTCAGCAAATGGCACCAAAATCCAATCGTGGCCGGAAATCTACCAATTGTGTGGACCCCATTCTTGAGGAGTCAGGAAGAGAGTCTGACCCCAAGCAAGAGAAAATGACTGACACTGAGGCTTAGGAGGAGCATAGTTAGGCTGATGAGTCCCAGCTAGAGTAGTTACCAGGAGCAAGGGAGTGATCATTGAAGAAATTCCAGACATTTCAGAAGTACCAGCTAATCCTAACAGCAGCAAGTGGGCCCAACAAAGGGAAGTTTGGAAGGCCAAAGGTAAAGAAAAGGTGGTAGAGGAGTGGCAAGAGCAGCGGGAACTAGCAACTAAAATCACAGAGGATTTAGCTAAGAAGCTGCCAGAGCAGTCGGAAAGTTCCAAGGCTAGGGTCATTCAGAAGATACTAGCCCAATCGACTGATAAAGATCAGTCAGTACCGGCCATGACAGAGACCATGCTGGCTGTAGTACACGGACTAGCTGATGAAATGGGAGTGGAAGAATGTGAAGACACTAGTTCTTCAAGTTATGACAATCAGTCTGACCAGGAGCGAGAGGAAATTCAGGTGAAAATTTGTGAGAGAATCCAGAAGTTGACTGTAGAACTGGAGGATATAAGAAAGACCTTACCGGAGGTGGCCAACTTTATCAGACAACGCAGGAAGACTGAGGAAGAGGCCAGAACGGTGGACCTGAAGGCTGTCTGGGATGATGAAGTTCCACTTATTTAGGTAGATTACAAGGTCAGGAAGCAGTGGGAACCTCTCTCAAGCATCATACTGGATGGAGGAGTAGGAGTCAATATAATGGGAGCCCATCTTCAGCAAAGAATGGGTATCACTAACATGAAACCAGCACCATTCAAAGTAAGAATGGAAGATCATCGAGTCGTACAAGCGACGGGCATGATTGAAAACATGCAGATAAGAGTGGGGAGGGAAAAATTCAAAACTAGTTTCCTAGTTTTGGATGTCCAGGGAGCATATGGAATGCTATTAGGCCGCCCATGGTTAAGAACAGCACATGCTGTTCATGACTACGCCAACCAGACCTTAATCATAGAAGGGGCCAGTGGCAGAATCAGAATCCAGACCAACAACACCAGGAGCTGGAAAAAGGAACTGAGGCCGAAGGAGTTGTGTCAAAAATACCGAGCTAAGAAAATTGAGCGAATGCTAGCAGCAATGAACATCTTTCCTTTAGCAAAAATTGATTTGAATGCAGTCCTAATAAACAAAGAACAAGCTGACAAGCAGAAGAGACAATTCCCTGATCAGTTTACTGAAGTCAATACAGGGGAAAGAACCGTTCAGCTAACTGGAAGAATGGAGGAACCAGCGGATACTGGCAAAATAGAAGAATCAGTATGTTCTTAAGAGGATCCACTAAATCAGAATAATGATTCAGAGATGAATGGACCTTCTTGGGACTACGCTGAGGATTCAACCTAACGAAAAGGAGGAGGACCAAATTGGTTGCTTCCAGATGATCAAGAAGTGGAGGAGTGGAACCTGGGATCAGAGGAAAATCCGAGAATGATCAAAGTCAACAAGCACCTGAAACCGGCAATGAAGGAAAAGGCAAGGAAAATGTTCCAGAACTATAAAGATGTATTTGTCTGGGAACATATAGATTTGAAGGGAGTAGATCCTGAAGTCTGTCAACACCGAATACCACTGAAACCAGAAGCTAGGCAAGTCAGATTTCAAAGATACCCGATGAACCCGAACTATGCAAAGAAGGTCAAGGAGGAGATTGATAATCTTCTCAAGGCTGGGTTCATTATGGAGGTAGCAAGTAGTGATTGGTTATTTCCAATAGTCGTCGTTCCTAAGAAGAATGGGAAATTAAGGGTTTGTGTCGACTATAGGAAACTAAATGCCCAGACCATCAAGGATCCGTTTCCCTTACCTTTTACTGATATGTTGCTTGATGAGATCGCAGGATATGAGATGTATAGCTTCATGGATGGTTATAGCGGCTATAACCAGTTACAGATTGCTCCGGAAGATAGGGCCAAGACCACTTTCATCACTGAGTGGGGAGCATTCATGTATCTGGTGATGCCTTTTGGCCTGTGCAATGCACCAGTTACTTTTCAGCGGTGTATGATGGAGATGTTTAATGAATTTCTTCATCGGTTCCTCGCCATTGTCATGGATGACTTCATTGTCTATTCAGCTGAGGAACAACACCTTCTATTCCTAGAGATGGTTTTTAAACGCTGTCAAGAGAAAAGGATTTGCTTGAATCCATTTAAATCAGTATTTCTGGTTTGGAAGGGACAACTACTGGGACATGTGGTTTCCTGCAATGGAATAGAAATGGCAAATGACAAAATACAATGTGTCCAACAAGCTAAAGCTCCTAGAATTGCTTCTGAGTTGAGTTCTTTCTTGGGGTATGTGAATTTTTATAGAAGATTTGTACACAAATTTTCTTCTCAAGCAGTACCACTATATGAGCTTACAAAGAAGACCAGTAAGTTCAATTGGACTGCTGAATGTGAGGAGAGTTTCCAGAATTTGAAAAAAGCCATTACCAGCAAACCAGTCCTTAGGCAGCCGAATTGGGATAGTATTTTTCATGTACACGTAGATGCTTCAGGATTGGCAATGGGGGCAATATTAGCTCAGCCAGATGGCAGGACAGACTATCCGGTCTATTTTTCTAGTCGTAGATTCAGTCAGGCTGAACAAGGCTATACGACTACTGAAAGAGAAGCCCTCGGAATGTTTTTTAGCGCTACAAAGTTCAGGCATTATCTATTGGGGAAGTTATTCCATTTTTTATGTGGATCATCAAGCTCTTCTGTTTCTGATTAACAAAGTCATTATTCAAGGCAGGCTGATAAGATGGATGATGTTCCTTATGGAATTTGAGTTCAGAATTTTCCATAAGCCTGGCCGAAACCACTGTGGAGCTGACTTCCTTTCCAGAAGTACAGAAGGATATTTAGAATCACCTCTGAGAGATGAACCAGTGGATGTTGATTTATTTCAGTTAGAAGCAGAAGAATCAGTGGATCCTGAATGGTATGATATTTATCAATTCCTTTCCCAAGGTGCCTTTAGAAGATTGGAAACAGAATTAGAAGAAGGCTCTGATCATAAAAAGCCTGAAATTTACCATCATTGGGGGAGTACTTTATCGATTGGGTGTGGATGGTATACTTCGGAGATGTGTTCCAAGGGAGGGAAGAATGCAAGTTATCTCAGAGGCACATAATGGAGAGTTTGGTGGACACTTTTCCAATGAAGTAACCTACAAGAAGATTCTGCAAGCAGGTCTGTGGTGGCAAACAATGATTGCCGATGTCAGAAGATTTTGTAAAACTTGTGATATATGCCAGAGAATGGGCCAACCAACAGCTGCAGACATGACTCCCTTAATGCCAATACAACCATTGGGAGTATTCATGAAATGGGGATTGGATTTTATGGGACCTTTTAAGAAGGTGACTCCCAGGAAGAACAAGTACATCGTGATGGCTACTTGTTATGTTACCAAGTGGGTTGAAGCTAAGGCTCTTCCTGACAACATAGCCAAGTCAACTGCAAGATTTTTGTTTGAGAATATTGTCTGCCGATATGGATGTCCAGTGGAAATTGTGACTGATCAAGGGACACATTTCATCAATGATACTATGGAAATCCTATTGGATATGCTTTCAGTCAAGCATCGGAAATCTACTCCTTACTATCCTAGATGCAATGGACAGGATGAAAGTAGCAATACGACAATTAAGATATTCTCACTAAGGTGGTACAAAAGAAACCAGAATAGTGGGATTTGAAGCTTCAGACTGCTCTCTGGGCTTAAAGGACAGCTTATAAGGTAACTACTGGAATGACACCATTCAGAATGGTGCATGGAACTGAAGCTGTGGTTCCTATGGAGTTTATAATCCCCAGTCTGAGAATGGCTGTAAAGTATGGACTAGACTTCAACCATAATCTTAAGAAAAGACTGGATGAACTGATGCAGTTAGATGAACTCAGGCAAAGAGCTATATTGGAACAGGAAATTGTTCAACAAAGAAGGAAGCACTGGCATGATCGCCGAATTAAAGTCCGAGAATTCCAGAAAGGAGACTTAGTGCTTCTATATCAGTCAAGACTGGGTCCAAAGAAGCCGAATTTGAAGATTGCCTGGGCAGGACCTTTTGAGGTTGATTGGGTCTTCTCCAATGGCACAGTCTGATTAAAAGACTTATCGGGACTGATGTTGCCGGGAGTATATAATGGAACAAAGATCAAACTTTATTACTCAGAGACCAGAGAAACTGGGTTAGAAGAAGTCACTAAGGAACTAGAGGTTGTTGATCAAGAGATACCAGAATCAGATATTTTTGGTCTTTTCCATGTGCAACCAGTTCCAGCTTCAGAACCAATACCTGAAGAATCAGATCAGGCTGATTTAAGAACCAGTACCAGTATGGTCCAGCCAGAGTGGGAATCAGTTCAGAACCAATATGAACACATTTTCCAAATTTTAAGTGGCCAACGGTCAAATGGTATGCCAGTGATAATTATTACAAGGATGGGTTGCAGTCTTGTCCAATGAATGTTTTCCACATCAGCAATGACGCACACAAGTCTAGGTGCGGCGAGTGGTAGAGCTTTTATGGCACGAACACGTATAACAATCAGGAGAGTTAGCATTTTTCCTCATAAATCTCCTGCGCGACGTTTTCCTCCTGTCAACCATTTGCCATCGCCAAGCTCCGAGGTTTCTTCACTACAGCCGCAAACTTCAACCTCTGACGAGACAACTGACTGTCAGACAACCTTACCAGCGACACTAGGCAACGGCTTTAACACAAGTAAGTCCTCTTCGCCTTCGCCTGTTTCATCGTCGTCGACCTCACAGTGTATGGGTAGAAGGAAACGTTCAGAGAAGATGCGAGAAACTCTTGAAGAAACCCAAGCAAGCCTTCCTGTTCTTCCATACAGTAAAATCCAACGATATGTCTTTACTGATCATGCAATGACTCTGCTACAACTCTGGGATCTGCAAGTTGTATTGCAAGTGACAAGGATTGCTTTTGATGCAGGGATCATCAAGCAAGTTCTTGATTCCTTTGATGCAGAAAACATCAGTGCTATGATAAATAATAGGAGGGTGTCAGTGACACCAGAAGCCATTGCATTTGCATTTCGGATGCCCAATGAGCCTAAACCATCGGTGGCAACTGCGCAGCAAATAAGTATTGCTCTAAAGGAGGATGAAGCAGCTCGAAAGAAGCACAAGGCAAGTGCTCAAGGAGTTCCAGTAGCAGGACTGAAAGCCTCCGCTGCTTACAGGTTTGTAGCCGAAGCAGTCAGTCTTAAGAATAACCCAACTTATGTGTCAGAAAAATTATTTGCTATGCTGTTGGCCAAGATACTGGATCCACAAGTCCATATCAACTTGTGTCAAATAATCTCGCATAATGTACTTCAACAGACTGCCAAGTTGAAATCTCAAACTGTTTTCAAGGCATGGTATGTCTGGCAATTTCTGTATTGGGCTACTGCTGCAGATGTTAATGAGCAGGTAAAGCTGGCTTGGAGTGAACAGCCTATTTCTCAACCTAAGAAAATTGAACTGTCCTCAGACGACGAGGAACGGACAGTCAAACGATTTCCAATGACCTGAAAAGGAAAGCCACTGCAGAGGAAGCTTGCAGTTCAAAGAAGCCAAGAATTACACTGACAAAAAGCAGTGAGTTTCTGAAGCAAATAGAAAGCCAATTTAAGGCAGTGAGCACTGAGAAAGTTGAGAGAAGTAAAATGGAGCAGCATATTGTTCAACAAACTGTGCCTGATCAGTTAGTTGGTGCTACTGGGAAAGATCAGGAAAAGCCAGTCTCACTGAGGCAAAGGTACCAGACCACTCAGGGGACAAAGGCAAGAATCAACTGGATAAGGGGAAAGGTCCAGCGTCCTCAACTATGTGTGAAACAGTTCATGTCATTTCTCAAAACCCTCTGCAACTGGTTAAAAAGGATAAGTTACAGCAAATGCAAACTCAAAAATTAAGAGGGCATCTCTTACTCACCAAAATTGATTATGCATCTCTACCTTATGTGGCTCCTGTGGCAATATATGAACCAGTTGATTCTGATCCAACAACGGTCAAAGATAGATGTTCAGTACTGAAATAGTCCTCTTGGAATACCATTGTCAGTTGTATGGGACAATTGGTGGAGGCTGCTGGATTAGAAGATGAAGTTAAAAAGCTTAAAGCTGACTTGGCAGAAGCACAACATCAGATTGCCACACTCCAAAAAGCCCAGGAAGTGCAGAACATACAACACAGGGTATTGGAAGCTCAATCAGAAAGAGCTCAGGAGTTGTTGAGCAAAACGTTAGCTAAAGCTGAGTCTGAAATTATGATCATAAAGAGTCAAAGGAATGAAGCATCGAGAGCTGCCGAGCGAGCTGAAATGGGGCTCAGAACGAAGCGGGCAGAATTTAGAAAGCTGCTATTACACCATACAGCTCTGAAGCGTTCGCTGACGGATATATACATCTACAATAGCTTGTCTGAAACTTTGAACCCCACAAGCAATGCTGTTTTTGATTTAGAAAATTTAAAGTCCTTGATGGAAAGTCTGCAAAGTGATTTGCAGGACAAGGTGAGTGAGTTCAACAATGCTCTGATGAACCAAGCCATCATGGATTATATTGAGCAGCAGACATCCCCAGAGGAGGATGAAGAAGAAGAAGAAGAAGATGAAGCTGATAAGGAGGAGGATGATCAAGAAGCCGGGCATACACAGGATGATGATGATGCCCCACCACCATCTCCACCCCCAGGACTTGGTACTGGTGGGACATGGCCAGATGAAGGAGGCCAGTCACAGCCAGACCAACCAGACCAGACTGAGGAACAGCAAAAAAGACAGGAAACAAAACAATAGTCGGGTCATCAGTAGACTGAAGAACAGCAGCCTAGTAACACTGGAGATGAGCCAACTAATCAGTCCCATCACAGCAGAGAGGCTAAAGGGAAAATGAAGGTTAAGGATGAAGGACCAGTGAATGATCATTAGCATTCACTGTAGCTCATTACCTTGAATAAGCAGCTGAGACATCAACAAACCTCCATCACACCAGACAGTATCTGGAGGATGATGCTCTATGGACTGATTTAGAAAGGTTCCAAAGATTATATGTGGGAGCCAGGGAAATGGTGGAACATTGAAAATCTACTGCTTTCCATGATAAAGAAGCCTACAGACTACCTGCGCATCCCAATACAGTTCAGCTGTTGGAACGAGTTCCAGAATGGATACTCAATGCTGATGAGAAAGTGGTAAACCCGCACTGGCAAAGCTGGCCAATTGCAGATTGTCACTCTTTAGCTCTAGAATTGGAACTTCTGCTGGGTAAAAAACCAACTTACCGCTGTTTGAAGGATGTTAGGGTCCAACTTAAGGATGTTCTGGTACAACTGCAAACTGCCAGAGATGTTTTGGACTAGAGAGTGAAAGCTATCCTGGAGGACCAGACAGCCACTAGCAGAGGACCCCAAACGCGAATGTCAGTAGGAGCACAGGAAACTGCTCTCCGAACCCTATTCCAGCTAGTAAGAATTACTAGGAAGATGATGCAACAAGAGAACCAGGCAGTTCTGAATTTCTTGGAATTTGTGTCTGATTCTCCAGTTCTCTTGTATGCTGTTCCAGCAAGAGAAACTGAGTTGCCAAGATTTTTTCCAGCGCTGTATCCTCAACATGAAGAACCAGTTGATCGACTCACGTATTTCAAAATAACTGATGAGCTTAGGGATTGGTATGAGCGATCAACTGTGGAATGGAAGACTTGGCAGACATTGCTGAATGATGCTCTTCAAATCAATGACATCCAGGCAATGAAGGAAGAGCTACATAGGATTCAGCTGTGTATGGGCCAGTGGAAGATTCAGGTCCGAGGATTGACTAAGATTACTAATCAGCTACTACAGCTCACGGTCGAATCTTCCAAACTGCCTGAGAAAGACATTGCAGCAAAGCCGGGTTTGGCACCGCAGTACAGGAAGATGGCTGAGATTCTTTTCGAAGCTCGTGTCAAAACCAATCAGCCTCTTCCCGAAGGATGGATCCATACTGCTTTGCATTGTCATAAACTCGCTAGAACCAGATTGAGCAAGGGCAGGCGTACACTCTATGACCCTGACACCAAAACCTATCATTCTCTCACACCTTATGAGGTAGAGATGACCACATACCGGCGAGATCATCAGCTTGAGCAAGAGGCCATTTACCGACTGATTCAGAAGGAGAACGCTGATGCTGGGACTTCTCAGGCACCAACACGGTCAAAGAGCAAGGGCAAAAGGAAGACGGTCCAATGGAAGGATACTGGGTAGTTCTATCTCAGAATTCAGGGGCGACTTTTCTTCTCAGCAGGCAAGGAGAGATGACAGCTCCACCTTGGCCTTTTCAACTGCCTCTCGAAAAGATAGTGCTCTTTTCTAGAGCTCTGCATCCTTCACCATCTTCTCAATGTCAGACTCTGACAATCCACCAGAAGATGGATTGTCAACATCAGAACCAGACGATGGATTTTTCAGTTCCACATTAGAACCAGACAATGGATTTTTCAGAAATTTTGGAATCTTGCCAAAATTCAAGAAAGAAGGGAAGGATGTAGACGGCTGGCGTGTCACCATGTGGGAACGTGTTCTTAGAAGATGGGCAGTGAATCACTTAGTAATTACTACGGTAAACCCGAAGCATATAAATAGGGCTCATTACTTTGATATCGGGGGGGCAATTGTTATCACTTGTATTAGCGCTTTGAGCTATAATTGCACTTGAGCATCAGTGGTAGTATTATCGGCTACACTTTCTCTCTCTGTAATCATATTCACTGTAATCTCAAGCATGATATATATATATTCCAGTGATACTGACTTCTCAACAGTCTTCTGAATCTGAATCTGAACTTTATTCCAGTCTTTAAGTCTGATTCTCATTTCAGTATTCATATTTCAGTCTAGTCTGCTCTCTGAACTCTTCCTACTCTAAGTAGCTGAAATCCTTCAACACTGGAATTAGCTGTCTCAAGAGATCAGCTCCAATTCCAAGCACACTATTATTTAGACAAACATTCATGAGAAATTTGTGGTGGAAACATCTAGTTCACATTTCCAAGGTGAGAGGTATGAAGTTCATATTTCAAGTAGCCCAGTGTATACATATGGAGACTTTGCAAGGCGAGTAGCACATAGAAAACCATACATGGATTGCAAACATATTTACTTCATCTTCCTTTGCTACTTTGGCATGAATGTGAACCACAATATGTTTATCCATCAAAGCAAGCTAACAAATGAGGATTTTCTTTGTGTGCTCAATATTCGTCGTACTACTTGAGTAAGGAGTGATGTTTAGTAGTTGTATCCCAAGAATCTCTTAGCCCTATGGGAACTTGTTTTATAAAATTGTAATTCTTTTTTTTCCAAAAATTCCAAGAGTCTATTTCAAATACATGATGGTGGCTTATGTTTTTTGGTTTTCCACCTAAGTGGTGTTGACTAAAGAAAGTCTTGTTTGTCAAACATAGAGGGAGTTATGTTGTGGAATGAGCTGAATGTGTTCAAAAAACTATTCTAGATTGGCAGTTAGAGTTAGTTCAACTCAGACTAAAGACTTCAGATCAGACTTTAGTACACTGAAAGACAAAACTAGAACTGGAAATATGAAGACACTAGAAACAAAAATTGGAACTAGAATTGTATTTTTCATATTAGAAAAGTATACCATTGGAGTCAATACTGAATGAGCTTCCAGCTTAATGAAAGTACAAGGTACAACAACCAATGGCTCAAGATAAAAATATGAGGCTTGCGGTTAGGAACTTAGGATTTGGAACTAGAATCTAGGCTCTTAAATATAGTATATCGGGTCCCCAAAATGAAGTAATGGGTCATATTTATATTCTTTGAACCTGTATCTAATTGATTGTGTACTATGGTAACTGTCTCTGGATTACCGCTTCTAAAAGCCTCTAGTGCAATCATCCATGAGCTCCTACCGTCCACATTTCTCCTCCCCTTTCTTGAATTTTGGTATGTAACCAAAATTTTCAGTAATCCTCTGATTTTAGCCAGTGTTTGTCTAGCATAATTTATTTTTGTATGGTGCCTTCTTCTTTTTGTGTGGTATCTTGGAAGAATCTGGAGCAGTTGAACCAGCATCAGCCTTTTGAATAACTATGAAAATGGATTCTTGCTCTAACTTGTATTTCTAGCCATTTTCATCTCTACTTCATAAGGTGTCAATGGATTCCATGTTTTGGTGTTGGGGTCATATAAAGTGCGTTTGCCCTTGATAAGCCTAGCCCTAGCCAGCTTATGGCAATATGATGTCGTATGCATCGACCCCTAAGACAATAGATGCTTGCACTTGATGCGAGCCTCGAACATGGATTCAACCATTTCTTTGAACTAGGGTTCAGAGGATGCCTTAATGGACATCTCGTTCTTCTATATCTTTGAGGTCTTGATCATTAGCTAAAGAAGTTGATTTGTAACTTTAATGAGCCTTTTGAGTTGTACCTTCTTCCATTGCCCCATCATAAGTTGAAAATTTTGTAGATCAGTGGTCTCATATCTCCATGTGCAAAAAGAATTTGAAAAGTGGACAGTACTCAAGAGAATAAGATCATTGCTCTCATTTCTATTGTGCATTATGTTTTTGATTGACTAATCAAGTGTGCTTGTTAATCTTTCTTGCTTATTCAATGTGTGGTTTGGATCTCAATTTGATAATTAAATTTTGCATAATATTATGTAAAGAAAAAAGAGTCATTGCATCACTTATTTGGCTATTACATACTGTCTCCTCTTGCACTGAAGAAGGGTCTACATACGGGTCATAAGTAGAGTAGGTTATACAGTGGATTTGGTTGAGCTCGTGTTGGACGGATACGCCGCGATGGACGTCAGCAGAGCGAGAACTCACCTAACAAGATTTGTTAGCTAAGGACGAAGCTCGACCCGCACGCACGTGGAAGCAAGCATAAGGTGTCAACCTACACTTGACTGACTCCTAACTAATTCCTACAGAGGTCTCTACCAATTGTCTAAGCCACAGCCTTCAAGAGTGCATAAGAGAAAACTTCCTACAACGCTGTTTAGAGCCGAACACCCATCAAACAATCTCGAAACACCATAGAACTTGAAGGAGACCCTACTAACACCAATAGGTCGCTCTCCCTAAGGTCTATGAACCAAAACCTCAACCCAAAACACCCGGTACAAAATCATGTAGGATGTCTGGCCGAAATTTGCAGGTCTTCGTTTCCGAAATCTAAAGTGACTAATGTGTAGCTCTACTCAATGTGAACGCGTGGATATGCTGCAATGCAAAATCGGACAGCGTATGCTCACCCAATCACAAGATGAAGCTCGTAGAAGGAGCTTGCAAAACCGGACCGTACGCGTGCAAAGTAGGTATCAGTGCATAGCTCTTATCGAGGGCAATACGCTGCACTTCTCCGCACTCGATTCCGACCACCCGTGCACACGTAGAGTCAAGATGAAGCTCACACTCTCTCTCGTACACAGTACGCTCACTCACAGACTTCAAAAACTTGTTTTAAAAATGACAAAAGGTTTTTCATTAAGGTCAAAAAGTGGTATATAAACCTTACAATTCTCAGTTCCAAATCAACCATCTACTCAATCTAACTATCAAAACTGGGATAGAATCTGGAAACTTCTGTAAGCCCCAATATTTACAAGGTGAAAAATCAGGTTTCCTCAATAAATGAATAATTAAAAAAAATGATAATCTTCATGTAGTCAGTTTCCGTGGGGTGTGTCCAGCTTCTAACACTCCCCCCCTCCTTGCTCATGTCATCCCCGACATGGCCGTTGAGCTGCTTCTTCATCGTATGGTTTCGCCCATCTTGATCAGTGATTCATATCTTGCATGTAGATTCATCATTGTTGGGCCAAAAATATCAGTGTTTATTGTGAAGAAGCCGGTGTAGAAAGCTTCTTCAAAGGCCCGGAGGCGATAGGATGGCAGAAACATTATCCTTTGATACAACGCATGTATCACCTCCTTGGAAGGCTGACCAGACAGATCATAGGCACATCTGTAAGTATCTTGGAAGAAGAAGATACTGTCTGTCACCTGGCCTGGCTTGAATGTCTCAAATTCTACTAAAAGAGTTTTGCAGATTTTCTTCATCATGATGCACGTAAGGTCAGGTGACCCAGTGAACAATTTGAAGGTGCCCGTTAGGGTTTTCACCATGTATTGGACACTTATTCTCTCACCTGCCTTCAAGCCCGACAACTTAGGATAATTCAGCCAAGTGGGTTGGCTCCTTTGTAATATCTCCTGGGCCTTCCACGTCCTGATCCTTGGTAGAGGACAAGAGCTGAGGTTGTCTCTAATGGTTTTTGGTGCCTCTACCAAATGGATTAGGCATTGTGGGTACTTCGTCAGCCATGCCTTCCTCCATTTTGGCTGAGAGTCAACTATTAACCTGGCTCCTTCTGGCTGAGAGATATCTGCGTTGTAGAGTGGCACTGTCGGCTCTTCTCTAATCCTCTTATTGATGGTGGTGGCTTCATATTTTAGCAAAGGATATGGGAGAGAGGGCTGAAGCCATTCGCGCCCTAGGTTGCTGGCGTCAATCTTCTGGATGGTCATGGACTTGAAAACCCTTTGGTCCCATTCCAAGGCTTCCTTAGTCGTCTCTCTGATTTCCACTTCTATTGCTTTACACAGCTTTTCTTCCTCTTCATGTGTCAGATCTTGTGGCTCTTGAGAGGATCCTCCTAGGATTTCTGCTTGCATAGGTGTGTCCACAGGATCTACCACATTTTCTAAATCTATGCCCTCAGTGGCCGCTGGCCCCGTGCCTTCTTGCTCTCCGGCTTGCTGTCCTCTCAGCTCCTCAATCTGCTTTAGGAGTTTTTGTTTTTTTGTTTCAGCTTCTTCTCCCATGTTCACGAGGAGGTCGTTCAACTCTGCGTTTATCTTCTCCGCCTCCTCGAGCTTTTTTTTGACACTTTCTAATTCCTCTTGCATGGCTTTTTGTTCTTCTTCCATTCGTGTTTGCATAACAATTAACCCTTCTGCCATCATCAATCGTTGCTTTTTCTCCAGAGTCAGCTCCTTCTGAAGTTCTTGCATCTGTTCTTCATAAATTTGGCTTTCCGTAGTGATGTGAGTCAAGCTAGTAGCTTTGACTCTTGCATCTGTTCTTCATAAATTTGGCTTTCCGTGGTGATGTGAGTCGAGCTAGTAGCTCTGACTCTAGCAGGAGATGCACGTAGCCTCTGGATGGTTTGATCTTTCACTTTAAGCTGGTCCTTGAGTTCAAGGACCTCATCCTGGCTGGCTTCTTGATCTATCTCCGCCTTTTCTTTGGCGTTTCACATTGCTTCAACTTGATCTATTCCTTTCCCTCTCTGCATATATCAATGATTTGCTGAGTTGCTTACACTCCTCTTCGACTCCTTGCATTCTTTGGGCTGCTGCCTGATTTTCTTTTTCCATATCCTGGCATCTTTGCAATGCCCTTGCTAGACTGGCCTGTAGCTCCGCTTCTCTCTCTTTCTGCCTTTGACTTTGTCCTTGTAAAGAGCCTACTTCCAGCTTTATCTTCACTTCAGTGGCCTTGAGAGCTGCCATCTCACTTTCTGAGGCCATGGACTGCGCTCTTAACCCGGTTAACTTCGTCATCACCACATCCCAATCGTTGGAGGGCGGGTGCAAGTCCACTGTATTTGTGGCCATCTCTTTTAGTTCTACCAACCTGATGCTTGTTAAGTATGGAGCCTGATTTACCCTTGTAATTTTCTGTGGTAAAAGCGCACATTTGTAAGGCCCCCATTATGAGGAGAAGCCATCGTGCGTGGAGGAAAATCACTCACCGGAAACCAAAATTTTCATGGACAAGAATCAGGGGAAACTTTTTTTCGCCGGAATATTCTTTTTCGCCGGAATATTATGGCCGGACGGCGGCCGGAAAGTGGTCGGAAAACAACCGGTCGGTTGGCCGATGGCCGGTAGTCAATGGCCGATGGCCAGTGGTCGGAAGTCAATGGCTGGTGGCCGGTGGTCGAAAGTCAATGGCCGATGGCCGATGGCCGAATTCAATGGCCGGTGTTGTCTTCTCAAGGGCGGCCACACATGGGCGGATTGGAGGGTCCGATTTGGACTTATTCGCACAAGGGCGGCTACACATGGCTGTCTCTCATAAGAGAGGGCAGCCCTTTTGGCCTATAAAAGGAGGCCATTTCTACACACATTTCATAGTGTGAAGTTGATGCAACAAGGTGAGTGTGAGGTGGTGAGAGTGAAGCAAGGCGGGAGCTCCATTAAGGGTATAATCCCTTTGTAAACTACTTCTTGTTTTGAAGTACTAAAGCCATTGAGTGGCTACTTTCCCGTGGACGTAGCCCACATTGGGTGAACCACGTATATCGTGTGTACTCTCTCTCTCTCTCTCTCTCTCTACTCTATAATCTCGTGTATATAAATCTGTCTCTCTCCATTAAGTAATCTACTCAATTATCTATTTAGCTACGTCTTATTTCCTAACAATGCTTTGCATTTGCTCCTTAGGCCCTGTGCTTGCCAAGTCGAATGCGGTTGTGGCAGCCTCTTCTTTTGTGTATCCTGCTGCTAGCAGGTCCAGAAATGTGTTGTATGCTTCATTTGGCTTTGTCTCCTCACTCTTGGGTTTAACCTCTTCCCTTTCCTGGATTTGTTCTTTCTTGTGTTCTTCCTGGCCTTTGTGTTTGTCTTCCTCCTCTTTATCTTCTTGTGGAGGGCTGCAAGGAGGTGGTGAGGGCGGTGGGCTGGCCGGTAGAGATGTAGGTTTTTTCTTTAAATCTCGGTATGCCTTAGTCTTCCTTTCTCTCTCTTGGCTCTCCTGTTCGTCCAGCAGTTTCTGTCGTACTTGCTCCACTTTCTCTTCTGTGAAAGGTACATGTGGAATATCTTCTGTGAAAGGTACATGTGGAATATTTTCTAATGCGGCATCAAGAATCTCAAAATTTTTAATATAATCTTTGAATCTGTCCCTTTGCACCCTTCGGGATGATCCCGACCTTGCTTCTAGAGACGGCTTCCAGAGTTCACTCAAATCGCCTTTAAGGGCCCTTTCTGCTCTGAAGCTCTCCATTAGCCGCTCTAGTCTTGCCGCTTTTTGTGACTTTGTCTCTTTTGTCAGCACTTGGGCAAATTCTTTCTTTCCCATCTTTTGCTCTGGCTGCTCTTCCTGAACAGGCTCTAGCCGTCTTTTCAATCTTGTGGCAACCCTTGGTGCTTTTTGTGGCTCGTCTTCTTTGTCTTCTTTGAGCCTAAACCAGTCGTTTTGTGACGGGGGGTCATGCCATCTTCCTTTTGCGTGCAATGCCCCATAAATCACCTTAGTGATTAGTTCTCCTGGCACAATATATGTGGGCTTCTTGTTACCCATCTTCACTAGGTTGTCATGTATATATGATGCATAATTGATTATCTTTGGAGTGCTCTTCATCATTGCTCCTGGCAACATTCTGTACTTTTGTGGCCGCTTTGTACACATATGGAAGTATTGGTTGTACAACTGACTCATGATTTCCACTTTTGGGTTGGCAATATCTTCAAAAGTGTAGTTGCCTTTCTTCTCAGTGTACACCTTGACATGATCTCTTCTTTTAGTTACACTATCACCCTTGTTGGAGAGGTCTAGTGCATCTGCTACAACTTGCTCGGTGATGACTATTTCTGTTTCTTGCCTGCCTTGCAGATTGGTTACTCTGGCCACTCCGTCTTCTTTGATGGTTGTCACAAATTCCCAGACTCTCTTTATGTCAACCCCTGCTGGCACTGCTTCAAAATAGTTGTGGAGATCAATCTTCTCCAAGTATCCGGCCATCTTGCTTCTTACAAACTCATTGAGTTCCCGCGGTAGCATTGGTAGCTCGATCACATTCCCTTCAGTGTCTTTGAACACTCCTTGGTAGATCTTTAGGTCGTTAGACTCTAGCAGATCTTCTTGGATCCATGTGCTGGTGGGCTTTAGTGTTCCTTCTGGTATGACGAAGGCCTCCACTTCTTCTAGGTAATCCTTAATGGTCATTCTTTTCTTCTTTGCCGGTGACTTCGCCGGCTGCCATAGATCCTGTTGCACTCAGTAGTCCAAAGTTAGCGTTTTTTCCATATTAGCTGAGAAACTGAGTTTTATCTATCCAAATGACTTGAAAATTGAAAATAAAGCTTAAAAGGAACTTGTGAAACTGTGCATGTGCTCACAGTGAAATTCTGGCCAAAGATTTCTATTTAGACATCCTATGCGTAGGATGTCTTTTTCATCAGAATTGGTTGATACTTGACATGCTGGTAGTGCATGGCTTATGGAACATGGCTATGTGCTTGGATATGGATTTGGGCATTAAAAAATGGATTTTTTGGGCTAATTCAGGCTTTAGGTCACAAATTGGGTAGAAGGTCCATAACAGGTAGCAAGTGATGTCCAAATGGGTTGAAAATTGGTATATGGGCTCATTGCACCATGGTATTGGCTCCCATGATGTCACTCTTTGCACAGAAGGTCTAAATTATGCTGGAGACATCCTACGCGTAGGATGTCTATTTCATCAAAATGGCATGGGATTTGTTTTGTGGTTAGTCCTTGGCCTATGGAACATGGCTATGCTCTTGGATTTGGATTTGGACAAGGATTGATGCTTGTAAGAGCCTGTGTAGTGTTTTTGGGCTCAAAAAGTGTATCTTGAAGGTGTTGGGGGTCAAAAATGATTAGAATGGCCTCAAAATTGGTATATGAGCTCTTGATGATGATGTGATTGGATCTGGAATGGACAAACATCCTCTGTAGGCCAAAAATGTAAAATAGACATCCTACGTGCAGGATGTCTACTTCACCAATTTCTGCTTCTGACCACACAGATTGGTTGGTTATGTGCTTGTGAATGTGTTGTGCAAGCTTCATGTGATTTGGACAAGATTTGGTAGGTCTATGGCCCATTATTGCCTCTATGCCCCAACTTTGCGTTTTTTCATGCATATGAGGTTAATTTTGGTCCAAATGTGATGAAACTTGGTGGCTAGCATGTGAAGGTCATTCAGAAAATGTGTGTGATGAAAAAGGTTGGGATCTGTGCCTAAAAATGCCCTTGAGACATCCTACGTGTAGGATGTCTCCTGTTGATTTTTTAATGGAATGTGCCACTAGTGCCTGCCCTTGGTCCCCCTGAGTCCCTTTTAAGCCTAATTTCAACAAAAAAGTCAAATGGATAGAAAGTAACTCCCTGTGTGGACTTCAGAGCCTCCGAGCCCTTTTTTGACTTTTGGAGTGCTTTTGGCGATGATGAAATTTCTTGATGTTGGTCTCCATAGCTTCCCAATCCCTTGGGGATCCTTGCCGTATGGTTTTTGTCGACTTTGGCTTCACCGGAGCTTCATTTGGCAATTTGCCTCTCTAGAAGCACCCGTGGTTGCGTTTACATGTCTTCGATGATTTGTGGTGGTCTACTACCATAGGACTTGGTTGTTGATGGTCTAGGAAAGCCGCTCATGAAGTTTGGTGGCAAACGGGCATGCGGTTTGGCCGCGAGGGCTATTTGACGCTTTGTGTGTCTGATGCCGTTTCTGAATTTTAGTGCCACTTTGGGTCACTTTCTGGTCATGTGGGCCACATAGTCTTGTCGAGCATGTCGAGATGCTCCAACCCATGAATTTTGGTAGCATTTGGGCACCTTTTCGCCGATTTCCCATTTGGTGGCCTCTTGCGGGATTCTAGGAATTAGGGTTTTTCCGGATGGTTTTCTATTGCCTTTGGACATCCAAGACTGGTCTCCTATGCTAGGGTAAGTTGCCGATGAAGTTTCGTTGCTTTTGGGTTAGCCATTAGGTCGCCGCCTCTACTTGTAGGTCTCTACTGCCCGCTTTGTGTGTGAACCCTATGCTAGTTTTCGCGACAAAACGACAAACATGCGCAAAAAGCTCAAGGTGTTGAGCCTACCTCTCATGTCTGAAGCCCGTCGGGTAGTCGTGCGCGTCGTAGAAGCTGTTGGAAGGTCCGTTCGCTCTAGGTGGCAGAAGCTCTCTCCAAAAGGTCAATAGTGAAAATGAGCTAAAAATGAGGTGAAAATTTCTTATAATGGAGGTCCCCGAACCACTTTTCATGAAATTTGACATGTGCTCCCAACTTCTTGCGAGATGCGGTTTAGGCTCAAAAATTTCTTGATTTGGACTCCATTTGCCCTGTTTGCCAAAAATTTGGCATTTCGGTCAAAATCTGGCCAAAACACGCTTTCCGCTCTAGTCTCATAATTGCACTCCCACTGTACCATAGGTTGTCCTATAGTCACTGATCATCCCCATATTTTTTGTTTTTCATTATGACCGTTTTTCACTTGCTTTTTGTATTTTTGAAGTTTTTCTGCTGAAAATTAGCAATATTAAAAGGAAAATAGCAGATCAAACCCAAAAAATCCCCAAAAATCATAATAAATCACAAACATCACCGCCAAACATTATATGGCCGGATTTCTCCGTTTTATCAATATTTTGCCCGAAAAGGGGCTATTTCTACTTATATACACACACCTAGGGGCTTGGTTTGGCGTTTGGCCCCATATACCTATAGATACATGCTGTATAAGGGCATATGTACTTGGTTAGTCCAAAAAAGTTCGCAATCAAACAGCAACCCTTAAAATATTCAAAAATCATGCCTTTTTTTTTTGCTCTTTCTGCTGTTGGTTCCGCATTTGAGAATGCCTCCCCCCTCCTAGCCGGAGTCCTCCCGGATGACAAGGTATCGCCTCGAAGTATGTGCCGTGCCTAGGTTGAAAAATTTGTGCTAATGCTTGGCCGATTAATGTGGCCCTAATTTATGCATACTCGGTCAATGCATGGAAAAATTAATGCTGTGCAAGAGAAGGGAATAAGCCAGATGCTTATTGGCATTCGCCGTCGAGGTTTCCTATTTTCTTTGCAAGTAACAGCTGTAACTCTTCTGCTCTCTGTTTAATTGTCTTTTTTGCAAAAGGCAGTCGCCTTGACGCTACTGTTGATATAGCCTTAGTTGTTTCTATGGAGAGTAGTGGTATGGTCGGAATGGCCATAGACTGTATTTCTTTTGCTTTCCATTGGTAGCTTGTTTTTGCCAGTTTGTGTAGGTGTTTTGCTACTTCCTGTGTTGCCACTGTTTTGTTGCTGATTGGCATCCACATAAGTCGGTTGTCCTTTTTCAAATGCAGCTGTCTGCCTTCCGTTGTTGCTTGTACTGAAGGGAGTTTCTTTTGCTTTTGTTTTGGTATCCAAATGTGAGTAACATTTGGGTTATTGCTGAGCATTTTCTTTGGGATCCATATCTGTTTTATGCCCTTGGTTTTTGGTTGAACTATCTGCTTCGGTTGAATTCTTTCGTTGCATTGTTGTTTGTCTGCCATGTCATTTCTATCCTTCCGCATCCATACTTATTTCCCTTGTTTTGGTAACCTAGATCTTTGCATTGCGGTCGGTGACTTCGTATGTATGTAGTTAGCATGGTTGGCTTTTACCTGTCTGTTGGCCTTGGGTATCATGTTGTTCTTTGGTGGCATTCTTGCTTTTGTCTCTTTTGCCAGTGATTGCATTGCTGGCAGCTGATTATTCCGGTATTGCTGAGCAAAGGCTATTACTTGTTGTTCTTTTGCATGCTGAATTTTGACTGCACTCGCATTCCAATCTATTTGCACATTGTACTCTTTTTGCCAAGGGTGTCCCAACATCATTGGGTGTTGTGTGCTTGCATCCTCCACCACATAGAATTTGTGTGGGTAAATATATTGATGTAGTTGTACATGTAATATGGTCCAGCCCAATGTTTTCAACGAGTGTGATGTACTACTTTCCAGCACTTGAGGAGTAGGATGAAGTTGACCTGTGGATTTGAGTTGTTGGTATGATCCGTAATAGATCAAATTTGCTTGAGCTCTAGAATCAAGCAATGCCATCAATTCAACTTGATTGCTACCCACTTTGACTGCAATTATTGGCTCCACCGTGTCTTCATTCAACTTTGTTAGTCGAATGGCATTGATTCGCAATGGTGCTCCACTTTGTTGTTGTTGTTGTCGCAGAAGTCTTCGTTTTGCAATGCGTTCTTTGGCTTCTGCTTGAGCTTCTTCTCGTACTCTCTGTTTTTCCTTCATTCGTTGTTTTCCTTGACGAATTTGTTGAAGCATATCCTGTGTGAGTGGTAAATGATATTTCTTCAGTCGACATCCACTAATCTAGTTCGGCATTTCTTCACCGGCTAATGTAGCAAGCTTGACAGCTCCGCTTTGTGATAGATCACTAATCACAAAGGGTCCCATCCCTCGCTTTTTAACTTTCTTGGCATGTTGCTTCAAAGTATAAACAAGTACATAATCACCTGTTTTGAACTCTTTAGTGCGCACATGCTTGTCAAAAAACTCTTTTTGTCTTCTCTTTTTAGCATAGATTGAAGCTACAGCTCTCAAGCGGAGTTCATCTAGCTTTTCAAGATCATCTATTCTTGAAGAGAGCTCATGCCCTGTCCATTGTAAACGTTTCGCTACTCGTAGAGTTGGAATTAAAAACTCTATGGGTAGTATAGCATTTAGGCCAAACACCATGTTGTACGATGTTGTTCCTATCGATGTTTTGTAAGCTACCCTGTATGCCCATAGTGTTGAGTGTAGCTGCTGATCCCAATCTGTTCTTGACTCTGATACTATTTTAGTAAGAATCTTGCATAGTGTTTTATTTGTGGATTCAGCTTGTCCATTGGCCTATGGATGGTATGGAGCAGATTTCCTATGTATGACCATGAATTTCTCTAGCAGATATTCAATGACTTCATTAAGAAAATGTGTCCCACGATCATTGACAATTTCTATTGGTAAACCGTATCGTACAAACACATTATCATACAAAAATTTTGCAGTAGTTCGTGCATCAGCTTTTTGCGTTGCCTTGGCTTCCGCCCATTTTGTGAGATAGTCCATAGCCACAATGATATATTGGGTATAGGTGCGATATGCAGGGGGTGAGATAGGTCCCACAAAATCAATTCCCCATTTTGCAAATGCTCTTGCTCCCATCATTGGCCGTAGTGGCATCTCATCTCTCTTTATTGGCACCTTGGTGCGCTGACATGTGTCACAACGCTTTACAAACTCTTCAGCATCCATGTGCAATGTAGGACACCATATTCCTGCGGTTAAGACAATTTTTGTCGTCTTATCGCCCGAAAAATGGCCTCCACTTATTCCTCTATGTGCATGTTCTAGAATCAGCAGGTATTCAATTTCACTTGCACAGATTCTAAGTTGATTGTCCTTTCCTCGCTTATAGAGTTGGTTCCCAATTAACTGAAAGTCACGAGCTTCGAGCTCTATAGCTTTTTTTTGTGCTCTTGTTATGTTCTCAGGAAACGTCCTGGTGGTTAATAAATCAATGATATATTGACTCCATGCAGGTGCAATGTTTACCTGAAACAATGTCGCGTGATCCACAGGTCGTTTGGCACTACATATAGTACAATTGGTAACATAAGAAAGTGTGTCCGCATAGATAGTTGGCCAATAAACCCCTAACTGTATCAGTCTCTGGTATGTTTTCACTGTTGAACAATGAAATGCACAATCCGGGACATGGGCTTCTTCAAGGTAGCACTCGAATCCTTCCGGATTTATACATAATCGTAGGATTTGGTGCGATCCTAGATGATACAGCCGTCCTGCTATCAATTGGAAGTTTTTTGTTTGTCGAATTGTTTGTTGTTGTTTTCTGTATTCCGTATTATCAAACCTACTTCCAAAGGAAATAATGCTAACAATTTCTTGAGACCATTTGGGTATCATTTCAACATTGAAAAGATAAGCATCTGGTATGTCATCATCTACTCCTTCAGGAGCTTCCCCGTTGTGTATCCTTGAGAGATGATCCGCTTGTAGATGGGCTTTACCCTTTTTGACCACCACTGTGAAATAAAACTCTAGCAATATAATAAACCACAGTACAATTCTCCCTGTATTGCATGGTTTATTTACTAGATACAAAAGAGCTTGATGATCTGTAAAGAGCACAAATTTGTTTGCGAGCAAATAATGCCGAAATTTCTTCACAGCATAAATCATTCCTAACCCTTCTCGTTCGATGGTCGTGTAGTTCTTTTTCGCACTGTTTAGCTGTCAGCTTGCATAACAGACTGGAAAATCCATTGTTCCGTCTCCAGGTTGAGCCAGAATACTCCCGATTGCATATGCAGAAGCATCAATGTGAACATGGAATATTTTTCCCAATCTGGTGCTTTAAGTACAGGTGCTGATATAAGGTTTTCATTCAACTTTTGGAATGAATTTTCACACTCCTTGGTCCAATTGAAATTGACTAGAAAACCATACAGAGGTTGTGCGATGACCGCATACATGTATATGAACCTTCGATAATATCCGCAGTGTCCCATGAAGGATTGCACTTGTTTTGCATTAGTAGGCCTGGATAGGTCTACTATGACTTTGACTTTGTCTAGGTCAGCGGTTATACCATTTCTTGAGACAATGTGTCCGAAGATGTAGCCTTGCTTAACCATAAAGATACACTTTTCCGGGTTAAGACAGATTCGATATGTCCTGCATTTTTCAAAGACCTTTTGCAAATGGTCAATATGTTCCTCTCGTAGAAGGGAGTGTACACAAAGATCATCCATGTATATTTCTAAGAATATTCTCAGGTATTCTTTGAACGCGTGCGTCATTAATCTTTGGAAGGTAGTTGGGGCATTAGTTAAGACCAACGGCATAGCTCGATACGCATAAATTCCCCATTCTGTGGCAAACGCTGTTTTGTGATGATCCTCCCTTGCAATTGCTAGTTGGTTGTATCTTGAAAACCCATCCAGAAAGAAATAAGCCCGTTTTCCAGCCACCCGCTCAAGTACATGTTCTGTGATTGGCAAGGGATAATTACCCCGTATGGTGGTTGCATTCACCTTTTTGAGGTTTACACACACTCACAGTTTTCCGTTCTTTTTGGGAACTACCACAATGGGTGACACCCAATCTGTATGTTGGATTTCATAGATGAATTCAACTTCCATCAGCTTGTCAATCTCCTCTTTGATTCGTTTAGCAAATGTATCATTATATGTATAAGGACGTTGTTTGCTAGGTTTTGCATCCGATTTCAAAGGAATTGTATGTTGACATATCTATGGATCAACTCCTTTGAGGTATTTATAGGACCATGCAAACACATCTTTATATTTCTTGAGAAGTTGTGTTAGCCGTTCTTCTTCTTCAGGCTCTAAATCGTTTGCTATATAGACCGGCTGAGGATTTTCACCTGGTTCCGCGAGGTCTATCCTTTTTGCATTTTCTGGACCATCGTAAGATTCTTGGTTGGTTATGTCCCTGACTGGTGGTGTCATGATGATTTTTTTGTCCCGGATGGTAAATTTCCGATAGTGTGATGGTACATTCATGTTTCCTTTCTCCGACTCCCCTTTACCATCACTATCTTCTTCAGTAGTCCATATCTCACGTAAAGACCGTTTCAGTTCTTGGTATTTCTGTTTACGCTCCAGTTTCGTCCACTCTTTGTCTTTTGTTGTTTCTTTTTTTTATTTTTGAGATTTTTGTGATTTTGTTTCTGTTTTAGCTTTTCGTTCCTGTTTTATTTCCTCTCGCGTTCTTTCCCTTCGATCTTTTGAGAATCTTCCTGATATTTGATCTTTTACACAGTCCTCTGCTTTTACAAGCATCAAATAGTGAGTTTTACCTTTTATCCTGGGCATTAGGTTCTCTCTCACTTTGTTTCCTGCTCGTTTCCTCCTATAGCATTCCTGGCGTCTAGGGTGCTGATTAGCAAAATCATAAAACTTGCTATTCTCTGTTTCCCTTCCACGCTCACTTGAAGTGTCTGAACACTCATTATCTGCATCATTGTTCACTTCCAGATGCTCAGAAGAGTTATAAAACTCTTCTTGTCCTGGTGGTTCTATCGTCTCATCTTCTCCTGGTATAATGCTTACCATGTAGTAGGGTAGCACATCATAGCCATCCTTATCGCAAAATTTTGTTGTTGGACTATCTGTAATGGTACAGACATCCAATGTTGCTAGTATGTGTTCCCATTCTAGAGGTTCCAAGGCATCTTCAGGGAAAGGTTCCGGAATATACTCCTTGTTCTCAATCGCTCTTTCTAAGATGCATTCCTCCCTTCTTAAGCTTCCACAATGTGAAGCTCCGCACATCCATAGATCTTTTTGTTGCCCTAACCATGCTGGGAGTTCCGATCCTGCTACTGTAGCTGAATCAAACTCTTCCACAGGTGTTTGGTTCACATCTTTGTAACTATGGTCTTTCAGGTGTATTTTAGTTGTTGTCTCGCCATGTCTGAGGTATATGTGGTCGTAACCCCAATCTTGGACCATTTTCAATTGTCGCATGAATGGTCTTCCAAGGATGATCTCATAATTGTTCTTTTTGTCGAAATCGACTATTGCAAATGTATGCTCATACTCGATTCCGCACGAAGTGAAAATCACTTTTTCTAAGAGTCCTAGAGGCTTCTCCATGAACCCATCTGCTAATTGCAATTTCATTTGGTAGCTCTTAAAGCTAGTTTTCCCCATTTTTTCCAGATTTCCTTGGTGGCGATAGCAACTCCCGCTCCACTGTCAAGAATAGCTTTGGAAACTACTCCTTGGAATTCTACTCGTAGCTTGGTGTTTCCATCTTCTTCCTCGCAATACTCTCCAACCTTGTTTAATGGTACTAGCCTAGTGTTTAGTTGAGGCCTATCCAACTCTTTGATCCCTTCCTGTAGCCTCAAGGTGGGGTCTTTCACTCCAAATTTTTCTAGGCATTTACCTACTGTGGTCCACATGTTTGGTCGTAACCTTAGGAGTTCTGCTAATGTGATTGTGCATGCGACCGGGGTGGACAATAACTCAATCAATCCTTGTGAATCCATCACTTTGTTAGAAGAAAGTCTTTGAGATGGGATTGCTCTCACTTCAGAATTGGCTTCATACTCTCCTAGGTAAGAGGGTAAAGTTTTCAGTGAGTCTGGTTGGCTATGCCCCGAACTAATTGATTCCTGGTCTCCCCCTTGTGAATGTATCTCAAAGTTCATTTGTGACCTTGCCTCAAATTCTTCAATAGGAGGTAAGATCACATTCTTCTCTTTTCTCGTGCTATTCATGTGGTTACTCATCTTGTTAGCCTCGTTGACCTCACGGTTTTGCTTCCACAGATCGTCTAGACAGTTATAGTCCTTACCCGTTTCTGTCAATGTTTTAGGCTGGAACCCGTCACTTGCCTCATCTGTTGTATTTGGCACTATGATAGGTTCTCCTCTGGACTCATAGGCATTCGTGAGTCTTTCCTTTGTTTCTACTAGTTCTTCTAAAGTTGGTTGGATAGGGGTTGGAGCTGGTGCCTCATGCCAATTTGCAAGTTTACCCAGCGGGTCTTCCAGCAATGATTGAGCTGTTTCAATCATCTTTTTACACATTTTCACCTATTTCCGCATATGGATAAGTCATCCACCTTTGCTCCTGGGTTTGGTTCTTTTTGAGTCTGGCTTCATAAGCTTTTAAAAGAGCATCCAACTGCTCATTTACCTTGTCTGCTAGTACAGATCCTCCTGATCCTGCACTTTTGGGATCTGCTATTTCCTTGGGTGCTATGGTTGCCGTGGTGTGTGAGCTTAAGCTAGCTAGATCCTCTAACCACTCTAATCTATCCTTTGTATGTTTTAACTCCTCGGATAGAGCTGTTTGCTCTCGTTCTTTCCTGGCTTTCACATGCGCCTTTCTAGCTTTCCAAGTGCTTCTCTGATTTTTCGTTTCTGAACTTTGGGCATCAGTTTTTGGCTCTTCAACTATGGGTTTGTTCGTCATTCTTTGAGCTTGGGCTCGTGTCACCGCCTGAATAGGTATGATTGTTTCATTTTCCGACCCTCCATTGGAAGGTACTGTTTCTAGCATGTTCAAGGTGGTTTTTGCTCCTTTGCTCGGGTTTTTAGGGCAATCGAGAATCAAATGAGTAACTCCACACTCGGTGCAATGTGCGTTTACTCTAATGATTTCATCATGAGGACAGTCTCTTAGCCAATGGTCTCCACCACACTTGTAGCAGGGTCCCTTGGGTTGTTGAGGTGATCCTTGAGCTCCCCTTTGTTGGTATACATGTCTCTGTCCGCCCATGCCTCCATTGGCTATGAACAAAAATGTTCCTTCATCTAAGCTATATCTTCCTTCTCCTGCTGCCTGTGCAGCTGTTGTTGGTTCTTCCGGTGGATAATAGACAGAGTTTTCCACATATTCGTTGGGATCTTCATAATATGCATGCATAGGCACCAAAGCCTTATCCTCTGATTCGGTTACGTTTGGTGTGTATCTTATAGTGACTGGTCGTAATCTTGGTAGGAGTGGTTGTTGCCCCAACACCGGTTGTGGTGTTTCTACACCTACAGGTCCTGGTAGGTTTCCTGCTTGATACCTAGGCATCAGTGGAACTTGAGAAGAAGCTACCAGAGCTTGGGGAGCGTAAGGTCTCTCTCTCACATATCCCTTGTTATAATAACATTCCTCGGTCCCATGGTTTGTCCATTTTTGTTCAATAGCACACCACTTGGGCTGTTTAGCCTGGGGTTTGGCGTACAAGTTAAATTTTTTTAGCACTTCATCTACAAGCAGCTCTTGGTTTATAGCTACTTCTCCTTTCGGTGCTGTCTTAGAAGACTTGCTTCCACTTTGTTGTGAAGATGAATTGTCGTCAAGGTCCTTAAACTCCCCCTCTTTATAGACCGCACAATTGTCCACAAGGTAAAGAGCCTCCTTGGTCAACTCATTCAAGGTCGTGCTCCTCTTCATATGTAAGTCTTTCTGGAGATCCGCATTCCTTAGTCCTTGGATGAATATAAGTATAAGTCTGGACTGAGTTGGCAATTCTTCCATAGGACAGAACTTAACATATCTTTTTAGTCTTAGAGTTGCCTTTCGTACAGATTCCCCATCTTTCTGTTTGAATTTATGGATTTGTGAGACGGTATTATGAGCTATCCCCCTTTGTGAGAATTCCTCGATAAATTCGTCAAACACTTCCTCCATAGACTCAAAGTCTCTACTCTCTACAGAGTCAAACCAAGTAGCAGCGTCATCCTCCAGGGTTAGTCCAAACCTTGCAAATTGGGTAGGGAAGTTTAACACCTCTTCAGCTCTAATTACGCGCACAAAGGCTACTACATGATCTCTTGGGTCTCTGTTTCCTGTGTATTTCTTGTTTACCCATTTTTGCACTTGAGAAGGTCTAATTCTACGATGGCCTACAAATCTCATCATTGGATCTCCACGTCCTAATCGATATACCTCCTCAGGTCTTTTGTAGTAGGCTGGTTCCTCTCCCAGTGGTGCTCCTAAGCCATAATTTCTAACAGTTCTTGCCAGAGATGGTTCATCTCTTTGAACTTGTTCTATGGGTGGTTCGCCAGGCTCTGTTGACCCTTGAGTCTTTGGCTTACTCTCTCCTTGATACCTTGAATAGTGTGGTGGTTCTTGCAAATCCCTTAGCCCTCGTGCAGCTTGATAACCATCTCGGGTTTGGTCTTGTTCCAATGTTGCACTCTGTCGAAGCCATGCTTGCAATGATGGTTGAGTTGCTGGTTGGTTTTGGTTGTTGAATTCCTGCGGTCGGGTGGAATGTGAGGTAGCGTCATACTCTTCAGAAGAGGGATTTGTCGACTTGTTTGGGGTGTAGGTGGCTTTTGGCACTTCCTCAGGGCATATGCTAATGCTTCTGGACCTGTTGCCTTTTCTACCTCCTCTGGAAGAATACGTTGGTATTCTCGCCCGTATCTATCAACAAAAACTATACCCTTCTCCATAGCAGTTTCATAAGAGAATAAGTAAAGAACCTTGTCTTTGCTTACTTCGTTTCAGTATGGTTCTTTGCTGCGAAAGTAAGCGACTATACCCTCACTCTCATGCTTGTAGATTCCCACGTTCTCATTATAAGTTGGAACCCTAGTTGTCTTCTTATCATACATAAAAATAGCTCCGGGCCGATAAATGTTTGGTGGCGGTTCTTGAGCTTCTGAAACCATTTTCCCTTTCGCCACATTATCTCCATATTTGTTGTAATCTTTAGGGTTACTGACTATCAGATAGTGGTTCCTTTTTTCGTCTCGGAATCTATCTCCATCATCATAGACTCGGATTATTTCCAATCTCTGAGCCGGCCTCTCTTTCGATACAAATGCACTTGCATCCGTGATAGTCAGAATAGACTAGGGCTCCCCTTGAGTTTGTTCCCTCGAAGAAGATCACAGTGAGCTTGGAATCATTCAAAGGATTTAAGGAGGTGCTTCCTCCTGGCATTGGTCCGTCATATGTGAAACCTCCTGGCTGCTGACTACCCATCATGAAGAAAGATTTGTCTAACGAAGTGTCAGTATCACTACCTTCCTCAATAATCGGTGCTAGTGGATCTAGTCTTGCCTGAGTTACACTCTCCTCGGTGGACACTAAGCTACCTTGGTCACCTGCCACCTTCTGGTCTCTAAAAATGTATCTTCCTGATCTTAAATTCATCAAACTTATCAATGCAATTTATCACAAATCCAACCACTCACCTGGCAAAGGATCAGCCTCCGCACAACTTCTTGCTTTGCTGTTGAATATACATGTACACAAGCGTTTAATTTCGGCAATCGAATCAAAGCATTTATCTGCTAGAGGTTATCTTAGTAATGATTGGTATAATTGGAGAGTTAATCTCAACCACTACTGTATTTTATATGTTCTTGATGTTCTGGATTAGGTCTGCTATTCTGGAAGTGTACTTCCCTCGGATGTTGGTCAATTTACATGAAATAGTATGAATTCCGTCTTTGCTCCGTCAAATGGACAAACAAGGTCCAAATTCACTTCTGAAAGAAGTTCTGGAACCCTTGAGCCAAATGGAATCTCACTGTCTAAGTCTAGTCAAATTTTCTCTTCAGTAGGCCCCAATAGACATCCTACGCGTAGGATGTCTCCTGCTTTGTTTTGCCTGGATTTTTGCACTATTGATTCCCCTTGATGTGCCGAGTCCACAACTATTTTGACTTCTTGATTTGGACACGTATAAGCTGGTCAATAGATCAGAAATCTGTTCCGACAGCCTGTTGTTGCTGATCTTGATCAGTCTAATCAACTCCAATTTGGACCAAAATTGACTAGGGGGCTTGCCTCAGGCTATACAACACCTTTTTATGACCACTGTCACAATCTGGCTTTAATTTCTTGCTTTAGACATCCTACACGTAGGATGTCTTTTTCATCAGAATGGCTTCAAATTCAAAACACAGGCTCCCCTAGAGTTGCTGATCACTTTGGTATGCTCAAAATTTGGTTTGGAGTGAAAAATCAAACAGAAGACATCCTACGCGTAGCATGTCTTTTTGGCCTGTTTGACCCCAGACTTGACCCACAACTTCCCCTTGATGTCAGCAACCCAGTGGTATGCTTAGATTTTGGTTTGGATTTCAAAAGTCCCCAGTTTTAGCCGTTCTTGCCTTTTTCAGTCAAAAGTGCTAAAGTCCGCTTTGAACCCAAATTTTCTCACCCAAATGAGATGAACTCAGTCACTCAATACATCATGCAAGTCATGCTCATGCAACCGTCATATGGTTTTGGTCTTAAAATAATGCTTTGGCACAATTTGGGTAGGATGTCTGGCAATTTCAGTCTACTTGGCCTTATCCTGTCAAGATATGGTTAAATTTCCACTTTCCAGTTGAAAATAGGGTAAACCCCACCTTCTGAACACACTGGTCAACAAAAAATCCCAAAATTCCCACCAGATTAGCCTGTAGACATCCTACGCGTAGGATGTCTCTTGGCTTGAAATTAATTTTTTTCTAACAGAAATGCTCCTGATGCTCTGCAGCTCTATCAGAAACACTCACAATAACTTTTGGACTTCACTTAGGCTTTCAAACACACTTTTGCGTCTTTTTGCGTCTTTCACAAACTTGTGATGAATTTACCAAGCAAGTATACATGCATGAAGTGCTCTAGATCCTGAATCATGATGTCCTACTTACTCTACTCCTACTCATCATGTGAAATGGTGATAATGGTTGCTTTCTGGCCTCTCCGGGCTCTCAAGATCTCCTCTCACCGCTTCTACCACTCCAACTCCTACTTAAGAACTCAACTAATACCTAAAACTATGTTGGTCTACCTAAATCTACCTAAGTCGAAGGATCTAGGCCAGACACACGCTTCCTAGACTCCCTCTAAGACCTAGAGAGTCCTCCACTCTCTGATCCTATCTAAATGTAAAACGAGACTCTTGGCAAGCCAAAAATCCCTATCCTCAAGGACTAGTCTCGGTCACCTACCTAAGGTTTTCGTCCCCGGTAGCGGCGCCAATGTTGGACGGATACGCCGCGACGGACGTCAGCACAACGAGAACTCACCTAACAAGATTTGTCAGCTAAGGACGAAGCTCGACCCGCAGGCATGTGGAAGCAAGCATAAGGTGTCAACCTACACTCGATCGACTCCTAACTAATTCGTACAGAGGTCTCTACCAATTGTCTAAGTCACAGACTTCAAGAGTGCATAAGAGGAAACTTCCTACAACGCTGTCTAGAGCCGAATACCCATCAAACAATCTCGAAACACCATAGAACTTGAAGGAGACCCTACTAACACCAATAGGTCACTCTCCCTAAGGTCTATGAACCAAAACCTCAACACAAAACACCCGGTGCAAAATCACGTAGGATGTCTGGCCGAAATTTGCAGGTCATCGTTTTTGAAATCTAAAGTGCCTAATATGTAGCTGTACTCAATGTGAATGCGTGGATATGCTGTAGTGCACTCACCCAATCACCAGATGAATCTCGTAGAAGGAGATTGCAAAACCAGACCGTACGCGCGCAATATAGGTATCGACGCGTAGCTCTCGTTGGGGGCAATACACTGCACTTCTCCGCACTCGATTCAGACCACCGGTGCACACATAGCGTCAAGATGAAGCTCACACTCTCTCTCGTACACAGTACGCTCACTCACAGACTTCAAAAACTTGTTTTAAAAATGACAAAAGGTTTTTCATTAAGGTCAAAAAGTGTTATATATACCTTACAATTCTCAAACCCTAAAGTTCCAAATCAACCATCTACTCAATCTAACTATCAAAATTGGGATACAATCTGGAAACTTCTGTAAGCCCCAATATTTACAAGGTGAAAAATCAGGTTTCCTCAATAAATGAATAATTACAAAAAATGATAATCTTCCGAGTAGTCAGTTTCCGTGGGGTGTGTCCGGCTTCTAACAGCTCGCATTGCATACAAGGGTGATTCTATTGAGACAACCAATGTAGTGGTTATTGTAGATAGTTTTTATACTCTAGGCTAGAGTCAACTTCCTACTCGTCACCTGAGCCCATCCACTATCAAGATGTAGCATTGCTAATTTGATGGCTCAATATGTGGAGGATAACTTTCTAAAACTAAGCGAGGTAACTTTTCTTCTTTGACAGGGATGGCATAAAGGAGTGGTGGGGAATAAAAGACAAATTCCAAAAAGTTTATTATCATCTAGTTCTCTTGTTGCATCATCTTCCTGGAGATCGGAACCAGATGAAGTAAACTTTTTAGATGCATCTCTTGCTCTTTAAAAGTCATCTGAGTCCTTGGTCCTCGACTACTGGTCGCTGTATTTTCCAGTAATGTTGTGACTCATAGATCTAGCACACCTCTTGAACTATGCATTTAAATAATCATGTCTTTGATTTGAAGGCATATGTCCTTCATGCATTGATAGGTTGGTTTTGTGCCTAAGAGCATCTCTACCTATAAACCTAGTGACGAGGTTGCTAGTGGATACATCCTTTATGTCTGGGTTTATTGCTTTGTCATCAGTGGTTAGACACCACTCTAGAACCCTCTCCGGTACTTGGACACAACTCATGTGGGGGTGGTTTACAAATTGCATGATCGTGGTAATTGGTGCATTTCCACTCCTGAGCCATTCGTCTTGCCCCCACATACAACATCTGAAACCTCTCCATATCTGAATAGACTGAGTCATCATCTAAGTACTTCTAGATCTGGAGGTGCTTCTGCTTTCATAGGCTTTTTTTTAGTGTGAGTAGCTCAGTAGAGTGATTATGGTCAGATTCATAGTCAAGTTCTAGTATAATTGTCTTGCCCTTAGTATCCTTGCATTGACTATGAATTGCATGTTGCCCAACTTGCTGTTCATTAGGTGGGTTCTCTGGTGGTGTCTGATCATCATCATGCCCATCCTTAGCTTGATCTGGAGCCTGGCTCCTAGTGGCCGCTCATCCGCTTCTACTGCTGACCCTGTGTTGGTGTTTCCACCTTGATCATCATCATCATTCTTGTGTTGCTGTTGGTCCTCAATACCCTCTTCCTTGTCCTACTCTTCATAATCATCGTCTTTGTTCTTGTGATTCTCCAAATATGCTATCAACACCTTATTAACCAGTGTTGTGGTGTACTCACCAGCTTTCTCTTGTACATTAGATTGAATGGACTCGAGGACATTCTCCAAATCTCTCAGGTTCAAAGTCAGATTTCGATCCTTGTTCATTATCTGTACTAGAGAATGATAAATATATTTTTCCAATATTTCATCCTTCATGACATGGTGTTTCTGGTACACCTTCCTATAGACTGCTTGTTTTGCTCCCAATAGTGCTTGAAATTGGTCAGCATTTTACTAAGCAATTCCTTTCTCCTCCTCCATCACCCTGTTTGCATCAGGCAATTCATCAATCTTTTTTTGGAGGACCTCTACTTCTCTGTTATGTTGTTGTTGTTGAAGCATATAACTGTAGAATTTGCTGTGTCCACCCAATCTTTTTTTTCTTGATCTTTTCTAGCTCATCATTGGTCATTTGAAACTTAGCTTTGAAATTATCTACTTTCGAGCCAGAAATGGATTCAAGTGCTTCCATCATATGGCCTATGGAGTTGAAAATTGTGTTCTAGCTAGATTGTATAGCTGCAACACATCCTTGTGTAATGATATCTAGATCAATTTTCTCTATTTCATACACTGTCATTGGGAATGCAGACCGATATAGCTTTTTCATCCCCAGTCTCCCTTTGAGCGATTGCTTTTGTAGATGATGTAGCCTGTCTAGTTTCACAATAGACATCTACTTTTGGGTAGATTCAGAACCATTCTTCAGTGCATGGTGCCTTTCCTCCTCATGCTTGGCACTGGTCTTGTCTTATTATGTGCTAGTAGCTTTATTGATGGTATGCGTTTCTTACTTTCCACCTGCTTGTCCTTGCATTGTGTCTATTGGAGGCTTCTCAGTGCTCACTAGCTTTTGTGTTCTGGGCTTCAATCTTTCAAGGGATCCACTGTTTTTAGCTTTTTGCTAGATGATCCAATCACTATCTAGGTTGACAACTGTTTTTCCCTAGTATGCACTGTCTCTTTTCTGTTGCCTTTAGATTGATTTGTTGCAGTGTCCCTTATCTGTTCTGCCTTGGTCTTGTCAGCCTCCCCAGTTTCAATTTCTTCAGTGGATGTCATTGTGATCTTTGGCACCCTTTCCTTTACCACCTTATCATCATAGGCCTTCTAAACATTAACATGGACTAGAGAAAAAATTTCCCAATATAGAAACTGCTAGATGTACGAGGCTTTAAACAAAATTTTGGATTTAGCCTTAGTAGTTTGCTGCACCACACTGGTATTCAAAAACCGATTGATTTTGATATTGGCCTCTAGGTCCTAGATTTTAGCCAGTAACATGGAAATAGTTTCTCACATAGATAAGTCAGTTTATTCTTCAAGCTAATTGTTTTTGCAATGAACCTGTATATTGAGGTGCATTCATGTGCTTCTACTGGAATGCCATGGGCTCCATCCTTCCGCTTCTTCTTAGCCTATTCATCTTATTTTAGAGATTTATTGACCTGCTCAGCAGTGGCAAGTGAGGGTTTCTTTGCTGCTAGCATTTTGAAAATATGGGCCAGTTCCCCACTTGTGAACTCCAATGACCTGCCATTGACCACTGCCATGCCTTTGTGTGCCTAGTATGTGGTGAGCACCTGCTCAATAATCACTATATCGAAGGGTAACTCCGTGGCCTCCACCACTACATCTAATCACCATAATCTTAACAGGGTTTTCTCTCTTTCTTGAAATACATACTTTGTGATTTTATTGTGTGCCACTACTCCTAGTGCTTTTGCTACATCGGCTTTCAGACTGTCAGCTTCGGCAGATATAGTGTCTAATGTTGCTTGCATTTTCTTTGAGGTTTTTTGTCTGCCCATACACGACTTAGACGAGCAGGTTTGTATAGAAGAAGATTTACTTGTAGTGGTAAAAGATCCGTATAGAGAGTGTAAGATCCCCAATCTTGGGTCTCTTTTAAAGATAAGAAAAATAGATTCTAATATCTGCTTCCAAAACTTTTGGTTTAGAATGCTTGTTTGATAGTGTTATAAAGTTCTAAAGTGAAAAGCAAGGTCGTCTTCATGTTCCGGTAGATGAGACGGATGTTTGGTTCAATTTTGGAAAAATATCATTTTTTAAAAGTTTTTTCATGCTTTTTGTGCCTTTCAGTGCTTTTTTGTAAAAAATAGGGCCGGACCCTTAATCTACATGTCCCGAGGAAGCTATGGTGCAATTTTATAAAAATATTTTCGGATGCTTTTCACTCTATTTTTAGCTTTTCATTATTTTTAGTGAAAAGCGAGCTCGCTTTCTTATTTCGGTGGACGAGAGGAACCCGTGGTTCAGTATTAGAATTTTTTCATTTTTTTAATGCTTTTTAGCTTTTCTTCTTTTTGCCATTTCGAAAAGCAATTCTTTTTTTAGGATGACCTAAAGGCACAGTCGGGTTTAAAAACGACCACCCGATGAAAAACAGAGATTTTTACAAGAATTTTTAATAAAAAGTGCATCGTAAATATGCCGGGGTAGTACATGAATGTCAATTATACCGGGGCATCATGGTGCAATATAGTCTAGTCATGATCACATTAGTTGCCAAGATACTGTCCAATTAGTCAATTTTTATTGTTAAAATTGACGAAAAATTGGAGAGTTGATTGCCAAAAGCAAAGGCCATGCTTTTAGAAAAGTGGAAAAAAGCTAGGGGCTATTCCTAGAGGAGGTAGTGCTATCTACAGCTTGGGGAAGACTCTAGCTTGCCAGGAGCAACTATAAATTGATCTACATGGCTCAATTTTTAGTCCGACAGTTGCATCTACTACTACACGACAATACGCATCTAGTATACGTAGTGGTGCAAGCTCTCCGTCACCATCTCCATAAGATCTTCTCTCTCATTCATGATAAGAAGAAGAATAAGAATACACACTCTCTCTCTCTGTGTCTCTCTCTTTCTCTCTCTCTCTTTGTGTGTCTCTCTCTTTCTCTCTCTCTCTATATGCTTACTATCTCCTCTTCTCTTTTCACGACGTGCGTGCTCTTCGACGGTTTTGTGGTGAAAACCTCTACATAGCTCTCATCACCTCTCTCTTGTGCCAAAGCAAGAGGCCTCTCGACGGGCCTTAATCAATATTAAAGCATGGTAAGAAACTCTAAACTCCATAGCCATCATTTCTTCCTCTCTCTACTCCGTTTTCTGAGTAGCTACCCTCTCGATGGTTGTTTTTTCGTATACAAGGGCATGTATGGACTTGCTGGGTATATGAGTTTGCTCCATGATTGTTTCATTGTGTTCAACATGTTGTTTTATGCACACGATGTGTTTATGACCACGCGTGTATATAAAAAGCGCTTTTCATTTCACGGCATGTAGGTGGTAGGAACATTGTTTTGGTCGTATCTCAGAGACCGCTATGAATCATGCTGAACCCTTTAAACATTTGACCCCACCACAAGGTTAGGACAGTGCTGGGCAATATGAAAGTATGTTGCAGAGACTTAAAGGAAGATATCCCACCTGCCTGCAACATGTCAAAATTAGAGCTCTGGGATAAATTGTGGGAAGAACAGAAGGTAAAGATAAAGCGTGTGAAAGTGTAGGACCAAGCATCTTTACCCAAGAGATTGAAGATGGCCCAAGATGCGCAAGAAGCTTTGGGAGGTTGATCTGATGCCTGCGACATCGGCACAATCATGCGCACTGTTTTGAATGCAAAGTGTGCTCATCTTGTCGGCATCCCTCACGAAGCCTTGGTAGAAGGTATGAGGATTGGAGCAGGCTCCTTCGGTGTGTACAAATTGTACACCATCAAGGGCATCTCATTTTTTCCAAACCACATTACATATGTGGGAAAATGTGACAACTTTCAGATAGAGCAAGGAATGTAAACGCTTCACCCCTCCATTGTAAGGTGCATTGGGTTTATTACCGAAGCTCCTTGGATCACGATATTCCCATACTACAATGGGGGTACCATGGACGACATGATGTGTCACTTACCATTCGCTCAGGGATTGTTCAGACGACACATGCATAGGCTACAACACGGTTGGAGGTCATTTCCTGTCTAGCGTCCCCTTGTTGAATTTGCACCATCATTTTATCCGATTTAAACATTTATATGATATACATATGTCTTGTCCAGGGTATTCTATTTTTTATTGAAGTGTACTATCTGGTTTGAAGTGGTTCACCTAATTGAGTCAATTATCTTTAGTCATTCCAAATTTGTCATTTAACTGTCAGTATTTCAAATTTGCCTTGTGGTTCAATTAGTTGCATTTGTTGTGGTTTGATTTAGTGCATTCCGCGCACTTTCCTTGTGAATGAGAAGTTGCTATATTCTGCATCTGTGAGACTGTTGAATCGTGAGAATATATATTTGCTAATGATATTGAATATTTGTCTATCTGCTGACTGCAGCTCTAAGAGAAAATGGCCGATGAAGAACAAGATAGTGGCACCCAATCACTGCCCAATGATCAACAACAAGCGGCTGTTAATACATTTCAGCGCATGAAGTCTTTGGCTCACGGCATGTCGGCACAACAAGCGACACGTACTGCTCGACGACTCTCAAAATGGGCAAATCCAAACCACATGCAATGGAAAGAGATCAATAAAGAAGTGACAAAGGACATGATCAAGACAATATGGCCATGTGAGGACGCAGAGATCAAGAAAGAAAGGTGGAACGTTTCAAAGTGCAACCATGATGCGATCAAAGAAAACGCTGAGAGGATTTATTTGGAGGTTTATGGACATCCCTTGCACAATTGAGATTGTGCACTATATTTTGCAAAAATGTTATATGTTCACTTTGTGCAACAGCAACCAGTAGACTTCTCGTCAAAGGAGACAACTATTGCCACTCATGATTTAAGGGAGAGTTGTGTCACTTTCACCCAAGATGAGATGGAATTGATAGTGGAAGGCACCGACCTACAATAAAAAAGAGAGAAGGATATTTACACGACACAGTTGGCAGAGAAAGATGCAAAAATAACACGGATTTCTATAGCCACCCAGACACCCCAACCCTCACAAGTTGGGATGGAGAAAAGCATTCACCGCTTAAGTCAGGACGTTCAAAATCTGACAGCGAGTGAATCCAACACTTGTACAAGGGACACACATCAGCCACCTTGTCATGCATCCGGATTTGGTTCCCTCGTCTACTTCAGATGCATCCTCTTCTTCCCAATGTCCAGTTTGCTACAAGAATTTTGATGGATGGAGTGGATATTATACATTGATATGTGGTCATTATTATCATTTAGTTTGTCTTATTCATTTAATGCAAAATAGTAATCGATGCACAATCTGTTCACAAGATATTCCACAAGGCATATATATTATGTTTGGCATGGCAAATGAGTATAAATTCAAGCAAGAACGCCAACATACCCCTAGCACAATTAGAAATCTGTTTGATGAGCAAGATGCTGCTTCAGGGCAACACAATTGAGATCGACAAACTATGTACTATCGCGAATATGAAGCATTGTAATTACTCAAAACACATTTGAATACAAGGTCTTTTACAATGATTTTTGACATTTACTCATGTGGTTCTCCTTGTAATTCAACCTCCACATCTATTATCAAATTCTCTTCTATTTCGTCTATATCGCACTGAGAGATACACCAACATTGAACTCTTCTTCATCTTTGTTTTGACATCATACAACCAGGTTAGCATTTCCTCGTTGTAGAAAGCACTTTCGATGTGATTCAATATCTTTTCGTTGCAAAACATATACAATAATTTTTTTGCTATGTCTACTAATAGTCTATTGTGAATAGTGATGTGAACATACTTGTACATACTTCAGTTTCTCTCTGAACTTGAGTTTGTTGCACATTGTGTGAGTACTTTCATTGCAAGGGGACATAAGGTAGAGTAATGCTCTCCACCATTCATCATCCACCACTTCCATGCAGGTTGCTCTTTTGGGGCATTATCTGTACAAAATCATTTGCAAAAGGACCTTCTTTTAATCTAAATGCACTCAAATCTTTGATGCAATCAATTTGGTCCTAAACGTTGGAATAGAACGTGTTGACCACGTGATAAAAATTGATTACCACCTATGTATTGGACATTAGATCTAAATTCCAATACTCTGGATCGAGCATGTAAGCAATACTATGGAGTGGACTATGAGCGCTCTTACACCTTGCATGAAAATACTTAGCCAAAATTTTTCGTTGTTTTTGCCAGAGAATGGTAATCGCCACTCCTTCTCTACTACAGACTCTTTCAACTCTTCAAGATTTTCAAGACTTTGTTAGACTAACCACCATGTCATCCACACTTTGCCTAAGTTTGGTGCCCTTTGATCAAGATTGCGGATCGCGAACATAACGGGCATCATTACATGGTATGCATCCATTACACTCCTCCACCAAGCAGCCTTGTTTACATTTCCATGTAAACATGTAATTTTATCCTTCACTTTTCCTTTCTCCTCAAGATGCCATTCATCAAACGCCGCGCAATTGAATGTGCCAATCATAGCGCATTTATTATGGAGAAGTGATTCCAAGGTATAAAAGTGTGTGCAAAACCGAGTTTCAGCAGGAAGTTTCAACATCATTGACATGCACATCCTATATAAATCGAGCACTCTTTGTCATTTCAAGATAAATTTCACAACCTGACGTGCTGTATCAATTATTTTGGCGAACCATGTGGTTTCTTCGCTAGTGTACCAATCTTTCAGCACCAACTTTAAGCTGTGTATATTACAACCATTGGCAAAAATGTCTGGAAAGCACTTCTTTATTAATTTACTAGCGTTTTTATAATTCTTTGTGTTGTCCATGACTACTTGAATGACATGTTCAACACCAATTTCTTTAATTACATTAATCAAGACCTCAAAAATGTATTTGCCACTTTTAATTGCACCAGAACTATCAATCACCTTTATAAATGTTTCTCCCCTCGGACAAACCAGCATTACACCAGCATTACATTGATCAGCGGTCTTCTCTGAACATTTGACCAGCCATCACTCACAATCGTACATCCTAAAAGCGAAATATTCCCAAGTATTATTTTGCCAACACGCTCTTTGACTTCGATGTAACATTTGTCCAAGAAAACATTTCTTATCATGTGATAGAAGGAGATGAAAATCCTGGACCAAACTCACCGATTTTCTTCCAAGCAGCCTTCCAATGATTGCTGTCTACCATGACCAAAGCACTTCCAGTAAAGAATATTGCTTTGGCAAGTGTATTTTGTGCTTCTTCTAGGACTGCACTCGAAAGCTTTGATGTAATGATTTTTGACGCATTTGACAAAGTCCATCTTTATTGTGACGTTTAAAAGGAACACTGTTTGGAATTTCCTCTCCTTGCACAAGTTGTTCTCCAAGGTTAGTTGGTGGCACTACAGGATCTGTGGAGTTAATATTTGGCTATGGGAACTCTTGACTCGAAGCCATAGAGCTATATATCTGTTGTCTCTTGCCACCCTTTTTGGCGAGCTCTTCTCTCAAACGCTTTGCAATTGCAGGGGCCTGAGGATGTTCACATTTCTTACAACTCTTTTTAGCGCTACCCAGAAAATGATCCCTACATGGTGCACTGCCTGATTTTGTTGTGTGACAAAATTTACATTGCCACTCCATATATCGGCCGCATATGTTGTGAGCATAATCCCACTCTTTGCCAGTAACTTTTTTATTCTTTGGCTTCTTCGTACCACTTGCGCCCACATTTTGCTCCATTGCTTTTAAATTAAAACTGAAGACAAAAGAACCAGATGTTCAATTTTTGAAACATTTTTCTTATTTTAAATATATATTAAAATTTAAAAACCATTCAATATGAAAGTAACCATGATGCACAATATGAGATTTTCAATGCATGCTAGTCAATCCACATATCGATCACCTATATTGTGAGCAACCATACACATTGCAATGTAGTCTATGCATGGCATAATAACTATAACAATGCTATGAATCTCTCTATGCAATTATTATTATAATAATTATTTATATGTCCACTTTGATTTGCAAACAATAAGACACATCTAATTTCAATTGCTACAGAAAAACAAACAAAAGTAATAAAATATATGATTGGTCATCTCATGTACTAATAATCTATTGTAATACATAATGCACTCTCTATATAAACCAATGCATGAACTAATGCAAATAAATCTTCAATATAATCACTCAATTGAGGACTACTTGTACCCAATGAAGGATTGTAGCCCACCCATGCAACCAATTCAATATATAAAAGCTATTTTAACCCAATCAAGGATTATAGCTCTTATATTGTGGAGTGACAAGTGTAAATCAACTCAAATGAAAAACTTCAAGGATCTTTATATGCCGTACACTAGTATAGGACGTCTGACCCTTGACTATCGAATCGTCATTTACACATGCTCATCTTCCAAAACCAATTACAGCCCTCATTTGGACCAATGGCTTCTTTGCAATGAGCATGACTCTCCAATTATTCAGTTGTTTTGGTTTCGTACCTTTATGTCGGTAAACGAATTAAAAATTTTTAGAAGTGGTTACCGAATTATGAATCACGTTCGGTCCAAAAAAAGGACCCGTGACTTTGTAACCTTAGGTCAATTCACAAGGAGATGACTATACCCGACACTTAGATACACTCCTCAAGGATTTGCCTAGCTAAAAGACCGCTATTAGCACACTGTTTACTATATATAATTATTTCTACCGGGCTTCTCCATTTTCTCGGTGGGCCCACCGGGCTATTACATATGCCCGACGGGCCCGTCGAGAAAATGAAAAAGACCGGCGGGCCCCGCAAGGAAAAATGGAAAACCCAGAGGGCTAACCGGCTCTATTGATTTTTGCAGGTCATAATAAAAGTCACGTTAACAATTAACGTGATCGGGTGATTTTTTTTGTGTAAATACTAAAGTTATTGACATAATCACCCGATCGTGATTACGTTAATGAAATCCTTGGTAACGTTTGGATGTCATTTGATGCTGTAATGGTTGTGATTTGTTTGCCGATTAGCGACTAGCTTTTGGTGATTTCTGTCATTTGAGTGTAGATTGAGATAGATGCCAGCTGTTTGTTGTTTTCCAAGATTGACAACCTCTTGTAGCCTCTATGCACTATTCGAGTCAGCTTTGTCCCATGGATTGACAATTATATTCGTGGTTCTCTGTATGTCTGCAATAAGATAGGAGTGAGGTTAGACACCCGTCCCACATTTGGCACCGTTGCAGGGGATCAAAGAGACCTAAACTAGAAAAAAACATGAGTGTCTTGTGAAGTTATCCTTTAACTTCCTCTAGGATCACGTAGAGTCAAAATTTATTTTTAAAACCGCATAGCTTAAGATTTTCATCTTTTGCTGCAATCGTGGACTTTGGAAAGAAACTCAATTATGAAATAATCTTGGGAAGATATTTCATGCGACAAGTACAACTCATCCAAGATTGGGGAAACAATTATCTGTACTTGAAGCAAGTGGGATCAATAACAAGGGTTAATCTAAAAGATCACACTTATAGAGATGTCATGAGAATGCCCATACAAGAATTTGACTCAGTCTCTTCGACTGAAACTAAGCTTCCATCTTGGTTGAACAAAGACACACCTATTTGGATATACGGAGCCTCAGAAAACGGGAGTTTGAAACAAGAAGAATGTATCTTAGAAAGGGATTGCAGAGATGAAGCCTATGTATCTAAACCCTTTCCAGAGCATTTGTTTGAGCCAATTGAGTGGACTCAAATTTTAGCAACAATGGATGTATGTGTAAATACGTCTATGCCTACTCAATTTTGCAATGAGGACGGCTATGACATGATTCTCATACAAATGATCTCAAACCTTCACATTGAAGACAAAATTCAAAAATCCAAGGACTTAATGAAAGCTCAACAAGTCTTTTCAGACCTCTACTATGATGCAACAGTTGAGCTAGAAGAACATTCAGCTACCTCAGATGATTCGGGGTCAGAAAAAGAACATGTGAGAGATAAACTACTCATGAAAGGAGGGGAGGAAAAGTTTTTTGACTTTCCAAACCAGAAACCAAGAAGAGAGAAATGATATAGAAGAAAAAGAGACACGAGAAACTGAAATCTAGATCTATGTCATCAGTCTCCAGTAGAGCACAGTTTTTGATGCAAATAGATGCACATGATTGTGTCAAAGACAAAATAACTGGTAGATATCCTTTAAACAAAAGCAGGAAATATCAAAAACATTGAGAAAAACAAGAAAGGAAACTCAAGCAAAACCTAAATACCAGGACAAGGATTCAACCATGACACGAGTTGAACAGAGAAAGAAGTATCAAGAGTTGAAGAAAGCTCTAAAAGAGATATATACCACTAAAATAAAAACGACCAAGGAGGAAGGTAAAGATGTAATGAGTGTTCCATCCCATTACAAGAAATATACTCTCCAAGATCGAAAAATCATAGTCAAAAAACCTGTTAGGGAGCTACAAAAATAGGGCGGGTCCTACGAAGGACCTGTAAACGCAAAAAAGATAGATCTGGCCAAACTTGGAGAAGAGTCTAGACCTGCCTACATTGCAAACGACCTGCCGGAAGAAGAAGAGGAGCTTTTGTTAAGCTTATCGAAAGAATACCAATATATTTTTTCTTGGTCTTATAAGGATCTCAAGGGTGTTGATCCAAAAATCTATCAACATACCATACCAATGAGAGATGATACGAAACCAAGCAGACAAAGGCCATACACTTATAATGAGACGTTTGCCAGGAAGATCAAAAGAAGAGATAGAAAAGCTAAAGGAGGCCGAATTTATTTATGAAATTGAACATACAGATTGGGTGTCTCCAATTGTGGTGACACCCAAGAAAAATGGAAAATTAAGGGTGTGTGTCAATCTCAAGAAAGTGAATGCAGCTACCATTAGAGACAATTTTTCTCTTCCAAAATAATCACTGAGCATGTTTTAGAACGAGTTGCAGGAAAAGAAGCTTACAACTTTTTAGATGGCTTTTCAGGATACAATCAAATTTTGGTTGACCCCAAAGATTAGCATAAAACTACCTTTGCAACTGAATGGGGTATTTTTGCCTATCGGGTTATGCCTTTTGGGTTAACTAATGCTCCTGCCACCTTTCAAAGATTGATGAGCCATGCCTTTAAGGAATACCTTCGGCATTTCTTGGAAGTATATATGGATGATTTATGTGTACATTCATCAATCCGGGCTGATAATTTTGAACACCTCAAAAAGGTCTTCGAAAAATGTAGACTTTATAAGATTTTCTTAAATCATGAAAAGTGCACATTTATGGGTAGACAAGGAAAAATTCTTAGACATATAGTTTCTAAATATAGCATAGCTACTGATGTGGATAAAATTCACGTTATTATTGAATTGCCTAGACTGACAACAATCAAAGGGATTCAAGATTTTATGGGACATTGTGGATATTATAGATGATTCATTTACGTGTAAGCTATAATTGCAAAACCCATGTATATCTTGATTACACTCTTTGAATGGACTGATGAGTGTGAAGAATCCTTCATGAAGCTTACATGCTTCCAATTTCGCCATTGGGTGTATACTAAACCAGGAGATAGAAAATTTGATTTTCTTATTTCTTATGCTAGTAGACATTTGAATATGGCAGAGAAAAACTATACAACCACCAAAAGGGAAGGATTAGGAATCATCTATGCCATAAAAAAGTATAGACATTACCTATTAGCTAACAAATTTGTGTTCTTTGTGGACCACCAAGCCTTATTCTCCTTGGTCAACAAGCCATGCAACGTAGGAAGAATAGTGACATGATTCATCATTCTTCTGGACGTAGGTGTGTGTTTAGTGTGTGTTTACCATGGCCAGTGAGGATATCCCACCTACACACACGTTTGATTTTGAGCACGTAGATTAAAATCAGGGCACCATGGGTGCTGTTGACACTAATATGCATGATGATGATGATCTAGGAGATCATGGGCTTGTAGATATGGCTTCTTTCAAGAATTTGGAACATCACCAAAGCGTACTTGAAAGAAACCTCTCTACACTCAATGAAAATGTTATCAATCTTACGGAGTTACTTGTGAAATTTATGAATTCATAGACGACTCAAGGGAACCAAGCTCGCACGACTCAAGGAGTCCAAGACACAAGTGCTGCAAAAAGATGGAGAAGGTAGCAATGCATTACTTAAGAATATCACCATTCCTGAGTTTCATGGGGAAGAGCGTGATCGCAACAAGGATGCGATCAATACGTTCTTACACAAATGGAGTGATATTCATAGATTGAGACACACCCCGGATATAAAGACGGCTGTGGAAACAAGTCTATCTTTTAAAGGCAAGGCCCATAAGTGTTGGATGAAATTTCTAATAGATGCTCATCCTCTGTCTTGGGCTGCGTTTCAAGCTTCTTTCTCCAAAGAGTTTTTGGACTCCAATGAAGAAGATAAGAATTGGTTAGCATGGGATGCATGCCGCATGTCTGTCCTCTCTCTCACACAGTACCTTTCGAAGTATCGGGAAATCATAATTAAAACTAGAAGGTCTAGATGAATTCCAAAAGATACGGGGTTTTAATAGGGGTCCTGACAAAGACTATCATCTTCATGTCAAGACCCAACATCCAAAAACTTTGGAAGAAGCCATCAGTCATGCACAAAGATATGATGATGACCAAGAGAGGAAAGGAAATGTCCCCTACTCTAAGAATACTTTTGCTAAGAGCAATGTGGCTAAGAGCCAATGGCGAGGTAGATCTCCCACACGTTCCAAGAGGAATAAGAGACAATCTACCTCTCCACGCCCACAAGAGGTAAGAAGCCTAAGCACTCACAAGATACTCCACGTGGGTCTCTCAGCACTGCTGATTTTGAGCGTGCAAAGAAACACAATTTGTGTTTTAGATGTATTTCGGACCAACATAACAAGAAATATTGTCCTCTTTTGCAAGGAAAAGAAAAGGCCATGCACATGGTGCGACGACTCACATTAGATTCATCTCCTAAATATTGTGCTGTAGAGGTTCTTCATATGGAAGAAAAGCACAACCCACCTTTGGCCCCCATGATTTGATTCGCATGCATGGCACTATTAACGGACAATGTGTTTATATTTTAGTGGATGATGGTGCAGCTCATAACTTCTTGAACTATAAGCTAGTCAAAAAATTGAAGCTTACACAGACTCCCTGCTCTCACAAGTATGTGGTGGAGTAGATGTCTGGGAATGATAAAGAAGTATGGGACACGGTAGTTCAAGGGGTTGATATTATTGTTCAAGATCATATGATGACCCTTGACTTCCAAGTTATGAACATGGACCGTGCTGATGTAGTTTTAGGACGGGAGTGGCTGCATGGTTTAGGAAACACATTGCACACCAGTTATGAACACAACACCTTATCCTTTATGGCCAATGGTAAACATGTGATTTTTCTTGGTGAGAAAAACATACCATCTGCACCTCTTATATGTATAGATGAGCTTTCTATTTTGCAGAAAGTAGATTTAATAGATGAAGTCTTTTTGTGTTACTGCTTGTCTCCAAGTCTTGTGAATTCTTAAGAGCAAAGTGTTGTGAATTCTAGTAATGGTATGCAAAGTGCAATGAATTCTAATGGTATGCAAAGTGCAATGAATTCTACTGATAAACAAAGCGTTAACAAATCTAACGAGCAAAGTGCTCTCAATTTTAATTCTATAGAGCAATGTGCAACTGTTGTAAAACAAACATTATAGGAATTACAAGATTCTCCATCCCAACATAACTCTAGTTTACTTTCTCCTTTTGCACGGAAAAAGCTAACTCACTTACTCAGGAGTATAGCAATGTGTTCTCAAGTGATTTGACATCAGGTTTACCCCCTACACATGATGTGCAACATGGCATAGATGTCTTGCTAGGCACTAAACCAGTGAGTAAACCACCTTATTGTATCAATGCTAAAGAATCCAAGGAGGTTGAGAGTCAGTTGAGTGACTACCTCGCCCGTGGTTTCATTAGACCTAGCACTTTGCCTTGGGCATCACCAATTGTATTGGTAAAGGGTACTATGCACATGTGTGTAGATTATTGCGGATTAAACGCCATAACCATAAAAAACAAGTATCCTCTACCAAGAGTAGATGAGTTGTTTGATCAACTCCATGGGGCAAGATACTATACAAAGATAGATCTTCGTTCAGGATACCACTAGGTACGTATCCTACTGCAAGATATCTCGAAAACTGCCTTTAGAACACTGTTCGGGGACTTTGAACTTTTGGTTATGCCTTTTGGTCTAACCAATGCTCTAGCTACATTTATGACACTCATGGATAGTGTCTTACGTCCCTATCTTGAAAAATTAGTTGTGGTTTTCCTTGATGACATTCTCATTTACAGTAAGATTGAAGATGAACATATACAACACTTACAATTAGTGTTTGAATAGCTACGAGCTCACACGCTGTATGCTAAGCAAAGCAAGTGCGATTTCTTTAAAACAGAGATGCATTACCTCGGTCATGTGATCTCTTATTCTGGCATCAAGATGGACACTGACAAGGTCGCTGCCATTCTTCGATGGCCACATCCCAACACGGTTGAGGAGCTTCAAATATTTTTAGGCATGGCTGGATTTTATCGACAGTATATCCGCGACTATGCCAAAATCACTGTTCCTATGATGGATCAACTTAAAGAAAAAGGTAAGACCTTCTCTTGGAAAGAAGCCCAAAAACGCAGTTTTGAACAGCTCAAGGTAGCTATAGCCACTGCTCCCATCCTAGCAATCGTTGACCCACTTAAGCCGTTTGTGGTAGAGACTGATGCTAGTGATAAAGCAATTGGTGCAGTACTTCTCCAGGAGGGAAGACCTATAGCCTTTGAAAATAAAAAGTTAGATAGAGCTCAACATAATTATTCTGTCTTTGAGAGAGAGATCTATGACATAATTCACGCTTTACGAAAGTGGCGACACTATTTATATGGTGCCGAGTTTGAAGTAGTTTTTGACCATGAGAGTATCAAATGGTTTACTACTCAAACAGACTTGAAGGGCCGTAAAGCTAGATGGGCAAAAATCCTTCAAGATTATGATTGTAAGCTACGATATCACAAGGAGCGATATAATGTAGTAGCGGATGCACTAAGTCCGATGCCTCATATTAATCCACTTGCTTTCAAGGAACTAAAGAGTTGATTTTCAGAGTCATTACATGGCAAGTGTGCACAAGATCAATCATATGCTAAAGTGTGGAGTGTAGTTTTAAAAAGGGATCCCTCACACTCACATGTCTCTGAATAGCCAGATCAACATGTCTCTGCATGCACAGATAGAAACTCCAACACACAGAGCTCCACCCCTACTGAGGAAGAGCTTAAGCAATGGAAGAATTTTTCCATTGATGATGGCTACTTACTCCACAAAGGTAGAGTAAGTGTGCCAAAGGACTCAGACACTAGTCGCCAAATCTTATTTGAGTGTCACGATAGTCCAAGTGCTGGTCATCCAGGTATTCGTAAGATGTATGCCTTAGTTCAATGGCAATTTTATTGGTCGGGCTTACATCATGATGTTCAAGAGTACGTACTAAACTGCCAACAACAGTGCCAAGTTAATAAGGCAGAGTGCCTCAAAGTAGGTGGCCTTTTACATCCTTTAGAGATTCCACAAGGTAAGTGGGAGAGTATCTCTATGGGTTTTGTAGTAGGACTACCTACTACAAATCGTGGACATGATGCCATTTGGGTAATTGTAGACCGTCTCACAAAGATGGGTCGATTCATTCCCACTAAGACTACGGTTAAGACACCAAAATTAGCAAGACTGTTTGTAGAGCATATATATAAACTCTACGGTCTTCTGGCTAGTATTATTAGTGACAGGATTGAAAGTTCGATAATCACTTCTAGAGAGTTGTGTTCCAAAAGTTGGAAACTAAACTTAATCTAAGTACGGTTGATCATCCAGAAACGGATGGTCAAACAAAAAGAGTTAATCAAGTGCTAGAGGATATGCTACGAGCGTACGTTAGCAAGAAGCAAACCAATTGTGAAGACTACTTACGTATATTTGAATTTGCTTATAATAGTTCAAAGCATGTGACTACAGGGTTTAGTCCATTTATGCTATTGTATGGATTTCAAGCTAGTGTTAGGAAATAAGACGTAGCTAAATAGATAATTGAGTAGATTACTTAATGGAGAGAGACAGATTTACATACACGAGATTATAGAGTAGAGAGAGAGAGAGAGAGAGTACACACGATATACGTGGTTCACCCAATGTGGGCTACGTCCACGGGAAAGCACCCACTCAATGGATTTAGTACTTCAAAACAAGAAGTAGTTTACAAAACGATTATATCCTTAATGGAGCTCCCGCCTTGCTTCACTCTCACCACCTCACACTCACCTTGTTGCATCAACTTCACACTCTATGAAATGTGTGTAGAAATGGCCTCCTTTTATAGGCCAAAAGGGCTGCCCTCTCTCATGAGAGGCAGCCATGTGTAGCTGCCCTTGTGTAGATAAGTCAAAATCGGACCCTCCAATCCGCCCATGTGTGGCCGCCCTTGAGAAGACAAGTCCGCTTTTGAATTCGGCCACCGGCCACCAGCCATTGACTTCCGACCACCGGCCAACCGACGGTTGTTTTCTGACCACTTTTCGGCCGCCGTCCGGCCATAATATTCCGGAGAAAAGGAAAATTCCGGCGAGGAAAAAAAAAAGTCTTCGGGGCTTCTGCCCCCGAGGCCCCTAAAGTTGCCCCTGATTTTTGGCCGTGAAAATTTTGGTTTCCGGCGAGTGATTTTCCTTCACGCACGATACCTTCTCCTCATAATGGGGGCCTTACAAATGTGCGCTTTTACCGTAGAAAATTACAAGGGTAAATCAGGCTCCATACTTAACAATCTCCCACTTGGAGACTGATCTCCAAACCAAACCTGTGACTGCTTTTCATTCTAGCTTCTTATCCTTGAATGCCGATCGAAGATGAGCAAAAGCTCAACTTCTCCTTGTTGACCACCTTTGTAAACATGTCTGCAGGATTTTCACTTGTATGCACCTTTCCTAGCTTTAGCTGTCCCTCTTCCAAAAGAGTGCGTATGAAGTGATATCTCACCTCAATGTGCTTTGTCCTTGAATGAAAGGCTGAGTTCTTCGCAAGATGGATAGCGCTTTGGCTATCACTGTACAAGACACAATTGTCTTGTTTGAATCCAAGCTCTTCTAAGAATTTGTGAAGCCACATAATTTCTTTGCTTGCCTCCGTCATTGCTACATACTTTGCTTCTGTGGTAGAAAGTGAAACCACTTTCTGCAGCTTTGAAGCGCAGCTTACTGCTGTGCCTCCAACCATGAACACATAGCCAGTAGTGCTCCTTCGAGTATCTTTGTCACCTGTCATATCTGCATCAATATACCCTTCTAGAAAAATATCAGTTCCTCCAAAATACAAAGAATTTGTTGTTGTCCCTTTTAGATACCTAAGTATCCACTTCACAGCTTGCCAATGCTCTTTACCTGGGTTGTCCATGAACCTACTCACAACTCCCACTGCATGTGCAATGTCTGGCCTTGTCCAGACCATAGCATACATTAGAGAACCTACTGCTGCAGCATATGGAACTTTAAACATATAGGCTATCTCCTCTTGTGTCTTTGGACACATATCCTTCGTTAGTTTAAAATGACCAGCGAAAGGTGTAGAAACTGGTTTTGCATTTTGCATTGCAAACCTTTCTAGTACCTTCTTGATGTAATCTTCTTGAGATAGCTTTATTGTCTTCTTTGTCCTGTCCCTTGATATTTTCATACCAAGTATCCTCTTTGCAGCACCTAAATCTTTTATTGAAAAAGATTTAGACAACTCCTCTTTTAGGTCTTTGATGTCCTGCATGTTAGCCCCTAAAGTTGCCCCTGATTTTTGGCCGTGAAAATTTTGGTTCGTGGCGAGTGATTTTCCTTCACGCACGATGGCTTCTCCTCATAATGGGGGCCTTACAAATGTGCGCTTTTACCACATAAAATTACAAGGGTAAATCAGGCTCCATACTTAACAGCTAGATCACCCGTTACGGTGGGGTTGGCTAAGGAGAATATACAACAAGCGAAGGATTTTCTCTAAGACCATTTTGACATGCTTCGAGTTGCTCAACAGAATGTTAAGTAAGCTCAAGAGTGATATAAGAAGTACGTAGGTGAACATCGACGTCTTGCTACTTTCGAAGAAGGAGACAAGGTTTTCCTCAAAGTTCCGGAGCATTCCGAAAGTCTAAAGATGGGAAAAGTTGCTAAACTTTCACCACGCTATTGTGGACCGTTTACCATTCTAAAACTTATAGATCAAGTGGCCTATAAGTTAGCTCTTCCAAAGCACTCACAAGTCCATCTTGTTTTTCATGTTAGCCGTTTACGAAAACAGCTAGGACATAATGATAATGTCATTAACATAGGTGTGTTGGTTGACCTGATCGCACCGTCAAGCATTCCTTATGAGCCCAAAAAGATTTTGAATTCTCATTAGCTTCGCACCAGACATCTTGTCAGACGTCAGGTGTTGGTAAAATGGCTAGATAGACCCGAAGAAGGTTCTACATGGGAGAATGTCTCCGCACTTAAGAAACATTTTCCTACGTTCGTTTTTAAGGATGAAAATGATTCTCCAAGGGGGGGTAATGTAAGGACATGGGTCCTATAGGCAAGGCCACCGACACAGCCAGACAGTGTGTACGCTAGGGGGAGGCTATAAGATAGCACAATTGGGTGGAGACTAGCACACACATTACCACCGCCCTTTACATGTGTCCTATGGGCAAGGCGACCGGCTCGGCTGGACAGTGTGTATGCTAGGGGGAGACTATAAGATAGCACGGTTGGGTGGATACTAGCCCATGCATTACCACCGCCCTATCAACTTCCTATTACAATCGGATTAATTGAGAAATCGGCTATGTATCAATTACTACCTGGAAGGCTATACAAAAGAAATCAAGATGGAATCTTTCTTTTGTGTATTAATCCTGAAGAGAAAACCCCATACCTAAGTCAAGCACATATTACCATGGTGGGACTTCACTTTTCGGAAGACCACACTATGCGACGGATATTGAGACTTGGAGTATTTTGGCCAACTATGAGGAGCGATGTTCACTCATTTGTAAAAAAATTTCCTCAATGCCAGAAACAAGCACCCCTACCTCATGTGACATTGTTCCAAATATCACATCTTCCTATGTGGAGTAACTATTTACTTACTTATCGAGCCGAACATTTCCTGAGGATCTGAGTAAACGCCGACAAAGAGCAATTGAAACTGAAGCAAGAGACTATGCTCTTATTGGAAACCAGTTGTATCGGAGAGGAAAGGATCAACATCTGTGTCTTTGTGAAAATGAAGATGAATATAATCCCATTTTAGAACAAGCACATGCTGGATTAGCTAGAGGTCACTTTTCTAACGAGACCACCGCAAGAGCAATCTTAATGGCAGGCATATGTTGGCCAACAATTTTTGCAGATGCCAAAGAATATGTTCGAAGGTGTGATGCATGTCAATGAGAAAAAATGCCCACCCGTGTAGATAGCATGCCTTTAAGATCAATGATGGGGGCTAGAGCTTTTGCAAAAAGGGGTATAGGCCTTGTTGGGCCAATACAACCACCTGTTTATAGAACCTAAGCTCAATATATCATTGTAGCTACAGACTATTTGACCAAGTGGGCAGAGGCTAAAGAAATCCAAAAGAATGATGCCAAAACCACAGCTGCATTCTTGTATGAGAATGTGTTCACAATATGGACTGCCAATAGAAATTGTCAGTGATAGGGGAACTCATTTCCTCAATGAGGTAACTGACTATCTGCTTAATGAATTTATGGTCATTCATAATAAATCAGCTCCCTATCATCCACAAGCAAATGGACAAGTTGAGCATATGAATAAGATTCTTAGCTCGGTATTGACTAAAGTGGTTAGTTCAGGATGAACAGATTGGGAAATGAATCTCCATGCCACTCTATGGGCTTATAGAATTTCATTCAAAACAGCTTTAAATGCTACATCCTAAAACCTTGTTTATGGTCTTGATGCCATATTGCCGATAGAATTTATATTGTCGACACTAAAAGTAGCTAAGAATCTTGAGTGGACTGGACATGAATTGTTAGAGAGGCTTGAAGATTTAGAAAAGCTTGATGAGCAAATGCTAAATTCTGTAGCTCACATCCATGCACAAAAGTAGAAACAAATACAGTTTTTTGATTCCTATCTAGTTAGAAAAATCTTCAAAAAAGGGGACTTAGTTTTAATCTATTCCCTTAAGCAACACATTCCCAAGTTTAACAAAAAGGGAAATGGATTGTTTATTGCATTGAAGACATATCTCCAACTGGAGCAGTTAAGTTGTCCACCCTAGATGGTGAACCAATGGCTAATTGGATAAGTGGATGTCGTTTTAAAAAGTACAATTTGACACTAACCAGTGAATTACTAGAAAAGATGCATGCAGCAAAGCAAAGAAAGATAAAACAACAGTAGGTCATTGATGAAGCCCAAGAGGAAGCTCGGCTTCGAGTACTTAAAAGGAAAGATGCCTACAAAAATTAACAAATATCTATTCCCATCAACACTCTGGAACTAGATGAACAACTATGGGAATTACAGAAGGATGTAGTGTCAACGGCTGATGAATGGTTAAAGGGAATGGACCTTCGCATCAAAGTACAATTGAACAATCATATCACAAATGCATTCTTCAATACAAGAGCTCAAGTAAATGCAGTTAGTTATTCCACGTACAGAAAAGCAACGCATCAGTCGTTGACATAAGGAATATCGACTATTAAAGGATGCAACAAGAACCCAACACCGGCATTGGGAGTAGTCAACTTAAATGTGATAGTACATGGATATTCATGCCCTCATCATTTTTTATGCTTACCAGATGAACACATGAATGAAATAATGATTCTTGGAATCTCATGGATGCAAACGTACAAGGCAATACCAGATTGGGATACCAATCAACTCAAGCTATCACTTAAAGGCGGACAACTCATTGTTCCAATTGCACCAAGCAAAGAAGAATGGAAAATAGATTACCAACAGAACAAACCACGAGGCAATCAGTCTTCTCCATCCTATAGCCAAGCAAATGCTATAAGTAGCATGCAAGGAGTCAGGCATATCTGGGTACCAAAAGCACAACGTAAGGACAAGCCGATTCAAATTTGGGTTCCTAAAACATCATCTACTGTACCAAAGACGGTTCCAAGGTTCAAAACACAAAGAAGAGCATCTTTGAGCAGGGAACCTAAAACAAGATGGATTTGAAAGAAAAAGGAACACTTATCTTTTCCGCAAACTGTAAAACCGATGAAGCAGTGGAGGGTTAAGCATCAAAACACTCAACCACAACATTCTAACCAAGGAAAACCAAGATACAAATGGCAAGTTAAAGCTCGACAACCATCATTATTGATATCAACAGCTCAGGAAATGAGCATGCCAAATCATCTTGACGGTACAATAAAGCAAAGAGCACACAAGCTACAAGATTTTCTCTTTGGAAAACAACAAATAAAAACCTCGACCTCAGAAACCCTTGAGTTAATTACTCAAGACCCAACTCTTGCACAACATAATGGTTTGAATTGCATTGATCTTCAAAGCATGGTAGAGCCAACCAAGGCTATGCATAGACACGATTGTTTAACCCATGCACACAGTCGTCCCAGAGTACGCCATCTAGGAGGGGTGGAAGGGAACTAAATAATTAAGGGTAATGTTTGAAGGGGGAGAAAAAAGTTGGATGTTAACGTGTGATTTTTTGCAAAATTACCTAATAATTCCCTTAACAAGTCATCAACACGGGAAATTTAACTGGTAACATCTCCCCAATGAGTGTAAATAGTGTATATACTATCAAAAAATCATCAAAAAATGATCTTTTTTTGTTATTTTCATCATTTTTTCTTGATATTAGGACTTAAAAATGGAGAAATCCACCAAAAAAACAATAAAGTAAAGTTTCTCAATGGATTTTCTTAATTATTGATTTTTCACTTTTCTTTTTTAGCATATTTTACTATTTTCTTTTATTTTTTCAATAAACAAGTCAAAAATTTATAATAAATAGCAAATGAGCTCAGATGGAGGAATTGAAGATACGGTGATGAGCAGAAGGACAAGGCGGATAGGCACAAAAAATTTCAATAAAATCGACAGATGGAAGCGGGAAGCCTAAATCAGGCTGCCAAGGCCTACTTCCGCAAATTCTTGCAAAATGAGGTAACGGAATTCGATTGAAGAAATTTTTGAGTCTAACATAGATTTTACGGCTTAGTAGGACTAATGGGGGAATTTGGGAAAAAATAGTTTGGAAAGTCCGAGTATAGGTATTCAAGGTAGCCCAAAATCACCTCATTTCCACTAGTCACTCTTGGAGGAAAGAGCTCTCGGCCTTCTTCGCGCGCGATTTCCGGAGTCCAGAGTCGTCCATTTACAGCGCCCTCTCACACGAGACATGAGGGGTAAGTTCTAAGCTTATCAATGAACAATTCTATATGGCCGGGTAGCAAGTCTAGGCTCAGGAAAAACCCTTAGAAACCCAGCAGTGCACGAAGTCGTACGACCCAAAATTACCATAGCGGCCTGTCAGCTCAACCGAATTGGACGAGACTTGAACGGTAGCATGCCCTTATATAACATAACACTTCTATATCACCAGATGACCATTTGGCAGGGGTCAAGGGGAGTCCCAAGTAAATAATTTAGGTTTTTGCTAGATGTTAGAATTAGATTTTGACTCCATGGACAGCTTATAAACTGGGTCTATACACAATCTACCTGGACGGTTCCATGAAAACAGTCAAGGCAAGATCTCGAACAGTAGAAAATAGCTCGAAGACTACAAAGCATCAAATTTGACAAATAAAGTCAAACTGACTCCAAATGGGCCAAAACTGGATGGATAGCCGCCTCACGACTATGTAGCAGATAAGTGCATAGCTTCAAAAGTGACTAACCAACTCCACATGCCATCTAGTCACAAAAATCTGTGATTTCAGAGTCGACAAGAGCACGAAGTGATGCCGACACGACAAAACTTTACCAAATTCATTTTAGGACTTGTTTTAGATGTATTGAATATGTCTAGAGGTCATCAGATTGTCATCTTGCAAAAAAATTGACTGCTAAATAATCGTGATTATTTACTTTTGTGCTTGTTTGGCTTGAAAATGATCTCTTCACTTCACCTATCACTTGTACACATCTATTACATGCCACATTTCAAGTATGAGCCAAAATAATCAAGAAAAACTTGGAAATGATAAAAAAACATACCAAAGTCTTTCCAATCCAATTTTTGAGTTATCTGTCACATTTTTTTGATCTAAATCACCCCATATCTCATACATAGAGTCTACATCATGCCTAGAACTAAGTTGCAACAAAAAATGTACATTTTGATGAAAAAGTTAATAATCGTGATTATTTACTTTTTTGCCAAAATGGGAGAAATATGCAACTTTGACCTTATGGGACCAAAGAACATAATGTCCCAAGTCCAATAATCAAGTTTGGATCTCTAAAACTCAAAATCTCTTTATATCTATTGTTTAAGAGTCTAAAAGCCTAAATCTGGCACCATTTCCATCAAGTGCACTCAAATGAGCCCACACTTCAGTCAGAGCATCTAAATGCCATATGTTTCAAGCCTATCATGTCAAAAATGCAAAAAGTTGAAAAAAATCCCCACTTGTAAATAATCGTGATCATTTACTTTTGTTGAAGTTTTTGCCTGAAAACTGTATGATTTGATCTTTACATGTTTTTATACTTCTATACATGCTCCAAAATTGATTTGAAGCTAAGTGGACATCATTTGTCAGCAATTCAGACTCATGGCATTTCAGAGTGAAATTTGCAAAATTTTCTAACTTTTGACACTGTGTTCCCTTAACAGAAGCAATGCAAGCTGTCGAGAAGGCAAAGAAAAGGGTGTCCTAGAAAGAAAAGTTGCAGGAGTTTCCACCTTACCAATTAGATCCAAGTTCAATGAAGACGGCAAAGAAAACTTACTTGTCAAAATAATAGCTTGAAGAAAACAACACCACGGTTTTCATTGTCAGGTTCAAGAGCAAAGAAGGACACCAAGTGGAACTGCAAACGCTACCAAAGGAGATCTATGATGTAGCTGCAAAGCCAGACACCAAAGAAGCCAACAGAAGGCTTGGCCTAAGAGACTTCTATGACCAGGATGTTAGAAAATAAGATGTAGCTAAATAGATATTTGAGTAGATTACTTAATGGAGAGAGATAGATTTCACACACAAGAGATTATAGAGTAGAGAGAGAGAGAGTACACACGATATACGTGGTTCACCCAATGTGGGCTACGTCCACGGGAAAGCAACCACTCAATGGCTTTAGCACTTTAAAAGAAGAAGTAGTTTACAAAGGGATTAAACCCTTGATAGAGATCCCGCCTTGCTTCACTCTCACCACCTCACACTCACCTTGTTGCATCAACTTCACACTATGAAATGTGTGTAGAAATGGCCTCCTTTTATAGGCCAAAAGGGCTGCCCTCTCTTATGAGAGACAGCCATGTGAAGCCGCCCTTGTGCGAATAAGTCCAAATTGAACCCTCCAATCCGCCCATGTGTGGCTGCCCTTGAGAAGACAAGTCCGCTTTTGAATTCGGCCACCGGCCATTGACTTCCGACCATCGGCCATTGACTACCGGCCACGGGCCAACCGACCGGTTGTTTTCTGACCACTTTCCGGCTGCCGTCCGGCCATAATATTCCGGCAAAGAAAAAAAAAAGTCCGCACCTTCTCCTCATAATGGGGGCCTTACAAATGTGCGCTTTTACCGCAGAAAATTACAAGGGTAAATCAGGCTCCATACTTAACAATCTCCCACTTGGAGACTGATCTCCAAACAGAACCTATGACTGCTTTTCATTCTAGCTTCTTATCCTTGAATGCCGATCGAAGATGAGCAAAAGCTCAACTTCTCCTTGTTGACCACCTTTGTAAACATGTCTACAGGATTTTCACTTGTATGCACCTTTCCTAGCTTTAACTGTCCCTCTTCCAAAAGAGTGCGTATGAAGTGATATCTCACCTCAATGTGCTTTGTCCTTGAATGAAAGGCTGAGTTCTTCGCAAGATGGATAGCGCTTTGGCTATCATTGTACAAGACACAATTGTCTTGTTTGAATCCAAGCTCTTCTAAGAATTTGTGAAGCCACATAATTTCTTTGCTTGCCTCCGTCATTGCTACATACTCTGCTTCTGTGGTAGAAAGTGAAACCACTTTCTGCAGCTTTGAAGCGCAGCTTACTGCTGTGCCTCCAACCATGAACACATAGCCAGTAGTGCTCCTTCGAGTATCTTTGTCACCTGCCATATCTGCATCAATATACCCTTCTAGAAAAATATCAGTTCCTCCAAAATACAAAGCATTTGTTGTTGTCCCTTTTAGATACCTAAGTATCCACTTCACAGCTTGCCAATGCTCTTTACCTGGGTTGTCCATGAACCTACTCACAACTCCCACTGCATGTGCAATGTCTGGCCTTGTCCAGACCATAGCATACATTAGAGAACCTACTGCTGTAGCATATGGAACTTTAAACATATAGGCTATCTCCTCTTGTGTCTTTGGACACATATCCTTCGTTAGTTTAAAATGACCAGCGAAAGGTGTAGAAACTGGTTTTGCATTTTGCATTGCAAACCTTTCTAGTACCTTCTTGATGTAATCTTCTTGAGATAGCTTTATTGTCTTCTTTGTCCTGTCCCTTGATATTTTCATACCAAGTATCCTCTTTGCAGCACCTAAATCTTTTATTGAAAAAGATTTAGACAGCTCCTCTTTTAGGTCTTTGATGTCCTGCATGTTAGCCCCTAAAGTTGCCCCTGATTTTTGGCCGTGAAAATTTTGGTTTGTGGCGAGTGATTTTCCTTCACGCACGATGGCTTCTCCTCATAATGGGGGCCTTACAAATGTGCGCTTTTACCACATAAAATTACAAGGGCAAATCAGGCTCCATACTTAACAGCTAGATCACCCGTTACGGTGGGGTTGGCTAAGGAGAATATACAACAAGCGAAGGATTTTCTCTAAGAAGATTTTGACATGCTTCGAATTGCTCAACAGAATGTTAAGTAAGCTCAAGAGCGATATAAGAAGTACGTAGGTGAACATCGACGTCTTGCTACTTTCGAAGAAGGAGACAAGGTTTTCCTCAAAGTTCCGGAGCATTCCGAAAGTCTAAAGATGGGAAAAGTTGCTAAACTTTCACCACGCTATTGTGGACCGTTTACCATTCTAAAACTTATAGATCAAGTGGCCTATAAGTTAGCTCTTCCAAAGCACTCACAAGTCCATCTTGTTTTTCATGTTAGCCGTTTACGAAAACAGCTAGGACATAATGATAATGTCATTAACATAGGTGTGTTGGTTGACCTGATCGCACCGTCAAGCATTCCTTATGAGCCCAAAAAGATTTTGAATTCTCATTAGCTTCGCACCAGACATCTTGTCAGACGTCAGGTGTTGGTAAAATGGCTAGATAGACCCGAAGAAGGTTCTACATGGGAGAATGTCTCCGCACTTAAGAAACATTTTCCTACGTTCGTTTTTAAGGATGAAAATGATTCTCCAAGGGGGGGTAATGTAAGGACATGGGTCCTATAGGCAAGGCCACCGACACAGCCAGACAGTGTGTACGCTAGGGGGAGGCTATAAGATAGCACAATTGGGTGGAGACTAGCACACACATTACCACCGCCCTTTACATGTGTCCTATGGGCAAGGCGACCGGCTCGGCTGGACAGTGTGTATGCTAGGGGGAGACTATAAGATAGCACGGTTGGGTGGATACTAGCCCATGCATTACCACCGCCCTATCAACTTCCTATTACAATCGGATTAATTGAGAAATCGGCTATGTATCAATTACTACCTGGAAGGCTATACAAAAGAAATCAAGATGGAATCTTTCTTTTGTGTATTAATCCTGAAGAGAAAACCCCATACCTAAGTCAAGCACATATTACCATGGTGGGACTTCACTTTTCGGAAGACCACACTATGCGACGGATATTGAGACTTGGAGTATTTTGGCCAACTATGAGGAGCGATGTTCACTCATTTGTAAAAAAATTTCCTCAATGCCAGAAACAAGCACCCCTACCTCATGTGACATTGTTCCAAATATCACATCTTCCTATGTGGAGTAACTATTTACTTACTTATCGAGCCGAACATTTCCTGAGGATCTGAGTAAACGCCGACAAAGAGCAATTGAAACTGAAGCAAGAGACTATGCTCTTATTGGAAACCAGTTGTATCGGAGAGGAAAGGATCAACATCTGTGTCTTTGTGAAAATGAAGATGAATATAATCCCATTTTAGAACAAGCACATGCTGGATTAGCTAGAGGTCACTTTTCTAACGAGACCACCGCAAGAGCAATCTTAATGGCAGGCATATGTTGGCCAACAATTTTTGCAGATGCCAAAGAATATGTTCGAAGGTGTGATGCATGTCAATGAGAAAAAATGCCCACCCGTGTAGATAGCATGCCTTTAAGATCAATGATGGGGGCTAGAGCTTTTGCAAAAAGGGGTATAGGCCTTGTTGGGCCAATACAACCACCTGTTTATAGAACCTAAGCTCAATATATCATTGTAGCTACAGACTATTTGACCAAGTGGGCAGAGGCTAAAGAAATCCAAAAGAATGATGCCAAAACCACAGCTGCATTCTTGTATGAGAATGTGTTCACAATATGGACTGCCAATAGAAATTGTCAGTGATAGGGGAACTCATTTCCTCAATGAGGTAACTGACTATCTGCTTAATGAATTTATGGTCATCCATAATAAATCAGCTCCCTATCATCCACAAGCAAATGGACAAGTTGAGCATATGAATAAGATTCTTAGCTCGGTATTGACTAAAGTGGTTAGTTCAGGATGAACAGATTGGGAAATGAATCTCCATGCCACTCTATGGGCTTATAGAATTTCATTCAAAACAGCTTTAAATGCTACATCCTAAAACCTTGTTTATGGTCTTGATGCCATATTGCCGATAGAATTTATATTGTCGACACTAAAAGTAGCTAAGAATCTTGAGTGGACTGGACATGAATTGTTAGAGAGGCTTGAAGATTTAGAAAAGCTTGATGAGCAAATGCTAAATTCTGTAGCTCACATCCATGCACAAAAGTAGAAACAAATACAGTTTTTTGATTCCTATCTAGTTAGAAAAATCTTCAAAAAAGGGGACTTAGTTTTAATCTATTCCCTTAAGCAACACATTCCCAAGTTTAACAAAAAGGGAAATGGATTGTTTATTGCATTGAAGACATATCTCCAACTGGAGCAGTTAAGTTGTCCACCCTAGATGGTGAACCAATGGCTAATTGGATAAGTGGATGTCGTTTTAAAAAGTACAATTTGACACTAACCAGTGAATTACTAGAAAAGATGCATGCAGCAAAGCAAAGAAAGATAAAACAACAGTCGGTCATTGATGAAGCCCAAGAGGAAGCTCGGCTTCGAGTACTTAAAAGGAAAGATGCCTACAAAAATTAACAAATATCTATTCCCATCAACACTCTGGAACTAGATGAACAACTATGGGAATTACAGAAGGATGTAGTGTCAACGGCTGATGAATGGTTAAAGGGAATGGACCTTCGCATCAAAGTACAATTGAACAATCATATCACAAATGCATTCTTCAATACAAGAGCTCAAGTAAATGCAGTTAGTTATTCCACGTACAGGATAGCAACGCATCAGTCGTTGACATAAGGAATATCGACTATTAAAGGATGCAACAAGAACCCAACACCGGCATTGGGAGTAGTCAACTTAAATGTGATAGTACATGGATATTCATGCCCTCATCATTTTTTATGCTTACCAGATGAACACATGAATGAAATAATGATTCTTGGAATCTCATGGATGCAAACGTACAAGGCAATACCAGATTGGGATACCAATCAACTCAAGCTATCACTTAAAGGCGGACAACTCATTGTTCCAATTGCACCAAGAAAAGAAGAATGGAAAATAGATTACCAGCAGAACAAACCACGAGGCAATCAGTCTTCTCCATCCTATAGCCAAGCAAATGCTATAAGTAGCATGCAAGGAGTCAGGCATATCTGGGTACCAAAAGCACAACGTAAGGACAAGCCGATTCAAATTTGGGTTCCTAAAACATCATCTACTGTACCAAAGACGGTTCCAAGGTTCAAAACACAAAGAAGAGAATCTTTGAGCAGGGAACCTAAAACAAGATGGATTTGAAAGAAAAAGGAACACTTATCTTTTCCGCAAACTGTAAAACCGATGAAGCAGTGGAGGGTTAAGCATCAAAACACTCAACCACAACATTCTAACCAAGGAAAACCAAGATACAAATGGCAAGTTAAAGCTCGACAACCATCATTATTGATATCAACAGCTCAGGAAATGAGCATGCCAAATCATCTTGACGGTACAATAAAGCAAAGAGCACACAAGCTACAAGATTTTCTCTTTGGAAAACAACAAATAAAAACCTCGACCTCAGAAACCCTTGAGTTAATTACTCAAGACCCAACTCTTGCACAACATAATGGTTTGAATTGCATTGATCTTCAAAGCATGGTAGAGCCAACCAAGGCTATGCATAGACACGATTGTTTAACCCATGCACACAGTCGTCCCAGAGTACGCCATCTAGGAGGGGTGGAAGGGAACTAAATAATTAAGGGTAATGTTTGAAGGGGGAGAAAAAAGTTGGATGTTAACGTGTGATTTTTTGCAAAATTACCTAATAATTCCCTTAACAAGTCATCAACACGGGAAATTTAACTGGTAACATCTCCCCAATGAGTGTAAATAGTGTATATACTATCAAAAAATCATCAAAAAATGATCTTTTTTTGTTATTTTCATCATTTTTTCTTGATATTAGGACTTAAAAATGGAGAAATCCACCAAAAAAACAATAAAGTAAAGTTTCTCAATGGATTTTCTTAATTATTGATTTTTCACTTTTCTTTTTTAGCATATTTTACTATTTTCTTTTATTTTTTCAATAAACAAGTCAAAAATTTATAATAAATAGCAAATGAGCTCAGATGGAGGAATTGAAGATACGGTGATGAGCAGAAGGACAAGGCGGATAGGCACAAAAAATTTCAATAAAATCGACAGATGGAAGCGGGAAGCCTAAATCAGGCTGCCAAGGCCTACTTCCGCAAATTCTTGCAAAATGAGGTAACGAAATTCGATTGAAGAAATTTTTGAGTCTAACATAGATTTTACGGCTTAGTAGGACTAATGGGGGAATTTGGGAAAAAATAGTTTGGAAAGTCCGAGTATAGGTATTCAAGGTAGCCCAAAATCACCTCATTTCCACTAGTCACTCTTGGAGGAAAGAGCTCTCGGCCTTCTTCGCGCGCGATTTCCGGAGTCCAGAGTCGTCCATTTACAGCGCCCTCTCACACGAGACATGAGGGGTAAGTTCTAAGCTTATCAATGAACAATTCTATATGGCCGGGTAGCAAGTCTAGGCTCAGGAAAAACCCTTAGAAACCCAGCAGTGCACGAAGTCGTACGACCCAAAATTACCATAGCGGCCTGTCAGCTCAACCGAATTGGACGAGACTTGAACGGTAGCATGCCCTTATATAACATAACACTTCTATATCACCAGATGACCATTTGGCAGGGGTCAAGGGGAGTCCCAAGTAAATAATTTAGGTTTTTGCTAGATGTTAGAATTAGATTTTGACTCCATGGACAGCTTATAAACTGGGTCTATACACAATCTACCTGGACGGTTCCATGAAAACAGTCAAGGCAAGATCTCGAACAGTAGAAAATAGCTCGAAGACTACAAAGCATCAAATTTGACAAATAAAGTCAAACTGACTCCAAATGGGCCAAAACTGGATGGATAGCCGCCTCACGACTATGTAGCAGATAAGTGCATAGCTTCAAAAGTGACTAACCAACTCCACATGCCATCTAGTCACAAAAATCTGTGATTTCAGAGTCGACAAGAGCACGAAGTGATGCCGACACGACAAAACTTTACCAAATTCATTTTAGGACTTGTTTTAGATGTATTGAATATGTCTAGAGGTCATCAGATTGTCATCTTGCAAAAAAATTGACTGCTAAATAATCGTGATTATTTACTTTTGTGCTTGTTTGGCTTGAAAATGATCTCTTCACTTCACCTATCACTTGTACACATCTATTACATGCCACATTTCAAGTATGAGCCAAAATAATCAAGAAAAACTTGGAAATGATAAAAAAACATACCAAAGTCTTTCCAATCCAATTTTTGAGTTATCTGTCACATTTTTTTGATCTAAATCACCCCATATCTCATACATAGAGTCTACATCATGCCTAGAACTAAGTTGCAACAAAAAATGTACATTTTGATGAAAAAGTTAATAATCGTGATTATTTACTTTTTTGCCAAAATGGGAGAAATATGCAACTTTGACCTTATGGGACCAAAGAACATAATGTCCCAAGTCCAATAATCAAGTTTGGATCTCTAAAACTCAAAATCTCTTTATATCTATTGTTTAAGAGTCTAAAAGCCTAAATCTGGCACCATTTCCATCAAGTGCACTCAAATGAGCCCACACTTCAGTCAGAGCATCTAAATGCCATATGTTTCAAGCCTATCATGTCAAAAATGCAAAAAGTTGAAAAAAATCCCCACTTGTAAATAATCGTGATCATTTACTTTTGTTGAAGTTTTTGCCTGAAAACTGTATGATTTGATCTTTACATGTTTTTATACTTCTATACATGCTCCAAAATTGATTTGAAGCTAAGTGGACATCATTTGTCAGCAATTCAGACTCATGGCATTTCAGAGTGAAATTTGCAAAATTTTCTAACTTTTGACACTGTGTTCCCTTAACAGAAGCAATGCAAGCTGTCGAGAAGGCAAAGAAAAGGGTGTCCTAGAAAGAAAAGTTGCAGGAGTTTCCACCTTACCAATTAGATCCAAGTTCAATGAAGACGGCAAAGAAAACTTACTTGTCAAAATAATAGCTTGAAGAAAACAACACCACGATTTTCATTGTCAGGTTCAAGAGCAAAGAAGGACACCAAGTGGAACTGCAAACGCTACCAAAGGAGATCTATGATGTAGCTGCAAAGCCAGACACCAAAGAAGCCAACAGAAGGCTTGGCCTAAGAGACTTCTATGACCAGGATGTTAGAAAATAAGATGTAGCTAAATAGATATTTGAGTAGATTACTTAATGGAGAGAGATAGATTTCACACACAAGAGATTATAGAGTAGAGAGAGAGAGAGTACACACGATATACGTGGTTCACCCAATGTGGGCTACGTCCACGGGAAAGCAACCACTCAATGGCTTTAGCACTTTAAAAGAAGAAGTAGTTTACAAAGGGATTAAACCCTTGATAGAGATCCCGCCTTGCTTCACTCTCACCACCTCACACTCACCTTGTTGCATCAACTTCACACTATGAAATGTGTGTAGAAATGGCCTCCTTTTATAGGCCAAAAGGGCTGCCCTCTCTTATGAGAGACAGCCATGTGAAGCCGCCCTTGTGCGAATAAGTCCAAATTGAACCCTCCAATCCGCCCATGTGTGGCTGCCCTTGAGAAGACAAGTCCGCTTTTGAATTCGGCCACCGGCCATTGACTTCCGACCATCGGCCATTGACTACCGGCTACGGGCCAACCGACCGGTTGTTTTCTGACCACTTTCCGGCTGCCGTCCGGCCATAATATTCCGGCAAAGAAAAAAAAAAGTCCGCACCTTCTCCTCATAATGGGGGCCTTACAAATGTGCGCTTTTACCGCAGAAAATTACAAGGGTAAATCAGGCTCCATACTTAACAATCTCCCACTTGGAGACTGATCTCCAAACAGAACCTATGACTGCTTTTCATTCTAGCTTCTTATCCTTGAATGCCGATCGAAGATGAGCAAAAGCTCAACTTCTCCTTGTTGACCACCTTTGTAAACATGTCTACAGGATTTTCACTTGTATGCACCTTTCCTAGCTTTAACTGTCCCTCTTCCAAAAGAGTGCGTATGAAGTGATATCTCACCTCAATGTGCTTTGTCCTTGAATGAAAGGCTGAGTTCTTCGCAAGATGGATAGCGCTTTGGCTATCACTGTACAAGACACAATTGTCTTGTTTGAATCCAAGCTCTTCTAAGAATTTGTGAAGCCACATAATTTCTTTGCTTGCCTCCGTCATTGCTACATACTCTGCTTCTGTGGTAGAAAGTGAAACCACTTTCTGCAGCTTTGAAGCGCAGCTTACTGCTGTGCCTCCAACCATGAACACATAGCCAGTAGTGCTCCTTCGAGTATCTTTGTCACCTGCCATATCTGCATCAATATACCCTTCTAGAAAAATATCAGTTCCTCCAAAATACAAAGCATTTGTTGTTGTCCCTTTTAGATACCTAAGTATCCACTTCACAGCTTGCCAATGCTCTTTACCTGGGTTGTCCATGAACCTACTCACAACTCCCACTGCATGTGCAATGTCTGGCCTTGTCCAGACCATAGCATACATTAGAGAACCTACTGCTGTAGCATATGGAACTTTAAACATATAGGCTATCTCCTCTTGTGTCTTTGGACACATATCCTTCGTTAGTTTAAAATGACCAGCGAAAGGTGTAGAAACTGGTTTTGCATTTTGCATTGCAAACCTTTCTAGTACCTTCTTGATGTAATCTTCTTGAGATAGCTTTATTGTCTTCTTTGTCCTGTCCCTTGATATTTTCATACCAAGTATCCTCTTTGCAGCACCTAAATCTTTTATTGAAAAAGATTTAGACAGCTCCTCTTTTAGGTCTTTGATGTCCTGCATGTTAGCCCCTAAAGTTGCCCCTGATTTTTGGCCGTGAAAATTTTGGTTTGTGGCGAGTGATTTTCCTTCACGCACGATGGCTTCTCCTCATAATGGGGGCCTTACAAATGTGCGCTTTTACCACATAAAATTACAAGGGCAAATCAGGCTCCATACTTAACAGCTAGATCACCCGTTACGGTGGGGTTGGCTAAGGAGAATATACAACAAGCGAAGGATTTTCTCTAAGAAGATTTTGACATGCTTCGAATTGCTCAACAGAATGTTAAGTAAGCTCAAGAGCGATATAAGAAGTACGTAGGTGAACATCGACGTCTTGCTACTTTCGAAGAAGGAGACAAGGTTTTCCTCAAAGTTCCGGAGCATTCCGAAAGTCTAAAGATGGGAAAAGTTGCTAAACTTTCACCACGCTATTGTGGACCGTTTACCATTCTAAAACTTATAGATCAAGTGGCCTATAAGTTAGCTCTTCCAAAGCACTCACAAGTCCATCTTGTTTTTCATGTTAGCCGTTTACGAAAACAGCTAGGACATAATGATAATGTCATTAACATAGGTGTGTTGGTTGACCTGATCGCACCGTCAAGCATTCCTTATGAGCCCAAAAAGATTTTGAATTCTCATTAGCTTCGCACCAGACATCTTGTCAGACGTCAGGTGTTGGTAAAATGGCTAGATAGACCCGAAGAAGGTTCTACATGGGAGAATGTCTCCGCACTTAAGAAACATTTTCCTACGTTCGTTTTTAAGGATGAAAATGATTCTCCAAGGGGGGGTAATGTAAGGACATGGGTCCTATAGGCAAGGCCACCGACACAGCCAGACAGTGTGTACGCTAGGGGGAGGCTATAAGATAGCACAATTGGGTGGAGACTAGCACACACATTACCACCGCCCTTTACATGTGTCCTATGGGCAAGGCGACCGGCTCGGCTGGACAGTGTGTATGCTAGGGGGAGACTATAAGATAGCACGGTTGGGTGGATACTAGCCCATGCATTACCACCGCCCTATCAACTTCCTATTACAATCGGATTAATTGAGAAATCGGCTATGTATCAATTACTACCTGGAAGGCTATACAAAAGAAATCAAGATGGAATCTTTCTTTTGTGTATTAATCCTGAAGAGAAAACCCCATACCTAAGTCAAGCACATATTACCATGGTGGGACTTCACTTTTCGGAAGACCACACTATGCGACGGATATTGAGACTTGGAGTATTTTGGCCAACTATGAGGAGCGATGTTCACTCATTTGTAAAAAAATTTCCTCAATGCCAGAAACAAGCACCCCTACCTCATGTGACATTGTTCCAAATATCACATCTTCCTATGTGGAGTAACTATTTACTTACTTATCGAGCCGAACATTTCCTGAGGATCTGAGTAAACGCCGACAAAGAGCAATTGAAACTGAAGCAAGAGACTATGCTCTTATTGGAAACCAGTTGTATCGGAGAGGAAAGGATCAACATCTGTGTCTTTGTGAAAATGAAGATGAATATAATCCCATTTTAGAACAAGCACATGCTGGATTAGCTAGAGGTCACTTTTCTAACGAGACCACCGCAAGAGCAATCTTAATGGCAGGCATATGTTGGCCAACAATTTTTGCAGATGCCAAAGAATATGTTCGAAGGTGTGATGCATGTCAATGAGAAAAAATGCCCACCCGTGTAGATAGCATGCCTTTAAGATCAATGATGGGGGCTAGAGCTTTTGCAAAAAGGGGTATAGGCCTTGTTGGGCCAATACAACCACCTGTTTATAGAACCTAAGCTCAATATATCATTGTAGCTACAGACTATTTGACCAAGTGGGCAGAGGCTAAAGAAATCCAAAAGAATGATGCCAAAACCACAGCTGCATTCTTGTATGAGAATGTGTTCACAATATGGACTGCCAATAGAAATTGTCAGTGATAGGGGAACTCATTTCCTCAATGAGGTAACTGACTATCTGCTTAATGAATTTATGGTCATCCATAATAAATCAGCTCCCTATCATCCACAAGCAAATGGACAAGTTGAGCATATGAATAAGATTCTTAGCTCGGTATTGACTAAAGTGGTTAGTTCAGGATGAACAGATTGGGAAATGAATCTCCATGCCACTCTATGGGCTTATAGAATTTCATTCAAAACAGCTTTAAATGCTACATCCTAAAACCTTGTTTATGGTCTTGATGCCATATTGCCGATAGAATTTATATTGTCGACACTAAAAGTAGCTAAGAATCTTGAGTGGACTGGACATGAATTGTTAGAGAGGCTTGAAGATTTAGAAAAGCTTGATGAGCAAATGCTAAATTCTGTAGCTCACATCCATGCACAAAAGTAGAAACAAATACAGTTTTTTGATTCCTATCTAGTTAGAAAAATCTTCAAAAAAGGGGACTTAGTTTTAATCTATTCCCTTAAGCAACACATTCCCAAGTTTAACAAAAAGGGAAATGGATTGTTTATTGCATTGAAGACATATCTCCAACTGGAGCAGTTAAGTTGTCCACCCTAGATGGTGAACCAATGGCTAATTGGATAAGTGGATGTCGTTTTAAAAAGTACAATTTGACACTAACCAGTGAATTACTAGAAAAGATGCATGCAGCAAAGCAAAGAAAGATAAAACAACAGTCGGTCATTGATGAAGCCCAAGAGGAAGCTCGGCTTCGAGTACTTAAAAGGAAAGATGCCTACAAAAATTAACAAATATCTATTCCCATCAACACTCTGGAACTAGATGAACAACTATGGGAATTACAAAAGGATGTAGTGTCAACGGCTGATGAATGGTTAAAGGGAATGGACCTTCGCATCAAAGTACAATTGAACAATCATATCACAAATGCATTCTTCAATACAAGAGCTCAAGTAAATGCAGTTAGTTATTCCACGTACAGGATAGCAACGCATCAGTCGTTGACATAAGGAATATCGACTATTAAAGGATGCAACAAGAACCCAACACCGGCATTGGGAGTAGTCAACTTAAATGTGATAGTACATGGATATTCATGCCCTCATCATTTTTTATGCTTACCAGATGAACACATGAATGAAATAATGATTCTTGGAATCTCATGGATGCAAACGTACAAGGCAATACCAGATTGGGATACCAATCAACTCAAGCTATCACTTAAAGGCGGACAACTCATTGTTCCAATTGCACCAAGAAAAGAAGAATGGAAAATAGATTACCAGCAGAACAAACCACGAGGCAATCAGTCTTCTCCATCCTATAGCCAAGCAAATGCTATAAGTAGCATGCAAGGAGTCAGGCATATCTGGGTACCAAAAGCACAACGTAAGGACAAGCCGATTCAAATTTGGGTTCCTAAAACATCATCTACTGTACCAAAGACGGTTCCAAGGTTCAAAACACAAAGAAGAGCATCTTTGAGCAGGGAACCTAAAACAAGATGGATTTGAAAGAAAAAGGAACACTTATCTTTTCCGCAAACTGTAAAACCGATGAAGCAGTGGAGGGTTAAGCATCAAAACACTCAACCACAACATTCTAACCAAGGAAAACCAAGATACAAATGGCAAGTTAAAGCTCGACAACCATCATTATTGATATCAACAGCTCAGGAAATGAGCATGCCAAATCATCTTGACGGTACAATAAAGCAAAGAGCACACAAGCTACAAGATTTTCTCTTTGGAAAACAACAAATAAAAACCTCGACCTCAGAAACCCTTGAGTTAATTACTCAAGACCGAACTCTTGCACAACATAATGGTTTGAATTGCATTGATCTTCAAAGCATGGTAGAGCCAACCAAGGCTATGCATAGACACGATTGTTTAACCCATGCACACAGTCGTCCCAGAGTACGCCATCTAGGAGGGGTGGAAGGGAACTAAATAATTAAGGGTAATGTTTGAAGGGGGAGAAAAAAGTTGGATGTTAACGTGTGATTTTTTGCAAAATTACCTAATAATTCCCTTAACAAGTCATCAACACGGGAAATTTAACTGGTAACATCTCCCCAATGAGTGTAAATAGTGTATATACTATCAAAAAATCATCAAAAAATGATCTTTTTTTGTTATTTTCATCATTTTTTCTTGATATTAGGACTTAAAAATGGAGAAATCCACCAAAAAAACAATAAAGTAAAGTTTCTCAATGGATTTTCTTAATTATTGATTTTTCACTTTTCTTTTTTAGCATATTTTACTATTTTCTTTTATTTTTTCAATAAACAAGTCAAAAATTTATAATAAATAGCAAATGAGCTCAGATGGAGGAATTGAAGATACGGTGATGAGCAGAAGGACAAGGCGGATAGGCACAAAAAATTTCAATAAAATCGACAGATGGAAGCGGGAAGCCTAAATCAGGCTGCCAAGGCCTACTTCCGCAAATTCTTGCAAAATGAGGTAACGGAATTCGATTGAAGAAATTTTTGAGTCTAACATAGATTTTACGGCTTAGTAGGACTAATGGGGGAATTTGGGAAAAAATAGTTTGGAAAGTCCGAGTATAGGTATTCAAGGTAGCCCAAAATCACCTCATTTCCACTAGTTACTCTTGGAGGAAAGAGCTCTCGGCCTTCTTCGCGCGCGATTTCCGGAGTCTAGAGTCGTCCATTTACAGCGCCCTCTCACACGAGACATGAGGGGTAAGTTCTAAGCTTATCAATGAACAATTCTATATGGCCGGGTAGCAAGTCTAGGCTCAGGAAAAACCCTTAGAAACCCAGCAGTGCACGAAGTCCTACGACCCAAAATTACCATAGCGGCCTGTCAGCTCAACCGAATTGGACGAGACTTGAACGGTAGCATGCCCTTATATAACATAACACTTCTATATCACCAGATGACCATTTGGCAGGGGTCAAGGGGAGTCCCAAGTAAATAATTTAGGTTTTTGCTAGATGTTAGAATTAGATTTTGACTCCATGGACAGCTTATAAACTGGGTCTATACACAATCTACGTGGACGGTTCCATGAAAACAGTCAAGGCAAGATCTCGAACAGTAGAAAATAGCTCGAAGACTACAAAGCATCAAATTTGACATATAAAGTCAAACTGACTCCAAATGGGCCAAAACTGGATGGATAGCCGCCTCACGACTATGTAGCAGATAAGTGCATAGCTTCAAAAGTGACTAACCAACTCCACATGCCATCTAGTCACAAAAATCTGTGATTTCAGAGTCGACAAGAGCACGAAGTGATGCCGACACGACAAAACTTTACCAAATTCATTTTAGGACTTGTTTTAGATGTATTGAATATGTCTAAAGGTCATCAGATTGTCATCTTGCAAAAAAATTGACTGCTAAATAATCGTGATTATTTACTTTTGTGCTTGTTTGGCTTGAAAATGATCTCTTCACTTCACCTATCACTTGTACACATCTATTACATGCCACATTTCAAGTATGAGCCAAAATAATCAAGAAAAACTTGGAAATGATAAAAAAACGCACCAAAGTCTTTCCAATCCAATTTTTGAGTTATCTGTCACATTTTTTTGATCTAAATCACCCCATATCTCATATATAGAGTCTACGTCATGCCTAGAACTAAGTTGCAACAAAATATGTACATTTTGATGAAAAAGTTAATAATCGTGATTATTTACTTTTTTGCCAAAATGGGAGAAATATGCAACTTTGACGTTATGGGACCAAAGAACATAATGTCCCAAGTCCAATAATCAATTTTGGATCTTTAAAACTCAAAATCTCTTTATATCTATTGTTTAAGAGTCTAAAAGCCTAAATCTGGCACCATTTCCATCAAGTGCACTCAAATGAGCCCACACTTCAGTCAGAGCATCTAAATGCCATATGTTTCAAGCCTATCATGTCAAAAATGCAAAAAGTTGAAAAAAATCCCCACTTGTAAATAATCGTGATCATTTACTTTTGTTGCAATTTTTGCCTGAAAACTGTATGATTTGATCTTTACATGTTTTTATACTTCTATACATGCTCCAAAATTGATTTGAAGCTAAGTGGACATCATTTGTCAGCAATTCAGACTCATGGCATTTCAGAGTGAAATTTGCAAAATTTTCTAACTTTTGACACTGTGTTCCCTTAACAGAAGCAATGCAAGCTGTCGAGAAGGCAAAGAAAAGGGTGTCCTAGAAAGAAAAGTTGCAAGAGTTTCCACCTTACCAATTAGATCCAAGTTCAATGAAGACGGCAAAGAAAACTTACTTGTCAAAATAATAGCTTGAAGAAAACAACACCACGGTTTTCATTGTCAGGTTCAAGAGCAAAGAAGGACACCAAGTGGAACTGCAAACGCTACCAAAGGAGATCTATGATGTAGCTGCAAAGCCAGACACCAAAGAAGCCAACAGAAGGCTTGGCCTAAGAGACTTCTATGACCAGGATGTTAGAAAATAAGATGTAGCTAAATAGATATTTGAGTAGATTACTTAATGGAGAGAGATAGATTTCACACACAAGAGATTATAGAGTAGAGAGAGAGAGAGTACACACGATATACGTGGTTCACCCAATGTGGGCTACGTCCACGGGAAAGCAACCACTCAATGGCTTTAGCACTTTAAAAGAAGAAGTAGTTTACAAAGGGATTAAACCCTTGATAGAGATCCCACCTTGCTTCACTCTCACCACCTCACACTCACCTTGTTGCATCAACTTCACACTATGAAATGTGTGTAGAAATGGCCTCCTTTTATAGGCCAAAAGGGCTGCCCTCTCTTATGAGAGACAGCCATGTGAAGCCGCCCTTGTGCGAATAAGTCCAAATTGAACCCTCCAATCCGCCCATGTGTGGCTGCCCTTGAGAAGACAAGTCCGCTTTTGAATTCGGACACCGGCCATTGACTTCCGAGCACCGGCCACCGGCCATTGACTTCCGACCATCGGCCATTGAGTACCGGCCACCGGCCAACCGACCGGTTGTTTTCTGACCACTTTCCGGCTGCTGTCCGGCCATAATATTCCGGCGAAGAAAAAAAAAAGTCCGCACCTTCTCCTCATAATGGGGGCCTTACAAATGTGCACTTTTACCGCAGAAAATTACAAGGGTAAATCAGGTTCCATACTTAACAATCTCCCACTTGGAGACTGATCTCCAAACCAAACCTGTGACTGCTTTTCATTCTAGCTTCTTATCCTTGAATGCCGATGGAAGATGAGCAAAAGCTCAACTTCTCCTTGTTGACCACCTTTGTAAACATGTCTGCAGGATTTTCACTTGTATGCACCTTTCCTAGCTTTAGCTGTCCCTCTTCCAAAAGAGTGCGTATGAAGTGATATCTCACCTCAATGTGCTTTGTCCTTGAATGAAAGGCTGAGTTCTTCGCAAGATGGATAGCGCTTTGGCTATCACTGTACAAGACACAATTGTCTTGTTTGAATCCAAGCTCTTCTAAGAATTTGTGAAGCCACATAATTTCTTTGCTTGCCTCCGTCATTGCTACATACTCTGCTTCTATGGTAGAAAGTGAAACCACTTTCTGCAGCTTTGAAGCGCAGCTTATTGCTGTGCCTCCAACCATGAACACATAGCCAGTAGTGCTCCTTCGAGTATCTTTGTCACCTGCCATATCTGTATCAATATACCCTTCTAGAAAAATATCAGTTCCTCCAAAATACAAAGCATTTGTTGTTGTCCCTTTTAGATACCTAAGTATCCACTTCAGAGCTTGCCAATGCTCTTTACCTGGGTTGTCCATGAACCTACTCACAACTCCCACTGCATGTGCAATGTCTGGCCTTGTCCAGACCATAGCATACATTAGAGAACCTACTGCTGCAGCATATGGAACTTTAGACATATAGGCTATCTCCTCTTGTGTCTTTGGACACATATCCTTCGTTAGTTTAAAACGACCAGCGAAAGGTGTAGAAACTGGTTTTGCATTTTGCATTGCAAACCTTTCTAGTACCTTCTTGATGTAATCTTCTTGAGATAGATTTATTGTATTCTTCGTCCTGTCCCTTGATATTTTCATACCAAGTATCCTCTTTGCAGCACCTAAATCTTTCATTGAAAAAGATTTGGACAGCTCCTCTTTTAGGTCTTTGTTGTCCTGCATGTTAGCACTTGCAATCAACATGTCATCAACATACAACATTAGGATGATGAATTTCCCATCTCCCAAATTCTTTGTGTAGACGTAGTGATCCGAGTTGCATCTTGTGAATCCATGATCCAACATCCATCGATCAAACTTCAAGTACCATTGTCTTGATGCTTGCTTTAAACCATACAAGCTCTTCTTTAATCAGCAAACCATTTTCTCCTTACCTTTTACTTCATACCCCTTTGGTTGAAGCATGTAGATTTCCTCCTCTAAGTCACCGTGAGGGAATGCCGTATTTACATCCATTTGCTCGAGATTTAGATCATGAGCAGCCACAAGGCTTAAGAGAAGCCTAATTGAGTTCATTTTTACAACAGGAGAAAATATTTCATTGAAGTCAATACCTTTCTTTTGAGAAAAACCTTTTACCACAAGCCTAGACTTGTACCTTTTCTTCCCACCTTCTTCTTCCTTCAGCTTGTGCACCCATTTGTTTTGAAGTGCCCACTTAACTTTAGGCAACTCAACCAACTCCCATGTTTGGTTGCGATGTAGTGAGTCCATCTCCACTTGCATGCTCTTCGTCCATTCTTCTTTGGATTCATGTTGCATAGCTTCTTCGTATGATTCCGGCTCTCCAGAATCTGAGATCAAGATATGGTTGAAGGAAGGAACAAACCTTTCTGGAGGTCTACTTGCTCTTGTAGATCTTCAGGGAATAGGTTGAGGCTCCTCATTTGGTTGACGTTGTTGCACATTGTCACCGTTTGCAGTCCTTGAGTCTTCACCGTCCTCAAGCTCCATGTACTCATCACCTGTTTCTTTTGTTTGTTTTCTTTCCAAGTAATCTTTGTACATATTTTGTTCGTTAAAAATTACATCCCTACTCCTTAAGATTTTACCATCTTCAGGATTCCATAGGCGATACCCAAAGTCTCCTTCTCCATAGCCAATGAAGAAACACTTTTTGGACTTTGCATCTAGCTTTGATCTTAGGCTTCTATCTATGTGCATGAAAGCCTCACACCCAAACACTTTGAGAAATTCATAATTCACCGGTTTACCTATCCATGCCTCTTCTGGAACTCCCCCATCCAATGCCGTTGAAGGTGATCGATTGATTAAGTACACAGACGTACTTACAGCTTCCGCCCAAAGCTCAAGCGGTAGGCCTGCATGTAGCCGCATGCTTCGTGCTCGTTCCATGATTGTCCTGTTCATCCTTTCCGAAATCCCATTTTGTTGAGGTGTCCTTGGGGTTGTCCTTTACCTCCGAATGCCATTGCTAGCACAAAAGCTTTCAAAAGCTTGGCTGCAATATTCGCCTCCATTGTCGGATCTGAGGCATTTAACCTTGGTACCTGTTTCATTCTCCACAAAGGCTTTCCACATTTGAAATATGGAAAATACATCGAATTTATTCTTCATGACATAAACCCATGTTTTTCTAGTCGCATCGTCTACGAATGTTACATAGTACAATGAGCCACCAAGTGATGGTGTACTTGCAGGACCCCAAACATCAGAATGAACCAATTCAAGTTTTTTATTTTTTCTTTCATTTCCTGATTTTTGAAATTTTACCCTCTTTTGTTTACCATAAACACAATCTTCACAGAACTCTAAGTCCACTTCTTTCAAACCTGGTAGAAGCTTCTTTGTTTGAAGGATTTGCATTCCTTTGGCACTCATATGCCCAAGTCGGTAGTGCCACACCGCACTGTCAACTTCTGTAGTTGCTGCACAAGCTGAAGGTTGCGTGCTAACAGTACACAAGTAAAGTGTACTCACTTTTTCTCCCTTGGCAACCACCAAAGATCCCTTTGAGATCTTCCACCGAATGCAATGTTGTGACCTTCATCGTCCAATTGTCGTGTAGAGATCAAATTTTTGCGAAGAGAAGGAACATGCCTAACATCTTTAAGCTTCCATTCATTTCCGTTAGCAGTTTTGATAGAAACTGTACCTTTGCCGACAATCTCACAAGCTTCATCATCTCCCAAGTATACATACCCAAAATTACCTTTGGTGTAGTCTTGGAAATGTTCCTTGTGTGGTGTCGCATGGAATGAAGCCTCGGAATCTACTATCCAGGAATTAGACACATTGTCTAATGAGAGAATTAGAGCATCTTACTCTACTTTACCTGCCACATTGGCCTCCGATGTTGGCTTGTTGTCGAGACTCTGTCTCCTTCTTCTTCTTGTACCAACAATCCTTCTTGACGTGGCCCTTCTTGCCGCAGTTCCAACATTCAAGAACTGACTTTGTGCGTGACTTGCTCCTCCTTGAGCGATCACGACCCTTTTGGTTTTTGAACCTCTCCTTAGGCCTTCCTCTTGTTTCCACTGATAGTGCAACACTTGATGATTCTCATGTGCTTCTCCTTCGCATTTCCTCGCTTAGGAGAACACCCACAACATCATCAAACTTAAGAGTATTTGTGCCAGAGATAGAATTACTTACAGCCATCACAAGGCTGTCCCAACTATCCGGTAGAGATGATAGTATAAGGAGAGCTCGCACTTCGTCATCGAAATTGATTTTCACTGATCGAAGTTGACTTATGTTTGTGTTAAATTCATTTAGGTGTTCTGCAACTGAACCATTCTCTGCCATCTTTAGATTGAACAAGCGCTTCATAAGAAATACCTTATTGGATGCCGATGGTTTCTCGTAGAAGTCGTCAAGTGACTTCATCAAGTCCTCCGTGGTCTTCATCTCTGAAACATTGAAGGCCACTGTTGACGCCAAGCTTAACCGAGTTGTTCCGTGTGCCTTTCGATCAAGGACAATCCATGCTTCATCTGCCATTGTTGCGGGCTTCTTCGCAAGAATGCCTAGTGGCAAATAGAGGTCCTTCTGGTAGAGATAGTCTTCAATCTGCATCTTCCAATGTTGGTAGTTTTTGCCATTGAACTTCTCAATCTTGAGCTTCCCTTCCTCCGCCATAACTTCCACTCAATTCAAGGAATCCTTTCCTTGAGATAATTTAGCTACGAGCAAACCTTGCTCTGATACCAGTTGTTAGAAAATAAGACGTAGCTAAATAGATTTTTGAGTAGATTACTTAATGGAGAGAGATAGATTTCACACACAAGAGATTATAGAGTAGAGAGAGAGAGAGTACACACGATATACGTGGTTCACCCAATGTGGGCTACATCCACGGGAAAGCAGCCACTCAATGGCTTTAGCACTTCGAAAGAAGAAGTAGTTTACAAAGGGATTAAACCCTTGATAGAGCTCCCGCCTTGCTTCACTCTCACCACCTCACACTCACCTTGTTGCATCAACTTCATACTATGAAATGTGTGTAGAAATGGCCTCCTTTTATAGGCCAAAAGGGCTGCCCTCTCTTATGAGAAACAGCCATGTGAAGCCGCCCTTGTGCGAATAAGTCCAAATTGAACCCTCCAATCCGCCCATGTGTGGCCGCCCTTGAGAAGACAAGTCCGCTTTTGAATTCGGCCACCGGCCATTGACTTCCGACCACCGGCCATTGACTACCGGCCACCGGCCAACCGACCGGTTGTTTTCTGACCACTTTTCGGCCGCCGTCCGGCCATAATATTCCGGCGAAGAAAAAAAAAGTCTGCACCTTCTCCTCATAATGGGGGGACTTACAAATGTGCGCTTTTACCACAGAAAATTACAAGGGCAAATCAGGCTCCATACTTAACACAGGAACCATGCGGTGTGGATTTCTAGAAGGCATATGAGTTATTGTCTATGATCAGAGAAGATGGGTCAACCCAAATCATGATCAACAAGGGCATAAGGTAGAAGTAGTAATCACTAAGGAGATAGTGGCCAAGGCACTAAAATTTCCAACTGAAGGTATGACGATGCCGGCTAGAGATAGAAAGATAGTAGGCACTTTTACCAAAGAGACTGCTGCTGCCACCTTTTCCGATCTCATCCAAAGGCAAGTGGAAGAACTAGCTTGCCTATACCATCAACGCTTCCACTTCTTATCAAAGAGACCGCCACAGTACACCACCCCAAACCATGCGATTGTGACCACCTTCACTCAAGTGTTGAAGTCGATAACTAGGCAAGCAATTGATCATGCACAGTATGTGCTTACAACATTGAAAGACACAAACAAAGAAGGCAAATTACATATCAGGGTGCTCCTGAAGTGCTAACAAGAATAGCATATCATGCTATTGGAATGGCCAAAAATTTTCCGCCAGCCCCAGATCAAAACACTTGGATTGTGGCTATTCAACCTTCTCCAATAACCAGGCATTCAAAAAAGAGAGTGTACAAGTCAGATGAAGAATCTACAGAAAGCTCCCATGAGGCTCATAGTAGTGAGATCTTGGACAACAAAGAAAGACGAGCAAGAATTGAAGAAATGGAAAAGAAAGCAGTAGCAGCACACCAAGAGGAACCTCAACAAAAGAAGGCGAGGTTTGAAAGAGAAAAGCAGACTTATGAAAGAAGCCTCCAAGCTGCAGGTAAGGATCCTAAAAGATGGAGTCCGAGAGATATAAGAGGACCCAAAACCAAGAACCCTGCAAGGAAAGGAACGAGGATCCCAAGTATTTTCTTGAGCGCATGTATGCGGAAGCAGAAGCCTTGAAACTGAAATAAGCTCAAGAAGCTGAAAGGAAAGCAAAGGAAGAAGCGGCCAAACAACAAAGACAAGCAGAGGCTACTAATCAAGGTGAGTCACATCACGACCAGGGGGATGTGTCTCCAAAACCCACTTCACCCACTACGGAGCAAGCATACCATCCCATGTCAAGCCCAAACCCTTCACCAATAGCTAAACCCAATGAGGGCAAGGAAGCCAAGGGAAAAGGGCCTAAACAGCACGAAGCCTCAAGAAGCAAAAGCCACATCACAATTTATGTCTTGACCATAACTCCAAAGGTACACAAAACTGTAATGAATCATGTGGTGATCTATTGATTAAGTACACGATTGTGTATAATGCTTCTGCCCAAAACACGTGCGATAAATTAGCTTGTGATAGCATAGACATAATCCGCTCTTGGATGGTCCTATTCGTTCATTCTGCAACACCATTTTGTGCAGGGGTATAAGGAGCTCTAAGCTCGCACTTAATTCCCCTACTTGAATAGAAGTCTGTAAACTCTTTGGAGACATCCACCATTGTCTGAGCGCAAAGCTTTTAACTTATGTTCAGACTGAGTTTCAACACTAGATAAGAACTTCTTGAAGCAAGAAAAGGTCTCGTTTTTAAACTTCATGGCATAGACCCAAACATGCCGTGTTGCATTGTCAATGAATGTAACATAGTAGGACACACCACCATGGGGTATAGAAGGCATAGGCACACATAAATCACTATGCACAAGCTCTAAGGGTTTTCTTTCTTTGTCAAAATAATGTGTACGATGTGTCTGTGTTTGCTTTCCATATTGACAGTGCTCACAAAAGGGAAAATAAAAAATGACTAAGACGGTAAGTAGCCCAAACGAGAGAGTGTCTCCATTCCCTTCTTTGACATATGTCCTAACCGGCTATGCCACAAAGCAACAGTTGGCAGCTCGGTTACAGAAAGAACGCTATTTTTATCAGATACATAAAGAGAATGGCATTGAACATTGCAGCAACCATGAGACTTTGATCTACCCTTTGATAAATCTAAATTGCCCTCTTTCTTGGGCTCACGTTGTGAAGAACGGCCCTTATGTTGCTTATCATCCCTTCGCACATAATGAGCTTTGTGAAATGCGAGCTAGTCACGGTCTTTTGACACATCTCCTCTGAAAAAAGTGCACTAGTAACATTATCCTATTTTAGCGCACCATCAGGAGCAAAGTTAGTGACAGCTATGCAAAAGATATCCCAAGAGGGTGGAAATGAACAAAGCAAAAGATTGATTTCATCTCATCATCAATGGTCATGCGCTGTGCATAAATCTAGGCAAAAAGAGAATCAAAATCATTGATATGTTTGGCAATGCTACCTGACTCCTTCATACGAAGGTTGAAAACTTTTCGAATCAGGAAAACCTTATTGCTAGCCGTATCCTTTTCGTAAGTGTTGCATAATTTCTGCCATAAAGCATGAGCACTCTCATATTCTAACACTGAAAAGTACACCAATTCACCAAGGTGCAGTCTAATTGTAGCCTGCATAGCTCATCAAGCTCCTCCCACTAAAACTGAGTCATGTGCATATCTTCAGTTCTAGCTGCATAGGCAATAGGCAACTTTTGCTTCTTTTGGACAAGCACATCATGCATTTGGTTCTTCCAAAGCTGAAAATTGGAGGGGGAGAGCCGACACACACTGTGCACCCCCTTTCTTTCTTCTCTATCTTATGCACTAAGGCACAATACACATTGTACTTATGTTAGTGGCTCACACAAGTGTATAGTTGTACGCTTAGGGTTAGTAGTAGTTAGTGATGGGCGGTCGGCCACATGGCCATTAAACCTAACACAATGTATTTCCCTAGTCCAAAGTCCAAGGGGAGGATTGTTGGGTTTGTGGCCTTTGGCCTAAATGCCAACAACTGATGTGAGAACTATCTCTTATTTGTGAAAATCCTAAGTGAGGATAAGTGCTTGTGTGGAAAGATATTTGCATGCCTTTTATGAAAGTCAAGGGCTCTTATTTGGATAGCCTTTGGGCCTTATAAATAAAGACTTTTCACTTACATAAGATATCTTATGCTATATTGTATTGTACATTTTTGTATATTGAGTATTGCAAAGTGTGAAACTTACTCTCTCTCTCTCTCTCTCTGTCTCTCTCTCTCTCTCTCTCTCTATGTAGCTATGGCTATTTTCCTCTTCAAACCCCCATGAGCATCAAGAAAAATATGAATCCCAAAAGGGCCTTGTAAGGATCCCTAATTTTAAGAGATTAAGGCTAAAACTGTGTGTGAATTAGAAGACAAGGCCGTTGAATGAGGGTATTGTCATAGGCTTTTTTTAAGGCTGTCATAGGCTTTTTGTAGGTTGAATAGAGGCTAGGGAGTGAGGATAGGTACATTCTCTCTCTACCCAAAAAGGTGGTGGTCCTTATGACAAAACTACCAACCTCCCCCCCTTTCTTTTGCCATATCATCAAGGGCGTCCATAGCCTCAGCCCAAAAAAAACTCTTTTTTTAAGAAAATAAAAAAAACCTCAGTTTTACTCAAAACTTCTCCCCAATCTATATGTATATCCAAAAACCATTTTCTCTCTCAAAATCTCACTGCTAGACCTGCAAAATATCAAACTTCCCACCTTTTTTTATTTCCCTCCAAAATCACTCCTCTCTCCCTCTCTCTTCTCTCTCCTACTTTTCAGCACACACTCTTCCTTCTTCCCTCTCTCTCTCCCCTCCCTCTCTCTTCTCTCTCCTAATTTTCAACACACACTCTTCCTCCTTCCCTCTCCTTGTTTTGAAGGTCCACTCCATATCTTTTTTGCAGCTCTCTCCCCCAGAGCTCTCCACTCCATAGCCCTCCTCTCCACTCCATAGCTCTCCTGCATCTCTCCCTTCCATAGCTCTTCACTCCATAGCTCACCTTTCCATTCCATGGCTCTGTTGAAACTCTCCACTCTTGCTTGAGGCCAACTTTATTCCCCTTGGCATGGATCTAGGCGAAATTATTAACCTTTCATCCACATTAAGATCGTCAAGTTTGGAAACGGTTTCTCTACATGTTTGATTGCCAAAGGACTTCGCACACTCAAAGCATCATTGCTTGCAAACTACACAACAACGCCGTGGGGCAGGTCATGCCAATGTGGACCTTTGGGTGCATGGTTGCCTCTACCCTAATGATCCAGTCATCAATGTGTATGCAACATTCATAGCCTTGCTTCATTCTTACAATGTGTAGGTAGAGGGGAGGAAGGTCTTCTTGGATACTACAAGATATTTTCGACTATTGGAGCTGATAGCACACAATGGTCTTTGCATGAATGTCTAATTCTTTCCCATACCACTAGTGGATTGCCTGAAAGGATCCTTCATGCAAAGGAGGAAGTGGAAACTTTCAAGCTATAGGTGGAAGAGAAGGATGCTAAGATTGCAAAGCTTGAAGATAAGATCTTGCATCTTAAAAAGACGCCCTTAGGTGCAAGGTAACATAGAGGATCTTCAATGCCATAAAGACTTTAGCTCCCAAAGGTGGTGCTCAAAAAAGAAGGGTTACAGCTACAAGGTGCATTTTGCTATGCTCCAATCTGTGCTTTTGTGGTAATGTTTTTTATCATTCTCGTAGGAATTTTGTGGTAATGTTTTTGTTCATTCTCGTAGGAATTTTATCCAAGAGTTGTGTGCTGACAACAGCCAGGAGGATCACATCCATTTGTTAAGTTTGTGCCTCAAGAAATCGGATGTTGTAGCCCTTTTACGAGCACCAAATGCAACACATTTAAACAATGCTGTCACAAAGGAGGTGATGCAAAAGTTTTCAAATCTTGTGAGCGTTGTTGATGTACAGAAGGCTTGTGATGAAGTTGGAATTAGTACTAAGGGTTACATTACCTTATATGGTCTCCTTAAGGATGCTTTAAGGGAAGAGGAATTACTGAGAATGTTTTTCCTATACCATTTAAGGTCAACCTTGCTAAGAAGGCCTTGAACAAGGATGTGTACTTTTGAATAGGAGGCTATTTGCACATAGAGGAGATAATGCCTTCATCCACCTTCACCAAGTGGTCAAAAGGAGTTAGGAAACGTGCAATGCAAGCGTAGGTGCAGACAGGGTAGACAAGGGATTTCCTTACTCAATGTCAAATAATATTTTTGTTGATTTGAGAAGGCTTCAAATGGCAATGATACATTTTTATGGTGTATGTCTTTTTTTAAAAAAAAATCGGTTTTCCTTATATTATTTTTCACATTTTGCAATGCTAGGTTCAATTTATCTCTGATACCAGATGAGAGATATCCCTCCCAAGGGTCTATGCACAAAATATACAATTTTCAATATACAATTTCAATATACATCAGAGTTGTGGAAGCGTTTTCATAAGGGAGGAATGCATCCAGAGGCACCTAGAGACTAGGGATCCCTCTAATGATATTAATGAAAGCATACTCAATAAAAATAACATTATGGAGGGTGAATATATGTGTACATTGCACTGCAAGAAGAGAGAGAGAGAGAGAGAGAGAGAGAGAGAGAGAGAGAGAGAGAGAGAGAGAATAGTGGAGGGTGAAATAGAGTGTGTAGAGACACATGAGTGATAAAAGAGAGTCTTTAAATGCCCCATCTAAATAAAATAGGCAACCATGTATTCATGCAATAACAAAATTTGGGTATCCTATAACATCAAAAATATAAAATGACTAGCAGAGCACAGGACCCTGTGTAGGGATTGACTGGTCCACCCATCCACTTCTACTCTACTACAAATGGAGAGAATTTCACTTCACCAAGAGCAAGCAAGAACACCTCCAACCTACCTGAGCTAGACATTGATTGAGGTCGCTTTGCCTCCCTCCATGAACACGAGGTCTGAAAGGATCCCAAATATCAATAGGTGGTAGGATATCAACACCAACCATATCAATTTAGGTGCCATGCCTCTTGGATGCCCAACCGAGCATCGGGTCTTTAGGAAAATCCAAGGCAAGATCCCCCGACGTGTTAGACGTGTAGGTCATTCAACCTTCGACGCACTAACCGTGTAGATAATCCTAACAAAAAGAAGACCTAGGCAACATCCCCAATCTAACAAAGCACCAAGTTATTGACCCTTTTGTCTAAGGCTAGGGATGTAGGTGATCCTAGTCTTGTAGCAACATTGCCATAAGAAACATAACATATGAGTCCAATCTCGATAGCATCTTCCATATGCACAAACAATCTTTTTCACGTAGTCAGACTATACAAGGTCTCTATCCTTACATGTCAACCATAAACAATCAAAACCACTTCATATTCAAATCATAAACCACAATCCAATCACATCACATGGGTGAGCACTCCATTGAAATCATGGTGATGCACATCCAACCATGCAAAACCACTTTAGCATATAACATGGCTGCAAAAATTACACAGCCATATCCCAAAAAAATCCAAGAGCCACATTGGCTTCCACAATCCAAATCACAACCATAATCCATGAGGGATCTCATCCCTTGACCATAAACCATATTCCATAATATACTGAACTGACTCCTATACTTGGAGTTTGATATATCCAGTGCAATAAGATTGAACCCACACACATAGCCCTTAAGATATGAGCCTTTTATGCCTAAAAAAAAGTTCAACCAGTGACTAAACATGACTTCAAAATACAATGTTGACAATGTTTAACCATGCATAAGTGATACACTATGATCATATCTCACCCCTCTAGCATATAGAACCAATTTTTGGCCTTGATGGATGGAAATCAATATACACATGCACATGAGGCATCCACATCGATTTGTGAGGTTCCATACATCACAAGACATCATTCCATAAGCATAAATATGATGCAAAACAGTCTTGTCACTTTGATCAACCATAAACCATAACTTCACATATATGAGAAAAACAACTTTTTGTTACTTTTGGGTGTATGCATAACACGCAAATGAAAGTATTTGACCTCAAACCAATACATCAATCTCATCTCCATAATATAACTAACACCTTATCACATCACTTTGCCCATATGAAACTCATGCAACAAATTGTAAAAGGAAAAGAAAGCCACTTTATTCATATCTGCCCGTACATACGGTTCAGGTTGGCTAACCATATACCCCCATATAAGTTTATGGACATCAAGAAATTGAAATCAACTCATCAAAACAAACCATAAATCATACATGAAAAGCTCATCCAACTTACGATGTCATATGGTACTCCCCCTTGGTAGCACCCCTACACACGTGGGTAAACCCGTGTATGGAACTGCTAAAAACTTACAATCATGAAGTGACCTTAGATACCTAAATACATTTATCATAAAGTTTAATCAAGGTTTTTATTTTTCTAAATGGGTTTGCTCATTTGATGAGTTTATATAGTGGTTCTCCAAGGAGCCTGGGGTCCAAAATTTTGACACTATAGTGGGTAGCAAGCTGTCTTTTAACCATAAGTCTTGACTCATGTGGAATTTTTAGTACACGATATCCAAAGATAAATTGTTATAAATGTTGTGTCCCTGCTGGAAGCAACAACTCGTATTGGCCTTCAAGTTGCAACCTGCGCTCTGTGTTCTCCCATATAGCGCTAGTGAGGTCTTTGATGTAGACATCGCTTTCACTAATCTGCTGTATGCGATCAGCTGCACATGATGAGATTTCCAAAATACATTCTTTATGAATGGCACACATAATACTTTTCTTGTGATCTAGCCTCATATTTGCACTGGACAATAAAAACATCATATCAAATATAAATTCATGGTTGCGAATGACACTAAAACTCTCACACTATTTCAGGTAAACCCTTAACCACCACTTGAAGACTTTAAGAAAAGTGCAAGGAAATATTGATAAAAATTGAAAACAATTTTCACTTAAAATTGCAATCTGTTACACGTGTAAAATGCAGGTCAAGTGGTTTATAAGAACTTAATTCAGATCAAACAATACATGTTAACAGACTAGCACATTTCAACATATAGTGATTTTTTGACTTATATTTTTCTCCGTGCGCACATACTAATTCAAACAAAGCACACACCGACTTAAAAAATATAAAAACATTTAAAACATTGGAAATATACAAATTGGAGTAGCAAATTGTGTTCACACACTTTTTTACATAGAATTTATGTAAATGTAGCAATCAATTGATGTAATTGTGATGATAATTGATGCTCTTTAAAAAGATACAAAAGAATATTTAACATGCAAATCGTGTGCATTTAGATTTTTTTACAGAGAATTTACGAAAATGAAGCATTAAAAATAGCGATAATGCTTGAGAGTCCTTTAAAAAGATAAAAAAAGAATATTTAACATGCAATTTGTGTGCAAATGCTTTTTTACATATAATTTATATAAATGGAACATTTAAAATTGCGATGATTGATGAATAAAGTATTCTTTTGAATATGATTAGCTAGCATATCATTTCAAATGGACAGTTAAAAACAACAAAATCAAACAATTCATACATTTTGTATATGAAATACTCTTCACAGCCGCGTTACCGACCAAGTATTTCATATACTGAATACTTAAAAAATTAACTGCACATGTACATACAAATTATATGACGTTCGTATGATCGGGTTAACAAACTGAACGCAACATTTATGCAAAAAAAAATGCTTCTAACAAACGACACTCTATTAGCCACGTTGCTGATCGAGTGGCGCCTGAATCTAAGGAAAAACAATGGCTTGCATACGAACATCACATAGCCGCGTTATCGATCGATGTCCATATGTTTTTTGGGAAAGGTGAAGGGAAGTTGAATTACAATAAGGATACTAGATTTTCCGCGTTACCGACGTAGTACCCAGACAGTAAGCCAATACTTACCAACAAGGACACCATCTTCCCCGCGTCACCGAGGTGATGCCCCTGTGATAAGCATTGTTCCATTAAACAACTTACACACACACTCCCATTGTGTGGTAAGGTACCTTATTATTTCCGTGCAATACGACAAGAGGCACGCTACCACACAACGCATACACACACACACAACACATACCCGGATCATGTGGTCAGGTTCTCTGCTGCTGCCGTGCACTGCGACACAGAGCACGCTCCCACACGACCCCCTCTCTCCCTCTCTCCTCTTGACGTACCTGCAAAGGTGGTCGATGAGATCTCTCTCTCTCTCTCTCTCTCTCTCTCTCTCTCTCTCTCTCTCTCTCTCTCTCTCTCTCTCTCTCTCTCTCTCTCTCTCTCTTTGAAGATGAAAGCAAGAAATAACACCCAATAGGCCTGATCGGGCCCGTGTCTATATAATTTTGCGAGTCCGTCGGGCTTTTCAGTATTCCCAACGGGCCCGTAGGGAAAATGAGAAATCTCGGCGGGCCTGCCAGGGAAACTGAAAAGCCCGACGACAATTTAATGGGTCTGCAGGTTGCCCTTGACCTGATTATGTTTAGTGTAATCATGTAAATGTGTCAATAAGACCTTGTGATCACACAAAATTTGTCGTAATTACGTAAATATTAAATCCTTGAATGTTACAAAACTTCTAGGACATGTTTTTAAGACCTAAGCACACATGCTTATGGTCTCAAATCTCACTGTAGGTCAAGTGAAAAAATCGCAATTATTAACAACAGTGAGTTTTTGACCTAGTAGTTTTCGACCCAAAAAGCATCTAAACGCTTAGCAATGATGCCCCAATACTCCACCTATACTTATTTTATGATTTTGAAGCTGAAATTCCCACTTATGATGAAACTAGGCCGCAGGCGACACCAAAAGCTACGGATTACCATGAAATGCTTACGTCAATGCGTAGAGCTCTTACCTGTGTTTGCAACGCAATGGACGACACTGCAATGTGACAACCGGGAAGGGAGTAGGAAGTGCGAGAAGGAGAGATGTGAGTGCCGTTAGCTCATGTTGTGTTTCTGTTATCCAAAACTTGTAGAATACTTACAAAAATTGGCTTTTAGACCTTAGCCAAGGTTTTTGTGGTTAAAACTAATAATCTGGGAGCTCTAACTAAAGACAGGTTGATACAATCTGGAAGCTTGTAGCCCCGGATCATCAATTACATTGTTTATCTGGAAAGTAGGAGTTACAACATTTCTGATTCATCAAAATAATAAGTGTCTTTACAATAAAAGCTCTGAAAAATGTTATCCGAGTTAGCTTGCTGCTAACAGTCCCAAATCTGCTGAGGAAAAAGATGCAATGACTAAGATTTCTTTTGCTTCAGCTTGTGGTAGTCTCATGATGGTGGCTACAAGACCTAACATTGCACATGTAGTAGGAGTTGTCAACAAATTTATATCTAACCCTGGTAAAAAGCATTGGGATGCTGTCAAGTCGATTCTCAGATACTTGAGTGGCACTGCAGATAGACAATTATGCTATGGTCATGGAGAGTCATCCATTCAGGGATTTGTAGATAGCGATTATGCAAGCTATGTTGACAGTTGTAAATCAACAACCAGTTGGATTTACACATTTAACTGGTTCTGCTATTTCTTGGAGACCTGTTCTTCAAGACTGTACATCCATTTTTACCACAGAGGCAGAGTATGTTGCATTGAGTGAGGCATGCAAAGAAGCTATTTGGCTTGCTCGCCTAGTGAAAGATCTTGGATTGGAGTAGTGTACACCAGTTCTTCATTGTGACAGTCACAGTGCTATTGCCTTGGCTAACAATCCAATGTTTCATTCCAGAACAAAACACATTGATGTGTGTTATCACTTCGGTAGTGAATGCCTGGAAAACAAGAGCCTTGATTTAGTGAAGATTCCTACGTCAGAGAACACAACAGATGCACTCACTAAAAGTCTCTCCAGCCATCATTTTTAGCACTGTCGTGAGTTGATGGGCATTGGGTGAAGAGCGGTTCTCTTCCATTCTTGTAGCCTCACACATTGTCCATCAAGTGGGAGAATGTTAGGTTTAATGGCCATGTGGTCGACCGCCCATCACTAACTGCTACTAACCCTATGTGTACAACTATACACTTGTGTGAGCCACTAACACTGAGTACAATGTGTATTGTTCTTAGTGCATAAGATAGAGAAGAAAGAAAGGGGCACAGTGTGTGTCGGCTCTCCCCCTCCAACTTATGTATGTGGCTATGGTAGTGTGTGTGCGTATTCCTCTTCCTCTTCTGCTGTGCTCTCGGCTCCTCTCCTTTACACTGAAGATTCTTATATCCACTACATAGGATGTCAATACAGATCCACAAAGGATGACAAAAATAAAACTCCTCCCCTTGAATTAGAGAGGCTACAATCTTCAGAGCATGTCGTCATAGTAGACAAGGTTGTTCTCGCCTTTGTGTTTGTGTTCTTCTTCGTCCTCCACCAGAGGAGTTGCTACTACATGCTTTGAAACTCCAACAATCCTTTGAATGTCCGTGCTTGTAGAAATTCTTATCACTTTTATTTGATGAAGACCTAGATGTAGTGCTTGAAAAATAAAAAACTAGATGCAATGTAGTTTGATGAGATCCTCCCCTTGTAACTTGCTTTTTGTTTTCTCTCATACTGCTTGATGGAGCGGTCTTATCACTTGGAGAATCTTTAAGGACAATGTTTGAATCCTCACAGTAGCACACAGTGATATCATCTCCATAAGTGAGAATTTGGACATATAATGCTTTTGTCATTGTGTTTGGATGCAAAAATTTTAACTTGAACTACAACAATTTTAGTGAGAGAAAATCCCTTTGAAGGTCGAGGAAGACTTGAAGTTTGAAGTTGAAGCCTTGAAGCTTTTCTTGTTTTCTTTGGAAAAAACTTCTCTCCTACTGCAGTGTGGACAAAACCCCTTTGAGTAGCCTTGTTGAAGCCTTGAAGATTGATGGATTCAAATTTGCTACATCTTGGTGGGAGCAAGCCCTTAAGGAGGCTTTTGAGGCCTTGTAGTGGTGAGGGATCACCCTCTTGGATGGGGGAAAGGTGAGGTTTCAAAGCAGCAGAGCACCGACCATGGGAACTCCTGCCTGCAAAGTCGAGAACATCCAAAAATTGAATTTTTGAGTGGGTCACATCTGATGGCAAGGGAAAAGTGCACTGCAGTGTGCCTATGGGAGCTCACCCCTACACGGACCTGGCAGAAGGTTGATGATTGTTGAGGTCGGTTGTCTAGTAGTTGAGCCAAGGCTTGATATGTAGTCAATAATGAGGGCTACAGGTTGACTTGACACCTATGTACAGTGCACCATCGCTTGCAGGTAGCATGGGTGCTAATTATAACACTGTGTTTGTGGCCTTGTACTGCAAGAAAACAACAAAGCTACAATAATTTTGATGCCAAATGTGTGTGTGTGTGTGTGTGGAATTCATAGTGTTTACACAAGCGCAAAAAAATTAGTTACCAAAAGATCCGGAGAGAGATTTATTCTCCTTGGATGCTCGGTATCGAAAATTGAGTCGCCGAGATGCTTCTATGGCGGTTAATGATGGTTGGTGATTGTGTGAAGAGGAGGGAAGGCCCAGAGCTATTGAGATCGCTCGTCAACTTTGCACGGTTACAATGGGTTTGCAAGATATTATGTACTGACTGTGCTTGCTTGAGCAAAGCCACCAGATCTCAAAGTGCCGATTGTTGAGTAATGAGGATGGTCGTGAGCAAGAGAACCTCTTTTGTCGAGCTTGGAGTATCCTTGATCACGTGCAATGCTTGTCGAATATGTTGCTGAGAAGCGTCCTTAAATTGGCTACCAAAATTAACTTGTTGAGATTACAGATTGCTTGGTTGGCATTCATAAAACTTAGCTAGTAACGCTTATTCAAGATACACATGCAAGCTTAATCAGTAACTTATGAAGCTGTTCTTGCGAGATACTAATGCTTAGCAAAAAAGAACTTATTAAGAGATTAGTCAAAATCAATTGCAACCTAACCTATGCTCCGATACCACTTGTTAGGATCGATGGTGCAATTAGCTCATGGAGGTTGGAAGAGGAAAATAGCCATAGCTACACAGTAGAGAGAGAGAGAGAGAGGGAAAGAGAAAGAGAAAGAGAAAGAGAGAGAGAGAGACAGTTTCACACTTTACAATACTCAATGTACAAAAATGTACAATACAATATAGTGTAGGATATCTTATGTACATGAAAAGCCTTTATTTATAAGGCCCATAGATGATATATTCTGTTGAGACCCCTTGAATTTTATAAAAGGCATGCAAATATCTTGCCACATAAGCACTTATCCTCACTTAGGATTTTCACAAATAAGAGAGAGTTCTCATACCATATGTCGGTGTTAAGGCCAAAGGCCACAAACCCAACGAGAGAGAGAGAGAGAGAGAGAGAGAGAGAGAGAGAGAGAGAGAGAGAGAGAGAGAGAGAGAGATCTTTTAAGAAAAAATCTTCCTCCATAAAGCTCACTGCAAAAATTGATTTTGGAGCAAAGCAAGCTTTTTTTTTTAATCGCTCAGTTGAGTAAAAATTTGGAAAAGTCTCCCACAAAAAGCTCTCTCAATTCCCACCCCCCCTTGCCTCAAGTTCTGATCCATCTTCTTCTTCTTCTTCTTTTTCTTCTCTCTCTCTCTCTCTCTCTCTGATGGCATATATTACTTGAAGGTAGAACAAAAAAAAAAGAATATAGATAGGGAAAAATGGAAAGAAGGCGACATATTGAAGGTTAAAGAAGCAATTTATAAATAGAAGAAATTAATTTTTTTTATAGAAGGTGGCCTACAAAATTATTTCTCTTTTGTTAATTCTAAATTATAGCCTAGTGAATAATTACTTGAAAAAGAAAGAAAGAACACAATAAATATATTAAAAAAAATAAAATTGTATGGATAAAGTAAAATGTAAAAATAGAAAAGTGATTAAAAATAATAACAAAAAATGGTATGGATAAATACCAAACGATAAATAAATATCAAACAATTATTAATTTGAAAAATAGTGTATGGGATAAATATAGATAGAATATAAATAAATAACATAGATAGAAGTAAAAACAGACCACCATACATTACGTAATTTTAATGTGCTTCTAGATTGGGTTAAGACATGTCCATACTATTGAAGATATCTTCTTTGGTTGGAATTCCAAGTGGGAACACGACGAGAGTATCATCTTGATTCTAATAACATGATTGTAAGGGGTCATGTTGTAAGATTCAAGAGAAACATTGGGCCTTGGAGCTGAGTCCCATCAAAGTCTTTGATGGAAATTCAACTATGAGTAGTATTCTTTTTGTTGCTATCTTAAGTAGCACTATCATCGGATGCAATGGGAGTCCCATTCGCATGGGGAGAGAGAGAGAGAGAGAGAGAGAGAGAGAGAGAGAGAGAGAGAGAGAGAGGGATTGGGGGAGAGAGAGAAGGAGAGATAGAATCTAGATATATAGATTTTATTATCGTCCTTCAAGGTCAAATGTGACTTATGGGACTAAGGTTACATTTGATGTAGTATGTGTATGGCTAATGAGTGACTCTCGATGCGCTAAAATTGTGGTGATGAGAGTCACAATGGAGATCCCATACTATGGCTAGGAGATAAAAGTGTGTGGGTCTAAGTCATGGCTTCAAATGTGAGGAAAGCAAATTCGGATGTGAGCAAAAGCTGAGCACTCTAGTAGTGTGTGGTACTCAGACTCTCGAACTTGCAGTGAGCATAATGTGCACAATCTATTTGACTCTTCTCCATTTCCCCAACACCTTGCCTTGTAGAGAAGGGAGTGGGAGCTAAGCCGGATGGTTGCGATAGTGCATATTGCTGACAAGGGGATAAGCTCAAGCATGTAAGGGTGAGTACAATTTCCTCTTTCAATGAAGAACATGGTCTTGTAGTTGGGGGCAATATGGGTGGTGTAATGTATGAAGCGTGACCCACCGGATTTCTCCCAAGCCGTAATACATTGGCATTGTAGAAAAGCTTCATTCACTTGGGAGTCAATTGAGGCATCATGTAGCAAGTGTAATGAATCTCATCTCCCAAACCACTTCTTTATGTCTTGCATCGATCCCAAGCTGAAGATCTTGCTTTTATGCATCTTTTGAACTTTTTTGCTTGCTTCCCTTGCAATTGTGGGAAGTCGATGTGAGGAGGTTTTGATGCATCTTTATCATGTACTCTAGAACCCTTTCCATGCCCATAATCTCAATTGGAAGAAATCCCAACTCAAGAAGTAGGAGCATATATGGTGTTGTTTCTTAACTTGGAGAAATTTTATAAGAAAACTCTTTTGGACATTCTCAAACTCTTTCCAAGTAGTCTTTGCAATGCTATCACCCCATACTTCAACTATATAAGGAAGAACCGGTGTCACCAATGTGTCAAAAAGGTACTTCTTGAGAATACAACACTATTTGTTTCTAGAATCACACATGTTCTCAAATGCATAGTATGCTCTCTTTCCCGCTTCCAAACAATGCATAACAAATTCATCCCACTTGTGATTGGCCGGAACCTCAAGGCCAAGGTACTTAAAGCTCTCAACAACTTCAAGTGTCTCATTGTTGTACACAATACATGGATTCTCCTTATGGTTGGTTTTCACAAGCATAACCTTTGTTTTAGATTAATTCACAATCAGTCCACTAGGCAAGCAAAAGTTCTCAAGGACAATCAAAAGATTTTGTGCGTCCTGTAAAGTGTGTGCTAGAAGCACTACATCATCCGTATACAACAAAAGCATGATTAATGAAAATAGTGACCTCTTCAATGCCTTCTTCTTGCATAAAGTCAAGTACCATTTGCTCCAATTGATCAATGCATGGACCAAAGAGAGTTGGTGACAACGGACATCCTTGTTTGCAATTTTTCTTCCAATGCACAATTGACACATCACCTTCTCATAGATTCTAGAAACCACAAGAATAAACTCACTTTGGCACTTGGAGTTCTTCCATCCTTCTCCACAAATTGTTACATGGAATCATATCAAAGGCTTTCTTAAAGTCCACAAAGCAACAATACAATTGCTTGCCTTTCAATCAACTTTCCTCCATGAGAACACAAAGAATGACAAGATGATCAATGGTGCTATGGAACGGAAAAAAAACCGCTTGTCCTTTTGCACACTTGCTATTCTCTTCAGCCAATCATTCAATTTTGTCTCCATTATACACCCAAACAACTTTTCCATAAGAGACACAATCATTATAGTCTAGTAGTTATTTACATTCTTTATATTTCCTCCTTTATGCAAAGGTTTGACCCAATTAGTTGAAGTGCAAGGTTGAACATACCACACATCCACTCATGTGTAAAATCTCCCGTCCATTTAATCATTTTTGGCTTGATACCTTGAAGATCTCTCACTTTATGAGTGGCTAACTTTTTGAGTCCACCACATACATTCTCAATAGTAAAAAAAGAGGGCATACATGGGAGTGAACCATAAAATGACATTTTTCTAGCATTTGGTTGCTCATATAGTTGCCTAAAATGTGTGTAAATATCCACAAGACTCAAGTTACCAAAACTCTCAACTCGCTTACCCCTCAAGTTTCTCCAAAATCTTTCACATGCATGTGCCTTTTCTTGGACTTGAAAGAATTATTTCTTTACTTTCTATCTTCTTCTTTTCTTTTGAATCAATGCCTTGTGTATATGCAAATGACTTTGATAGTTTTCTTTGCCCATAGTTGCAACAAGATTTATCAAGGACTTTCGAGCATCTTGGCATTCTTTATCAATTCACCTTTTGCGTGATCTATCTGTGTTGATACCATGAACATGCTTTATAGCAAAGCATTCTTCGGCACAAGAGCAAATGACTTTCTTGAAAGCTTACCATTTAGTTTCCAAAGGTGCGTCATACTGAATCTTTGTCATCCATAACCTTTTCTCAATCACTTCAATGTACATATGTGAGAGTTTAAAATCCATACATAGTGATAACTTCTCTTCCATTTGGCTGAGATTATCATGCTTAGTTGCTTCTTCACATACAAGGTCAATACATAAGGTCCAATAGTCTGATTTTGGGATCCATTCGCTAAGTGTAAAACTCTTTATGCAATACATGATGGATTTGGAGAGTAGCATATATTTAATCACACTATTCCCATTATGTTTTCTACATGTAAATCCATTGGTTCCACTCCACAAAGATACACCATTGGCAATGAGCATACCCGTGCTATTACACATGTATAAAAGTAACTTTCCATAGTGATCCAGCTCTTTCTCATGTTAGGAAATAGGACGTAGCTAAGTAGATGAATGAGTAGTTTACTTAATGGTGAGAGAAAAATCATCACACACAAGAGATTATGGAGTAGAAAGAGAGAGAGAGCACGCAGACACAATATACGTGGTTCACCCAATGTGGACTACATCCACGGGAAAGCAGCCACTCAATGGCTTTAGTATTTCAAACAAGAAGTAGGTTACAAAGGGATTATACCCTTAATAGAGCTCCCACCTTGCTTCACTCTCACCACCTCACACCCATCTGGTTGCATGAACTTCACACTCCAAATTTTTTGTAGAAATGGCCTCCTTTTTTAGGCCAAAAGGGTTGCCCTCTCTCATGAGAGGCATCTGCGTGTAGCCACCCTTGTGTAGACAAGTCCAAATGAACTCTCCTATCCGCCCATGTGTGGCCACCCTTGAGAAGACAAATCCACCTTTGAAATAGGCCACCGGCCATTGAATTTGACGATCGACCACCGGCCATTAACTTTCGACCACTTTTCGAACGCCATCCGGCCATAATATTCTGGCAAAAAGAAATATTCCGTGAAAATTTTGGTTTTTGGTGAGTGATTTTTCTTCATGCATGATGGCTTCCCCTCATAACATGTGCGTTTTTAATACAAAAAATTACAAGGGGTAAATCATGCTCCATCCTTAACAATCTCCCACTTGGAGACTGATCTCCAAACCAAACCTGTGACCACTTTCCATCCTGGCTTCTTATAATTGAATGCCGATTGAAGACGAGAAAAGCTTAACTTCTCCTTGTTGACCACCTTTGTAAACATGTCTACAATATTTTCACTTGTATGCATCTTTCCTAGCTTTAGCTGTCTCTCTTCCAAAAGAGTACATATGAAGTGATATCTCACATCAATGTGCTTTGTCCTTGAATGAAAGGCTGAGTTCTTTGCAAGATGTATAGCACTTTGGCTATCACTGTACAAGAAACAATTGTCTTGTTTGAATCCAAGCTCTTCTAAGAATCTGTGAAGCCACAAAATTTCTTTGCTTTCCTCTGTCATTGCTACCTACTCTGCTTTCGTGGTAGAAAGTGAGACCACTTTCTACAACTTTGAAGCCCAGCTTACTATTGTGCCTCCAACCATGAAGACATAGCCAGTAGTTCTCCTTTGAGTATCTTTTTCACCTTCCATATCTGCATCATTACAACCTTGATGAAAAATATCAGCTCCTCCAAAATACAAAGAATTTGTTGTTGTCCCTTTCAGATACCTAAGTATCCACTTCACAGCTTGCCAGTGCTCTTTACCTGGGTTGTCCATGAACCTACTTACAACTCCCAGTGGATGGGAAACGTCTAGCCTTGTGCAGACCATAGCATACATAAGAGAATCTACCACTGCAGCGTATGGAACTTTATACATATAGACTATCTCCTCTTGTGTCTTTGGACACATATCCTTGGTTATTTTAAAGTGACCAGCAAAAGGTGTAGAACCTTTTTTGAATTTTGCATTGCAAACCTTTCTAGTACCTTCTTGATGTAATCCTCTTGAAATAGGTTTATTGTCTTATTTGTCTTGTCCCTTGATATCTTCATACCAAGTATCCTCTTTGTAGCACTTAAATCTTTCATTAAAAAAGATTTAGATAACTCCTCTTTTAGGTCTTTGATGTCCTGCATGTTAGCACTTACAATCAAAATATCATCAACATATAACGTAGGAAGATGAACTTCCCATCTCCCAAATTCTTTGTGTAGACGCAGTGATCTAAGTTTGCATCTTGTGAATCCATTATCCAATATCCATCAATCAAACTTCAAGTACCACTGTCTTGATGCTTGCTTTAAACCATCAAGATTTTCTTTAATTTGTAAACCATTTTCTCCTTACCTTTTACTTCATACCCTTTTGGTTGAAGCATGTAATTTTCCTCCTCTAAGTCACCATGAGGGAATGCCGTATTAAATTTATTTGCTCAAGATTTAAATCATGAGCATCCACAAGCCTTAAGACAAAGCTTAATTGCATTCATTTTTACAATAGGAGCAAAAATTTCATTGAAGTCAATGCCTTTCTTTTGAGAACACCCTTATACACCACAAGCTTAGAATTGTACCTTTTCTTCTCACCTTCTTCTTCCTTCAGCTTGTACACCCATTAGTTTGGAAGTTACCTGCTTACCTTTAGGCAACTCAACCAACTTCCATGTTTGGTTGTGATGTAATGAGTCCAACCAACTCCCATGTTTGGTTGTGATGTAATGAGTCCATCTCCACTTGCATGCTCTTTATCCATTCTTCTTTGGATTCGTGTTGCATAACTTCCTCATATAATTCCGGCTCTCCAAAATATGAGACCAAGAGATGGTTGAAGGAAGGAATAAACCTTTTGGAGGTCTACTTGCTCTTGTAGATCTTCGGAGGATAAGTTGAGGCTCTTCATTTGGTTGATGTTGTTGTACGTTGTCACCGTTTGCAGTCCTTGACTCTTCACCATCCTCAAGCTCCATGTACTCATCACCTGTTTCTTTTATTTGTTTTCTTTCCAAGTAATCTTTGTACATATTTTGTTCATTAAAAGTTACATCCCTACTCCTAAAGATTTTACCATCTTTAGGATTCCATAGGCGATATCCAAAGTCATCTTCTCAATAGCCGATGAAGAAACACTTTTTGGACTTTGCATCTAGCTTTGACCTTAGGCTTCTATCTATGTGCATGAAATCCTCGTACCCAAACACTTTGAGAAATGAATAGTTTACTGATTTACCTGTCCACACCTCCTCTAGAAATCCCCCATCCAATACCGTTGAGGGTGATCGATTGATTAAGTACACATATGTACTTACTGCTTTTGCCCAAAGCTCAAGCAGTAGGCCTGCATGTAGCCGCATGCTTCGTGCTCCGATTCCATGATTGTCCTACTCATCCTTTTCAAAATCCCCATTAGGAAAAATATGAACCCTCTAGGGGCCCTTTGGGATTAAGGTTAATTAGAGGCCAGCCAATGAGAAGAGGGTGGTGGACACACTCTATGCCCTCAAAAATGTAGGGGGACAAAGTAGTCTTACACTTTTTAAATGGGCTCTTACATAGTGAGAAGGGGGGGGGGGGGGGGGGAGGTGGGGGGGGGGGGGGGGTGGGTGGGCCATATGGAACCTCCAACTTCCCTCCTTTTTGATCCGGTTTTGAAAAAATCCCAAAAATTTGAAATTTTTCAAAAATTTCAAAACTCAAATTTCATCTTCTGAAAAACCCCCTAAAACTATTTTATGGTCAAAAAAGCATTTTTTGATCTCAAAAAGTCAAAACGTGCATCCAAAAACCCTAAAATTCAAAATTTTTTAAAAACTTTTAAAAAATCTTTTTTTGCTATCCAGAGCTCCCCCAAAATTAGTTATTAGGCAAAAAGGGATTTTCTCTCTCTAGAACCCCTTTTCCAACCCCTCCTTGGTTGCAACCATCACACTCATCCTCTACTCCAACACTCTCTCTCTTTACACCATCTCCATTGCTGCAGCAAGGAAGCTCCTCTCTCCTCCCCTACCACCTTCCATTGCCACACCAAGCAAGGCTTATCCACCTTCTCCTCCCAGTGCCACACCAAGCAAGGGTTGTCCACCTTCTCCTCCCATTGCCACAAGGGTTGACCATTTCCTCATATCACTTTATCAAACCTACATTGTAGCAACAAGCAAGGTTCTTCTCCTCCTCCTAGTTTGCTTTGCTCAACCATGGCCAACTCTACTTCGCAAAGGCGACCAAAGGATGAGGTCACAGCACTTGCATGCCACAACACTAGAGGTGTAGATGATGAGTGGGTGCCACAAGAGTTCACCAAAGGTGCTTGGGTACACATGCAACCATCTGCTGTTGGCTCTCATCGTGTGCGGAATCGTGCAAACTTGGATCTTCATTGGAAAGGAAAGCTCCTTGGCTTCAAGAACCGCAAAGACAAGGGGACCATAGCCATTGTGCAACATGTTTTCTCAATGTCAACCATGCACTTGCAACAACCACCTCGAATTTCCAACACATTGTAAGTACATGTTTTGAGAATACAAAGCTAGGTGTGAAATCACAGTGTAATGTTATTATGGATTCATACTTAACATTTGTCATGCATTTATAGTCATATTTCCATCCACGTTGGTGGAGGAGCAGCCACTACATAGTCTCTCCGGCACATTCAATGCTATACATGCGGATATTGGAGCAATAATGTTCCCGCATCTTTGCCCAACCAAACTAGTTCAAAGAAGGAGTTTCTTCTATTCTCACTCCTATATTGTCCCTACTTCTACACAAGCATTTGGAACGCTTGAACCCATCAAAGTAACTTCCTTATTAAGTATGGAGTGGCCGGTCCCAGATTTGTGGTCGGTAGCATCTTTCAAGCAAAAGATGATAATGGATGTCCAAAACTCTTTGAAATACTCTAAAGCTTCTAGGTCTGTGGGCTTGAGCTGGTGTTTGCCTATTCATTGTTTTGTGCACATTTTTAAAGAGTTTGGATTTGTGGAGACTACCACAATGCTTGTATGTAAAGATGCGCATTACGAGGAATTAGGAAGGCTTTTAGAAGAGGACTGGGGTTTTGTGGAGGGCATGCACAACGGGGACCGGTACCGTTGTAAGGTTGGAGCTTCAGGTATTGGAATGCGCTATTTGAAATCCCGCACCTCCTTGTACATACGATTTCACTATGATCGTTGGATGTGCAAGCTTGGAGTGTGGACTCCCTTACAGAGTGTAGACGGCGCTATTGCAAGCTTTGACATTGCAGTGAAGATGCTCAACGATGCTTTGGAGGTAGTCCAAGTGAACAAGCATTGGACTCTCAGTAATGTTCGAGAACATTTGGTTATTATGGGTTTTGAGGCCCTTCAACAAGCACAATTTCGTTTACGAGGTCACAAGGTGAGAATCCTTCCACCACATTTTCAATACATCATGGTTTGTCGATCATTAGATGCTTATTGTAATGAATGTCCGCAGATTGGGAAGAGAATGGAAGACAAATTGAAGGTCGAGGAGGACTGGGGGATAGATGGAACTATGCTATCGATCTTATAACTTTGTAACTCTTGCAATTTTCATATTGATCCCCGCTGTAATCAACATGATTTGCTTCGGCAAATCATGCCTTTGAATATAATTTTTTGCATTGGGATGAGAAATCATTTTTTTGGTGAAAGTGCCTTTTTTTTTAATGTCTTAAAAAAAGGGTACATTATATAAGGGGGGCCACCTAACTCATTCACTATTTTCACTTTTGCAACTCCTGAGCTCCTCCACTCTCTATCCACACCCCAGGCTAAATATGGATGCTGCCACAGCCTCTGCATCTGTACCCACATCCACCCTTTTGTCACGCTTCATCCTCTTCCTCGAGGACACCAAATACAAAGGGAAGTTGGACCTCCACACCTTTTTTACTCGTCTCCCTGACCTTGACGCCACAGTTGCCCTTCACATGGATGCATTTGAGGAGATTTCTGCGTTCATGGAGGAGCACATCGTAAAATATTATGTATCTATCCCCCACATGGAGGAGCACATCATAAAATATTCTGTATCTATCCTCCACATGCAGGGATCTGGGTGCCTTGCGATGTTTTGCGCTATATACACAAAGGTGATCGCCCATTCGCCAAGCGGTTGCAACAATTCCAAGAAATTGCAACCAATGCAGGCCATTACTTGGACGAGCAAGCCCCTGGGGTGTCAGCGCTCAAGAAGCGCAAGTTGGGGGTGGAGTACCTTTCTCGGCTCGCAACATTTATCTTCTTGGTGAGCAAGGAACCTAATTTGGAGGAGCTCCGCTTACCACACCTTCAAGTTGGGTCCTTTATCAAGGACACCAAGGAGCAGCAGGTTATCCCCATGAACCCTGCAGCGGAAGGAAAAGCACACCAGCTCGAGTACCCTAGGGGTCTTGAGGAAGTGGTTGAGAAATCAATAGTTGCGGCTGGCCCTAGTGACACTCCAGTGCCACTACCACTGACAGATGTGGCTATCCCAGAGGTAGAAATTAGCCGCTTCTCCTCAGTGTTAGTGGATGGGGAGGAGTTTGTGTTCCTGCATGATTTGGAAAAAGCATTTGGCCTGCGCATGGATGAATGCTTGAGCGTGCTATGCAACAGCAGCAAATGTCCCTTAGACAATACGCCAGATGCCCTAGAAAGAAAGCTCTTGCCAGATGGGGACTCTGTTGCTGACACTATTGCAGTTGTATGTGCGGAGGTCGTGGCAGCAGAGCAGTTGCACGTGGCTGATGAAGATTTCCAAGCCACGCAAGCCAAGGTTGAGGCTGCTAGGATGCCTATGCCATTATGCAACCTCCCATCTGATGATCCAAAGCTTGTATCTGTGGTGCATGGGACCATTGACTTGGATGCAAAGGGCAACAGGGAGGAGGATGACAAGGAGAAGGAGGTAAATTGTATCCTAATTTTCATGTTACTATTTTATCCTTTGTGTCTTTTTTCTCAACCTTCATCGGTTTATGACAGGATGTTGTGGAGGTTGATGATTTTGCTGCAAGGACGGGTGGCAAGCGGACGGGCTTTGGACCGCAAGCTTCCCTTGCGCATTACCTCGGACAACTCCCCCCTGGCGATGTGGCCATTATCCATAATGAATTTACTCCCCAGGCCCATTTTATGACTTGGTCGTTAAAAGCTTTGAGCAAGTTTTTGTGTTTGAGTACCATTGCTCAAACTGCGCATCAAGTGTTCCTACTGCGTAGATCCCTTGTATGCAGAGCGTTTGGCACTGGCTTTCGTGGTAAAGTGCTTGCCCAGATAGGGATACATGCTTCCATTGGCTCAACTGACCCAAATGCCATAGCGCAGTCCCTCTTGACTGGGGAGTTGCCTTACGCGCAAAATAGGCGCCAGGAAATGGTCAAAAAAATTCTGAACTCCTCAGATACATGATGTAAAATCACCGTGCTAGAAGGAATAAAAAATATTTGAAATTGTCTCTCTATATTGCAAATTCTTTTCAATCTGATTTGTCAATCTTGAAAATTGTTTCAATTGGTGATATGAATTGTTTTTTGACTTTGTTATTTCAAGGTATGTAATTGCAGTCAATTTGAGTATAATTGTGATTTTTAAGTACCCTAGGGGGTTAGATTAGCCTGTAAGGGGCAAAAAATGCCTGGCCACAAGGGCGCGCAAATGGCCCATCCATCAGTTTTGGATGGGCCATTTGCGCGCCCTTGTGGCCAGGCATTTTTTTGCCCCTTATAGGCCAATCTACCCCCTAGGGTACTTAAAAAGCACAAATTTATTGCAATGGATTGGTTTTGCATCATTCATTTAAAAGCAACCTTTTTATGGCAATTCTAGTATATGTTCACACTCAAGGACACTAGAAAAGCTCAAATCAATTATGAAATGAAGTTTCCAGCAAACTATCACTTGCTTTAGCTCTACCTACTACACCCTTGCACCAAAAAGTCAAATTACATTGGACACTTGGTTTCACAATATGTTATTTGTTTTGATATCCTATAAGCAATTCAAAGCTTGAAATGACCAAAAAAAGGTGTCCATAAGGATCCATATAAAATAATGATGCAAAACCAATAGGTTTTAGTAAATTTGGTTATTTTAAGTACCTTTGGGGTAAGATAAGCCTACAAGGGGCAGAATAAGGCCTGGCCACAAGGGCGCGCAAATGGCCCATCCATCAGTTTTGGATGGGCCATTTGCGCACCCTTGTGGCCAGGCATTTTTTTGCCCCTTATAGGCCAATCTACCCCCTAGGGTACTTAAAAAGCACAAATTTATTGCAATGGATTGGTTTTGCATCATTCATTTAAATGCAACCTTTTTATGGCAATTCCAGTATATGTTCACACTCAAGGACACTAGAAAAGCTCAAATCAATTATGAAATGAAGTTTCCAGCAAACTATCACTTGCTTTAGCTCTACCTACTACATCCTTGCACCAAAAAGTCAAATTACATTGGACACTTGGTTTCACAATATGTTATTTGTTTTGATATCCTATATGGAATTCAAAGCTTGAAATGACCAAAAAAAGGTGTCCATAAGGATCCATATAAAATATTGATGCAAAACCACTAGGTTTTAGTAAATTTGGTTATTTTAAGTACCCTTGGGGCTAGATAAGCCTACAAGGGGCAGAAAAAGGCCTGGCCACAAGGGCGCGCAAATGGCCCATCCAAAACTGATGGATGGGCCATTTGCGCGCCCTTGTGGCCAGGCCTTTTTCTGCCCCTTGTAGGCTTATCTACCTCTAAAGGTACTTAAAATGCACAAATTTACTGAAATTGACTACAATTACATACAGAACTTGAAATTACAAAGATAATAGACAGAGTAGACACAACTGTTGATCATATTGTCATTGGAAAGTCAAATCATTACAAAGATAAGGGTGTGCAATACAAAAAGAGGGGTAACTTCGGCTAATGCTCGAAGTCTCGTCGCAATCGTCGTGCAAGCTGCATATCTTTTGGCTGTATTGTCACTCGCTTTGCATGAATGGCACATAGGTTGGTATCTTCCAACACTGAAATGATGTGGGCCTCTGCAGCTTCTTGAATAGCCTCTAGCGCTATTGCTTGCATTCTATACTGATTTCCATAGCTTTGAAGCACTTCCTTCACAGTGCGAGCAAAGGGGGCGCGTCGAATCAAGAGCTCCGTCGTCTTCTGGTAGTGGCGGATTTCTGCAAATGCCCTTGCTATTTTTCGGCACCGCTGCGGTTGTCTTGGGGGCACTTGCACATTTGCTGGCAGGCGGCGTGAAGGCTTCTTGAAAAACTTAGACTTGCGTCTGTTTACATGCTTAGGGGCTGGTTCTGCAGCCTGTTCTGATTCTTCCTCCTCCCTTGGTTGCCGATCTTGTCGTGTGGGGAGAGCTCCCTTGCCTTGAGGCAATGTCTTCCCCCCAACGGCCACCCGATGTGTGCGCGGTATTTTTTCTCGCAGCCATGATTGCTCACTCTCTGATTCGGTGTCTGTATTGACCACCCGAGTCCTGGATGGTCCTGCTTGTGATTGGGGGCGCGACGGCTGCTCCCTATCGGACTCTGATGTTTGCTGGCCCTCTGCTTCTCTCCAGCTCTGGGCACGTTGCTTCATTCTCTTTCTAGGTGTTATATCTTGAGGAGGTGGAGATTCAACTGTCCTTGATGACTCTCGTGCCCTACCACCATGCCCACTACCAGAAGAGTTCCTGGAACGTCCAGGTGTTCGTGGCCGTTTTCTTGTGCCTTTAAGCCATGATGGCTTCTCACATCCTTGGAGGGTGTTTTTGTTGGCAGGCGGATGCTCTTTCGGGGTTTGTTTGGTGCGCGCCATTTCGTTGGTAAGAGATCACCTGTTCTTAAGAAATGAGTGATTTATGAGAGCATGCAATATTTATAAGGGCCCATTTAAAAAGAGCCCTGTTCACACTAATTTTTTTAAAAGAAGTATTATTTTTTAAATAAACATGTCGCTAAGAGTTAGACCCTGCGTTCACGTTTAGTGACTCGCGTAGTATCCACTTTGATCCTTGTCGCACTCTGCATCGCCGCCATGCAGCATGCTTGGTGGGACCTTGCGACATTTGCCACTTGTTGCTATGCTCTTGACGATTCCATTTGCGCACTTCAATAGCAATCTTGGATTGTCGCGCACGCTCCATTGTGAGCTTACGAGCAAATGTTGTGCGAAAAAACCAGTTGAACATCTCCTCCAAATAATTGGATTGCACCATTCCACCACCATGTCGAGTATTTTTGAAGTACACTCCCCTTGCTCGATAATGGGACTTCTCCATGCCTTGAGTGCTAAAAATTTCAAGCGATCCATACTTGTGCATAAAAAATGCACCATGCGCAAACAAGATATGTTGTTCACATGAGCAAACGATCCACATTAGTAAATAAAAACAATCCCTTGTAATGAATACACCATGAATGACTTACCATGTAATGTGTGATGTTATTTTCACCCCAAGAAAGGGTGAAGACCTTGGTAAAATCTGCCAAAGCTTCTTGAAATGATTGCCGTTTTTCTTCTGTTGTGCTGTTAAGGCTCATAAGCTTGACCATTTTATCAAAATGGGTCCAAACTTGCTTGCGTTTGTTTGCAAGCTCGCCATTTGAATCATTGTCAGTAGTAGCTTTGCATAACTCCTTCCAAAGCTCCCAAAGGTTACCTGCCTGCTGGTTGGAGCTGCTTTGAGCATCATATCGACTTGGCTTTCCTTGGGAAACTTTCTTCAAAAAGTGTCTAGCTTTTTGTCCACTCATTGACACTTGTTGAGCAATTTCATGGGCCTCCCCTGTGTTCTTTGCAGCAACTATAGACACATTTCCACCGTGACAGCCAATGGAATTCAAGAGTACCTCCACTCTTTCGATCGCTTCCTGGGACTTTTCCAACGGTTTCATTGTGAAAGCATAGTCAATGTGGAGCTTCAATAGCCTATCAAAAATACGCATGAATGCGTGTAATGTACAAAAATGTACATTCGATAGAGGAAATCGAAAGATTGGATTCCAAGTGTGGTCCTTTTGATCACGGTCTGGGGCATTGAGCATGGGACATCTCAGAATAGACGCTTCCCATTCTCTACCTTCATCTCCGACATCATGACAATCTAACCCTTGTTCTCCATGCCCTTGCCATGGAAGCATGTAACTGGCCTTTGCAGTGCTCTTATGTGATTTTTGTCCATTAGGTTTGTACCCTCGAGTGCAAAATGGACAAGGCATGAGAGAAGAAGCCCCTTGTTTGCAGCCAAGCAAACACTTTATGGTCTTCAAATCCCCACCTAAGTGCCACTCCACATCATAACTACCAAAGCCCTCAATCTCCAACTTCTGACCTGCAATTTGGGAGTGTATTACTTCTGTGATCCATGGAGTTCTCTCAAAAATCCATGAAAGTACTCCATTGGTATCTTTGGGAACCTCAATAGCACCCAACCACCAAATGTCTTTCTCTGATTGCACGCTAAAAGATAGGGTGGGATATGGCTCGACTGAATCCCTTCGCTTGGTTTGCAGAAGGGCCTCGTTCATTAGAGTGACACTTAGCCTCTCTAACCTTCGGCCTTTCACTATTTGACACTCATCGAGTTTCAGCACAAAAGCGACTTTTGTGCCAAGCACTACAAAATAAATAGTGCTAAGACCTTAAACTTCAACTTCTATGAAAAGAATAATACCAAAGAAAAAAGTAAAGTGTGTCACCTTCTTCAGGTAACTCGTAAAATCTAAGCATGGCTTCTTGAAGCCTTCTAAGATCCACGAAAATATTGTTCCACATTGTGTAAGGAAAGCCCTTATTCGAAGGTCTTATGGATTGTTTCATACCTTTTCCCCTTGTCTTTGTTGCACACGAAGCATAAAGGGAAGTTGGCATTGTGTCCTCAATGTGTAGGTATGTCCCAATGCGGGAGAACACATCTTCGTTTGTGGCCTTCTTTGCGAGCTTGACCTTGTGAGGAACGGGAAATAGGTTTTCCACAATGCCATGTTCTTTGAGGGCATCCTTTAGGAGTTGAAAAATAGCCTGATAGGCTTTGGTGTTGATTCCAGCCTCATCACAAGCTTGTTGAACGTTATCATCATTAACCACATTTCTTAATTTACGCATAAGGTCCTTGGTGACTGCATCCTTAATGTGCTTACCTCCAGGTGATTGTAAGATAGAAATAACGTCCTCGGTATTGAGACAACTAGTGAGAAGGTTGACTTGATTATCTTGGCTTGTTCCACCGCATGCCTCCTGGATGAAGTTTCTAGCAACAAATAAACATAAATGTTAGAAAATAGTGTGAAGTAAGAATGCAGCATGCAAGTAAAGACCAAATCACCTTGTGGCTGTAACTCGTCGTTTGCGTGCTCCTCCGGAATGTGCAAGAGTTTCAATGGATAAATACGGGCGTTTGCGTTCCCTTGCACCAAGGGGTGTTTCTTTCAAGTATGTAATGGTGTTGGTAAGCTTCTGGATGTGGGACTCCTTTTCTTGCATTTGTTGTTCAAGACTTTTAACTACCCTCTCCGAAGAGGCAACACTCTCTTGTAATGCCGTCGTCTTGAGGTGAAGAGCTTGACATTCGTGCATCCACATATGCAAAGAAGCACCTGCACCCATACACAGCCGCTTGCAATAGCCTAACAAGCCTGCTTCTCCCCTCCCAAGAAATTGAAGAAATGTGGAAAGGCTATTAAACGGTGGATGGAAGCGGCTTATAGGATCGTAAGGGTACAAATGGCCATCCACCCAAATGTCAACATTGGTCTCACAAGCGGTGCGACGTTCCTGTGATGACCTTTGATCACCTTCACTAGTGGTCTTCGGTGCAAATGCCGTGGGTAAGCGAATATGTATGCTTTTGGTGTGCGGAGTACGTGGTGGTGGAAGCAAACCATTTGTGATGTCCGTGAGCACCATGGAAGCTGTTGCGTGAGGAAGCAAATGATGAAAAGATAGAGGGGGAAGGGTAGAGAGACCGAGCAAGATGGGAGGAGAGAAGGAGGGAGGGAGGGGAGGGAGAGATTGGGGAGGAGGAGGAAGGTAGGGGCGGAGAGGGAGAGGAGAGGGAGAGGGAGAGAGGAGGGAGGAGGGAGGAGGGAGGAGGATGAGAGAACAAAATGTTTATTACTTTTTGTGGGAAAAGATTTTTGAAAAAATGGACTGTCTAAGCTTGTGGGATAAAAAATGGGTCAAAAAATGATTTTTGGATATGTATATATGTTGGGAGGGAGTTTTAAGTAAAAAACAAATAAAAATGAAATTTTTTTAAAAAAGTCAAATTTTGACTCTTTTTGACCCACGGAATTGCTGATGTGGACACACCCCTATGCTTCCTTCACTTTAAAAAAAGCTAGAGAGAGAAAGCAACCCTTTAGGTCCACATCCTACATTTGTCTAAAAAAAAGGCTAGAAAAGCCTACTCAAAACTACCTTCTTCAATGCCCTTGCCCCCTAAACCCCACACAACATTAGCCTTAATCCCTAAAAATTAGGATTCCTTACAAGGCCCATGCAAGGTTCATATTTCTCCTAATGCATTTCGTTGAGGTGTCCTTGGAGTTGTCTTTTGCCTTTGAATGCCATTGCTAGCACAAAAGCTTTCAAAAGCTTGGCTGCAATATTCGCCTCCATTATCGGATTTGAGGCATTTAATCTTGGTACTTGTTTCATTCTCCACAAAGGCTTTCCACCTTTGAAATATGGAAAACACGTCAAACTTATTGATCATTACATAAACCCTTGTTTTCCTAGTCGCATCGTCTATGAATGTTACATAATACAATGAGCCACCAAGTGATGGTGTACTTGCAAGACCCCAACCATCAGAATGAACGAACTCAAGTTTTTTATTTTTTCTTTCATTTTTTGATTTTTAAAATTTTACCCTCTTTTGTTTATCATAAACAAAATCTTCACAGAACTCTAAGTCCACTTCTTTCAAATCTGGTAGAAGCTTCTGTGTTTGAAGGATTTGCATTCCTTTGGCACTCATATGCCCAAGCCGGTAGTGCCACACTACACTATTGACTTATGTAGTTGTTGCACAAGCTGAAGATTGCAAGGCTAATAGTACACAAGTAAAGTGTACCAACCTTTTGTCCTTTAGCAATCACCAAAAGATCTTTTTGAGATCTTCCACCGTTTGTTTTTGAATGCAATGTTGTGACCTTTATTGTCCAATTGTCTCATAGAGATCAAATTCTTATGAAGAGAAGGAACATGCTTAACATCTTTAAGCTTCCAATCATTTCTGTAAGCAGTTTTGACACAAACTGTATCTTTGTCGACAATTTCATAAGCTTCATCATCTTTGAAGTATACATACCCAAAATTACATTTTGTGTAATCTTGGAAATGTTGCTTGTTTGGTATCGCATGGAATGAAGCCTTGAAATCTACTATCTAGGAATTAGACACATTGTCTAATTCTCTCATTAGACACATTGTCTAATGAGAGAATTAGAGCATCGTGCTTTACTTTACCTACCACATTGGCCTTCGATGTTGGCTTGTTGTCTTGAGACTCCAATTCCTTCTTCTTCTTGGACGAGCAATCCTTCTTGACGTGGCCCTTCTTGCCGCAGTTCCAACATTCAAGAAGTGACTTCGTGCATGACTTGATCCACCTTCAGCGATCACGGCCCTTTTGGTTTTTGAACCTCTCCTTAGGCCTTCCTCTTGTTTCCACTGACAATGCAACACTTGATGATTATCCTGTGCTTCTCCTTTGCATTTCCTCACTTAGGAGAACACCCACAACATCATCAAACTTAAGAGTATTTGTGCCAGAGATAGAATTACTTACAACCATCACAAGGCTGTCCCAACTATCCGGTGAGATGATAGTATAAGGAGAGCTCGCACTTCGTCATCAAAATTTATTTTCACCGATCGAAGTTGACTTATGTTGGTGTTAAAGTCATTTAGGTGTTCTGCAACTAAACTATTCTCTGCCATCTTTAGATTGAACAAGCGCTTCATGAGAAATACCTTATTGGATGCTGATGGTTTGTCGTAGAGGCCGTCAAGTGTCTTCATCAAGTTCTCTGTGGTCTTCATCTCCAAAACATTGAAGGCCACCGTTGACGCCAAGCTTAACCGGATTGTTCCTAGTGCCTTTTGGTCAAGGACAATCCATCATTTTCCATCATTGCGGGATTCTTTGAAAACTGCGTAGTGGCAAATAAAGGTCCTTCTGGTAGAGATAGTCTTCAATTTGCATCTTCCAATGTTGGTAGTTCTTGCCGTTGAACTTCTCGATCTTGAGCTTTCCTTCCTCCGCCATTACTCCCATTTAATTCAAGGAATCTATTCCTTGAGATACTTTAGCTATGAGCAAACCTTGCTCTGATAGCATTTGTTAGAAAATAGGATGTAGCTAAGTAGATGAATGAGTAGTTTACTTAATGAAGAGAGACAAATTATCACACACGAGAGATTATAGAGAAGAAAGAGAGAGAGAGAGAGAGAGAGAGAGAGAGAGAGAGAGAGAGAGAGAGAGAGAGAGAGAGAGAGAACACACAATATACGTGGTTCACTCAATGTGGCTACATCCATGGGAAAGCAGCCACTCAATGGCTTTAGTACGTACTTCAAACAAGAAGTAGGTTACAAAGGGATTATACCCTTAATAGAGCTCTCTCCTTGCTACACTCTCACCACCTCAAACCACCTTGTTGCATCAACTTCACACTTCATAATGTGTGTAGAAATGGGCTCCTTTTATAGGCCAAAAGGACCACCCTCTCTCATGAGAGGCATCCGTGTGCAGTTGCCCTTGTGTAGACAAGTCCAAATGAACTCTCCAATCCGCCCATGTGTGGTCGCCCTTGAGAAGACAAGCCTGCATTTGAAATCGGCCACTAATCATTGAATTCAGCCATTGGCCACTGGCCATTGACTTCCGACCACCAACCAACCGACCAAATGACCGGCCATTTGCAGACTACTTTTCAGCCGGGCCGTCTAGCCATAATATTCCGGCGAAAAGGCTGGCCGCCGTGAAAATTTTGGTTTTCGACGAATGATTTTTCTTCCCGCACGATGGCTTCTCCTCATAATGGGGGCCTTACAAATGTGCGTTTTTAATACAAAAAATTACAAGGGGTAAATCATGCTCCATACTTAACATCTCATCCATTGAAATATGATCATACAAGTGAACTTCCTCCAACTTCCTTGAAATGTATGACACATCAAAATGTTGAGTATCATGTTGCAATGTTTTCATGCGAGCATTCATATCCCCAAAGACAATAACATCTCCTTCGCCTTTAAAATAAGAAATATACTTCTCTAAATAAAAAAATGACTTTTCTCTATCCATGGAAGCATAAAAGGGAGAATCATGATGAGGAATGTACCAGCCAGCTACAAAAATGGGTGCTCTTTTTGGTGTCATAATTTTCAGCCATATATTTAACGTTTTCGCTTGTCATCTTTCACAATTGATACAAAATTTTCCAATTCTTTTTTAACCATACATGCTAACCCACCTTGCCTGAGATTCTTTTACCACATCAATGAATGTGCATTGTAATCCTCCAACCCATTAATCCTTTGTTGTTGGACGGATACGCCACGACGGACGTCAGCACAGCGAGAACTCACCTAACATATAATGTCAGCTAAGGAGGAAGCTCGACCCGCAGGCGCATGGAAGCAAGCATAAGGTGTCAACCTACACTTGATCGACTCCTAAATAATTCCTACAGAGGTTTCTACCAATTTTCTAAGTCACAGCCTTCAAGAGTGCATAAGAGGAAACTTCCTACAATGCTTTCTAGAGCCGAACACCCATCAAACAATCTCGAAACACCATAGAACTTGAAGGAGACCCTACTAATACCAATAGGTCGCTCTCCCTAAGGTCTATGAACCAAAACCCCAACCCAAAATACCCAGTGCAAAATCACGTAGGATGTCTGGCCGAAATTTGCAGGTCTTCGTTTCGGAAATCTAAAGTGCCTAATGTGTAGTTCTACTCAATGTGAATGCGTGGATATGTTGCAATGCAAAATCGGACAACGTATGCTCACCCAATCACCAGTTGAAGCTCAAAGAAGGAGCTCGCAAAACTGGACCGTACGCGCGCAATTGAGGTATCGACGCGTAGCTCTTGTCGGGGGCAATACGCTGCACTTCTCCGCACTCGATTCCGACCACTGGTGCACACGTAGCATCAAGATGAAGCTCACACTCTCTCTCGTACACAATACGCTCACTCTCACAGACTTCAAACTTGTTTTTAAAATGACAAAAGGTTTTTTCATTAAGGTCAAAAAGTGGTATATATACCTTACAATTCTCAAACCCTAAAGTTCCAAAATCAACCAACTACTCTATCTATCTATCAAAACTGAGATACAATCTGGAAACTTCTGTAAGTCCCAATATTTACAAGGGGAAAAATCAAGTTTCCTCAATAAATGAATAATTACAAAAAATGATAATCCTCCGAGTAGTTAGTTTCCGTGGGTGTGTCCAACTTCTAACACTCCCCCCCTCCTTGCTCATGTTGTCCCCGACATGGCTGCTGATCCGCTTCTTCATCGTATGGTTCACGCATGTTGATTAGTGATTCGTATCTTGCATGAAGGTTCATCATTGTTGGGCCGAAAATGTCAGTGTTTATTGTGAAGAAGCCTGTGTAGAATGCTTCTTCAAAGGCCTGGAGGTGATAGGATGGTAGAAACATTATCCTTTGATACAACACATGTATCACCTCCTTGGAAGGCTGACCATACAGATCATAAGTGCATCTGTAAGTATCTTGGAAGAAGAAGATACTGTATGTCACCTGGCCTGGCTTGAATGTCTCAAATACTGCTAATAGGGTTTTGCAGATTTTCTTCATCATGATGCACGTAAGGTCAGGTGAGCCAGTGAACAATTTGATGGCGCCCGTTAAGGTTTTCACCATGTATTGGACACTTATTCTCTCACCTGCCTTCAAGCTCGACAGCTTAGGGTAATTCAGCCAAGTGGGTTGGCTCCTTTGCAAGATCTCTTGCGCTTTCCACGTCTTGATACTTGGTAGAGGACAAAAGCTGAGGTTGTCTCTGATGTTTTTTGGTGCCTCTACCAAGTGGATTAGGTATTGTGGGTACTTTGTGAGCCAGGCCTTCCTCCATTTTGGCTGAGAGTCAACAATTAGCCTGACCCCTTCTGGTTGGGAGGTATCTGCATTGTAAAATGGTACAGTTGGCTCTTCTCTTATCCGCTTGTTGATGGTGGCTGCTTCATATTTCAGCAATGGATATGGGAGAGAGGGTTGAAGCCATTTGTGCCTGAGGTTGCTGGCGTCGATCTTCTGAATGGTCATGGACTTGAAAACCCTTTGCTCCCACTCCAAGGCTTCCTTTGTTGTCTCTTTGATCTCCAACTCTATTGCTTTACGCAACTTCTCTTCCTCTTTCTGTGTTAGATCCTGTGGCTCTTGAGAGGATCCTTCTAGGATTTCCTCTTGCATAGGTGTGTCCACCGGATCTGCAACATTATCTAAATCAATGCTTCATTGGCCGCTGGCCCTGTGCCCTCTTGCTCTCCTGCTTGCTGTCCTTTCAGCTCCTCAATCTGATCTAGGAGTTTTTGTTTTTCTGATTCAGCTTCTTCGCCCATATTCACGAGGAGGTCATTTAATTCGCCGTTTATCCTCTCCGCCTCCTCGAGCTTTCTTTTTATACTTTCTACTTCCTCTTGCAGGGATTTTTGGTCTTCTTCCATTCTTGTTTGCATGACAATAGACCCTTCTGCCATCATCAATCTTTGCTTTTTCTCTAGAGTCAACTCCTTCTGAAGTTCTTGCATCTGTTCTTCATAAAGTTGACTCTCCGTAGTGATGTGAGTCGAGCTAGTAGCTCTGACTCTCGCAGGGGATGCCCGCAGCCTCTGGATGGTCTGATCTTTCACTTTGAGCTAGTCCTTGAGCTCAAGGACCTCATCTTGGCTGGCTTCTTGTTCTATCTCCACCTTTTCTTTGGCGTTTCTCATGGCTTCAACTTCTTTAGACTCTTCCGCCAGCTGTAGGGTCACGTTATCTCTTTCCCTCTCGGCATCTATCAGTGATTTGCTGAGCTGCTGACAATTTCTGTGGCAATTTCTGGATCCACTGTATCTGTGGCAATTTCTTTTAGTTCCACTAGCCTGATGCCTTGCATTTGTTCCTTAGGCCCTGTGCTTGCCAAGTCGAATGCGACTGTGGCAACCTCTTCTTTTGTATATCCTACAGCTAGCAAAATGTGTGATATGAATCATCTGATTCTTGTTTCTCACTTCGAGGCTTAGCCTCTTCCTTTGGCTTCGGCTCCTGGCTCTGCTCTTGCTTGGCCTCTTTTCATTCTTCTGGTTTGTCTTCAACCTCTTTATCTTCTTGTGGAGGGCTGTGAGGAGGTGGTGAGGGCGGTGGGCTGGGTTTAGGGCTGGCCGATAGAGATGTAGGCTTTCCCTTTAAATCTCTGTCTGCTTTAGTTTTTTTTTCTCTCTCTCTTGGCTCTCTTGCTCATCTATCAGTTTCTACCGTATTTGCTCCACTTCCTCCTATGTGAAAGGTACACGAGGTATATTCTCTGATGCGGCATCAAGAATATCAAAATTCTTGATATAATCCTCGAATCTGTCCCTTTGCACTCTTCGGGATGATCCCGACATAGCTTCTAGAGAAGGCTTCCAGAGTTCACTTAAATCACCTTTAAGGGCTCTCTCTCCTCTGAAGCTCTCCATCGGCCTCTCTAACCTTGCCGCTTTTTGTGACTTTGTTTCTTTCACCGGCACTTGGACAAACTCTTTCTTCCCCTTCTTCTGCTCGGGCTGCTCTTCTAGGACCGGCTCTAGCCATCTTTTCAGTCTTGTGGCAACCCTTGGTGCTCTTTGTGGCTTGTCCTCTTTGTCTTCTTTTAGCCTCAGCCAGTCATTCTGAGACGGGGGGTCAGGCCATTTCCCTTTTGCGTGCAGTACCCCATAAATTACCTTAGTGATTAGTTCTCCTGGCACAATATATGTTGGCTTCTTGTTACCCATCTTTACTAGGTTGTCATGTATATACGTTGCATAATTGATTATCTTTGGGGTGCCTTTCGTCATTGCCCAAGTGAATGTCGTGGCAATTGCACCTGGCGGCATTCTTTACTTTTGTGGCCGCTTCGTGCACATATGGAAGTATTGGTTGTACAACTGGCTCATAATTGCCACTCTTGGGTTGGCAATATCTTCAAAGGTGTAGTTTCCTTTCTTCTCATTGTACACCTTGACCTCATCCCTTCTTTTAGTTACACTATCCCCCTTGTTGGAGAGGTCTAGTGCATCTACTACAACCTGCTCAGTGATGATTATTTCTGTTTCTAGCCTGCCTTGTAGATCTGTTACTTTGGCCACTCCATCTTCTTTGATGGTTTTCACGAATTCCCAGACTCTCTTTATGTCCACCCCTACCGGTACTGCTTCAAAGTAGTTGTGGAGATCAATCTTCTCCAAGTACCCGGCCATCTTGCTTCTTATGAACTCATTGAGTTCTCGCGGTAGCATTGGTAGCTCGATCACATTGCCTTCAGTGTCTTTGAATACTCCTTCATAGATCTTTAGGTCGTTGGACTCTAACAGATCTTCTTGGATCCACGTGATGGTGGGTTTTAGTGTTCCTCCTGGTATGATGAAGGGCTCCACTTCTTCTAGGTAATCCTTGATGGTCATTCTTTTCTTCTTTGCCGGTGACTTCGCGGCTGCCATAGATCCTGTTGCACTCAGTAGTCCGAAGTTAGCGTTTTTTCTATATTAGCTGAGAAATTGAGTTTTAACTATCCAAATGACTTGAAAATTGAAAATAAAGCTTAAAAGGAACTTGTGAAACTGTGCATGTGCTCACAATGAAATTCTGGCCAAAGATTTCTATTTAGACATCCTATGCGTAGGATGTCTTTTTCATCAGAATTGGTTGATACTTGACATACTGGTAGTGCATGGCTTATGGAACATGGCTATGTGCTTGGATATGGATTTGGGCATTAAAAAATGGATTTTTTGGGCTGATTCAAGCTTTAGGTCACAAATTGGGTAGAAGGTCCATAATAGGTAGCAAGTGATGTCCAAATGGGTTGAAAATTGGTATATGGGCTCATTGCACCATGGTATTGGCTCCCATTATGTCACTTTTTGCACAGAAGGCCTAAATTATGATGGAGACATCCTACACGTAGGATGTCTATTTCATCAAAATGACATGAGATTTGTTCTAAAGGTAGTCCTTGGTCTATGGAACATGGCTATACTCTTGGATTTGGATTTGGACAAGGATTGATTCTTTGGATTGATTCTTGTAAGAGCCTGTGTGGTGTTTTTGGGCTCCAAAAGTGTATCTTGAAGGTGTTGGGGGTCAAAAATGATTAGAATGGCTTCAAAATTGATATATGAGCTCTTGATGATGAGGTGATTGGATCTGGAATGAGCAAACATTCTCTGCAGGCCCAAAAAGTCAAATAGACATCCTACACGTAGGATATCTACTTCACCAATTTTTGCTTCTGACCACACAGATTGGTTGGTGATGTGTTGGTGAATGTGTTGTGCAAGTTTCATGTGATTTGGACAAGATTTGGTAGGTCTATGGCCCATTATTTCCTCTATGCCCTAACTTTGCGTTTTTTTGTGCATATGAGGTCAATTTCGGTCCAAATGTGATGAGACTTGGTGGATAGCATGTCAAGGTCATTCAGAAAACGTGTATGATGAAAAATGTTGGAGTCTGTGCCCAGAAGTGCCCTTGAGACATCCTATGCCTAGGATGTCTCTTGATGATTTTTGCATGGATTGTGCTCCTAGTGCTTGCCCTTGGTCCGCCTGAGTCCCTTTTAAGCATAATTTCAACAAAAAAGTCAAATGGATAGAGAATAACTCCCTGTGTGGACTTCAGAGCCTCCGAGCCGTTTTCCGACTTTTGGAATGCTTTTTGGCGATGAAATTTCTTGATGTTGGTCTCCATAGCTTCCCGATCCCCTGGGGATCCTTGCCGTAAATACCTTCGATGATTTGTGGTGGTCTACCACCATAGGACTTGGTTGTTGATGGTCTAGGAAAGCCGCTCGCGAAGTTTGGTGGCAAATGGGCATGCGGTTTGGCCGCAAGAGCAATTTGATGCTTTGTGTGTCTGATGCCGTTTCTGAAGTTTAGTGCCGCTTCGGATCACTTTTTGGTCATGTGGGTCACATAGACTTGTGGAGCATGTCGAGATGCTCCTACCCATGAATTTTGGTAGCATTTGGTCGCCTTTTCGCCGATTTTCCATTTGGTGGCCTCTTGCGGAATTCTAGGAATTAGGTTTTTTCCCAATGGTTTTCTACTGCCTTTGGACATCCAGGACTGGTCTCCTATGCTAGGGTAAGCTGCCGATGAAGTCTTGTTTCTTTTGGGTTAGCCATTAGGTCGCCGTCTCTACTTGTAGGTCTCTACCGCCCGCTTTGTGTGTGATCCCTACGCTAGTTTTCGCGACATAATGACAAACATGCGCGAAAAGCTCAAGGTGGTGAGTCTACCTCTCATGTCTAAAGCTTTTCGGGTAGTCGTGCGCGTCGTAGAAGCGGCTGGAAGGTCCGTCCGCTCTAGGTGGCAGAAGCTCTCTCCACAAAGTCAATAGTGAAAATGAGCTAAAAATGAGGTGAAAATTTCTTGTAATAGAGGTTCCCGAACCACTTTTCATGAAATTTGACCTATGCTCCTATCTTCTTGCGAGATGCGGTTTAGGCTCAAAAATTTCTTGATTTGGACTCCATTTGCTCTGTTTACTAGAAATTTGGCATTTCGGTCAAAACCTGGCCAAAATACGCTTTTCGCTCCAGTCTCATAATTGCATCCCCACTGTACCATAGGTTGTCATACTGTCACTGATCATCCCCATATTTTTTGTTTTTCATTACGATCGTTTTCCACCTGCTTTTTGTATTTTTGAAGTTTTTCTGCCGAAAATTAGCAAAATTAAAAGGAAAATAGCAATTCAAACCCAGAAAATCCCCAAAAATCATAATAAACCACAAACATCACCGCAACACATTATATACACTCACATGCAATTTTTATGGCCGGATTTCTCCGTTTTACCAATATTTTGCCCAAAAAATGGCTATTTCTCCTTATATACACACACATAGGGGCTTGGTTTGGCGTTTGGCCCCATATACCTATAGATACATGTTGTATAAGGGCATATTTACTTGGGTTAGTCCAGAAATTTGCAATCAAACAACAACCCTTAAAATAGTCAAAAATCATGCCCGTTTTTGCTCTTTCTGCTATTGACTGAGAATGCCTCCCCCCCTCCTAGCCGGAGTCCTCCCGGACGACAAGGTATTGCCTCGGAGTATGTGTCGTGCATAGGTTGAAAAATTTGTGCTAATGCTTGGCCGATTAATGTGGCCCTATTTTATGCATACTTGGTCAATGCATGGAAAAATTAATGCTGTGCAAGACAAGGGAATAAGCCAGATGCTTATTGGCATTCGCCGTCGAGGTTTCCTATTTTCTTTGCAAGTAACAGTTGTAACTCTAGTGCTCTCTGTTTAATTGTCTTTTTTGCAAAAGGCAATCGCTTTGCTGCTTCTGTTGATATTGCCGTAGCTGTTTCTATGGAGAGGATTGGCTTGCACGAAATGGCAGTGGGCCGTATTTCCTTTGCTTTCCATTGGTATTTTGTTTCTGTCGGTTTTTATAGATGTTTTGCTACTTCCTTTGTTGCCACTGTTTTGTTGCTGATTGGCATCCACATAAGTCGGTTGCCTTTTTTCAAATGCAGCTGTCTGCCTTCCGTTGTTGCTTGTACTGAAGGGAGTTCCTTTTGCTTTGGTTTTGGTATCCAAATGCGAGTGACATTTGGGTTATTGCTGAGCATTTTCTTTGGGATCCATATCTGTTTTATGCCCTTGGTTTTTGGTTGAACTATCTGCTTCGTTGGAATTCTTTTGTTGCATTGTTGTTTATCTGCCATGTCATTTCTATCCTTCCGCATCCATACTTGTTTCCCTTGTTTTGGTAACCTAGATCTTTGCATTGCGGCCGGTGACTTCGTATGTCTGTAATTAGCATGGTTGGCTTTTACCTGTCTGTTGGTCTCGGGTATCATGTGTTGGGGTGTAGGCCAGGTGGTCGTGGGAAACCACCCTTGCACACTTTATTTCACCTAATCAATATAGGGAGAAAAAGAGGTAGAGTTGACTCTTCTCTTTCTTCTCCACTGACCCACACAGTGGCTGCCTGTGCATCTCCCCCTTCCCCATTTCTCTTCTTCCCCTCTCTTACACACACTCCGTACATGCACACGCGTACTCATCAATTGGTATCAGAGCTCAGGGATCTCGTCGGCATCTCCGGCTACGCCCCACGTGTGTAGCAAGCCCAAACAAGTAGGGACTCTTGAGAGATTGGCAAGCTCTGTAGGAAATCGACAAGGAAGAAATTGAGCTTGAAGCTCGGTAATTGGATTTGCAAGGAGTTTACGGATTGCAACCGTCGAGTAGGTATTCAAGCTTTTGCAAGGAGCAGCATGTTTGCACGCTTGGTTGAGAGAGCGGGCATAGTGAGTAGAGCTACGAAGCTCAACAAATCAGTGAGATCAAGCGATAGGTCAACAAGAAGACAATCAAAAGCAGGCATGTGCAGTAGCTCTAGCAAGTGAATTAAGAGAGCATAACAAAACTTGAAAGGGAATCAAGGCTTGGAGCAGGACTCGAGGCAGTTGCTCAAATTTGAGCAAATTCTGCAGTGCAAGAGCTTGGAGATGGTGAGCACTTGAATGCAGCCGAGTACAATCGAGCAAAAATTGGGAGCTTGGCTTGGAGTTTGAAGGCTTGCAAGAGGAAATTGGCAGGAGAGCAGGTCACCGAGCAGGTGATGAACAAGAGAAGATAAGCTTGGCAAGAATCAAGGGCAGTCGAGCACAATCGAGGCATCTGTAGCAGTCGAGCATAGGAGGGAAAGGTGGACAGCGTTGGCAAAATCTACACACACTCCCCAATTTGTCAACGGGTTGCAATCAAATCGGGAGGTCGAGCAATTGGAAAAGTCGAGCTCGTAGTGATGCAGCCACAGAACCAGGTGATGTAGCCAGAGAACTGAGAGAGAGTGCGATCTTGTGGTGGTGTTTCTCACACACACAGTGCTGCAAGGCAGCGAGCTTGTCAAGCCCGAAGAGATCGACACATACACACACTCCTTTCGGCCTCTCTGGTCAATTCTGGCAGAACCTCACACTGCAAGAATTTTGAATTTTTTTTTCTGAGCCCCACACACCTTTGTGTGTGCAAGGGCATGATCCCACAGGTTCTCGACTCGTTCTTCCTCATCCCGACTCTCCACTGCGGCTTGAGTGCAGCTTTAGAGAGAGTGATAGCGAGAGTGAGCGAGTGAGAGAGATAGACCAGAGTCTCATCATTGACATCAACAATTCTTCGACTTTTTCATCAACTTCTTTGACATCGTCATCCGACTTCGACGTCCACTCCCGAGTCGGACAAGTTGAGAGCAATCTTTACAGACTGAGCAAGATCTGCGATCGACACCGATACGACTCGGTATTGGCCGCTCAAGCATTGGCGTTTTACGGCTACTCGGCTAGCCACTTCCGCCCGGCGGCGGAAGGCGACATCGACATCGACACCACTCATGCGCACCGGCTCGACACTCCTCATTGCGGCGGATCTCTGACATCCGACCTAGACACCGGGAGCTTCCCCACACGAGCGTGTTCTCGCAATCAATGATCATGCTTGCGACATGCGCGGGTGAGGTACCTCTATCATAGAGGAGTGACACCGGGCATCGGCACCGAGCGCACCGATCGCCCTGTACAACACAGTTTACGGATACGACACCTTTGGCGGCTATTCGACTAGCATATTTCTGCCCGGCGACAAAAATCGGCACATAGCGACACCGACACGCAGGTTACAGGCCACAGGGGGGTTTTTCAACCCATTCACTCAAAGATTCTCCACGTTACCAGACACAGCGCTTTCACAGGTGATTTGGTAGTCATTTCGACAGCAGATTCTCTGCGGACACATGCGTTGACCGATTCATTTTGTTATGAGCACACATAGTGCTACTGAGCTCTTTTGAGAGCAGATATCCCCGCAGGGATCACTTTCACTGCATGCAGCAGTTCTTGGCGCCTGTTTGAGCGCGATTTTACTTATGTATGTTGAGTTGCGGACACTGCCCACTCTACTACGTGTGGAGCCATTTTTGGCTATTTTGGCAGTTTTTCCCGGCCAATTCTGAGACTCGGACCAGAAGAGCCCTTTCTGAGACTGAGGCTAGTCCATTTGTGTCTGCATTAGCCTTTGGAGTGTCGATAGCGTGAGGTTGTCTTTGAGCTGGGGTGTGCTCGAATGTTGAGACACTTTCGGTGATACAGGTAGCTGGAGTTCCCCTTTACGGTACCCTCGCCATAGGATATGTATCTGGACGGTTATTTATGCTTTTGACGCCGAGTTCGCACTCACATAGCAGTTGTTTTGTGCAGCAGATGCCCAGTTAGTGCAGTTGGCACATTTATATGCATTTTGAGTTGAGTTTTGACTCCTCATACAAAGGAAACTCTGCCAGATTTACTTCCCGCGAGTCGTGACTTCCATTGTTGGCACTTTTGAGTCTATTTCGGTTGAGATTTTACTCCCGATACAATGGTTACTCTACCCAAATTTCTACAGCGTCTCGCCATAGTTTGGCACCTCTCAAACCCTCTTATCAGCGATGGCTTCTTCTTCAGAAAAGGAGGAGTATTTCATTCGGAAGTTCGATGGCAGCAACTTCACCATGTGGAAAGAGCGCATGAAAGATGTTTTGATAAACAAAGGCCTCTTAGAACCGTTGAAAGAGCGTGCAGAGGATGATGATTATACACAAGCTCAATGGGAGCTTTTGGATGCAAAAGCCATGGCTACGATACGTCTACATCTAGCCGAGTCAGTCTTCTTCACTATCATCGGGAAGAAAACAACCAAGGAACTTTGGGATAGCTTATGTTCAGCATGGGAGCAAAAGTGCATCCAACAAAGTTTTTCTCATGAAAAAACTTATGAAGCTCAACATGAAAGAAGGTAGCACAGTTTCCAGTCATCTAAATGAGTTCAACTCCTTGTTCAGTCAGCTGACATCTCGGGGCTTTAAGGAGTTTGACGATGAACTCAAGTCTATCTTCTTATTATGCTCTCTACCCAGTTCATGGGATATCTTTTGCATAGCCATTAGCAATTCGGCTCCGAATGGCAAGTTAGAATTCAATGTTGTCACAAATGCGTTGCTCACTGAAGAGATTCGTCGTAAATCTCTCGATAATGCTAGTCATGGAGATGCATATATGGCTGGCAGTTCAACAAAGCCAAGAGGCCGTGACATGAACAAATACAAAAGCAAAAGTAGAGAGCAGAATCCTCGTAGTCCTAGCAGACACAGGAACCAAAGTAGAGACCGCAATGCCAAAAATGTCGAGTGTTACTTTGCCACAAGAAGGGTCATTACAAAAAGGATTGTCGCAGTTTCCTAAGAGATCAGAAAAACATGCAAAAGGATAATTCTGGCAAAGGCAAAAGTACAGTAAAGATTGAGGAGCTCAATATTGTTGAGTCTCCCATGCCTACCACTGCAGTAGAGGATGCTCCTCCTCCAGTGATGCTCATTATGCCCACAGAGATTCATGCCGAGGTGACAACAGATGCCTCAGATGTTCTCATTTTCACTTCAGATCTCACTCCAGATGCTTTGGTTGCACAGGATGAGGGTTATGCACAGAATTGGATCCTTGATTCCGGTGCAAGTTTCATGTCACACCGCATAGAGATGGTTTTTCTCTTATGCATCCATGCATGGAATAGTCAAGCTTGGTGATTCCTATGAGCTTGACATTATTGGCATTGGTGATGTGAAACTTCAGACGCATAATGGCGCTACTTTTGTGTTGCAGAATGTCAGACATGTGCCCAAGCTTACAAAAAGCTTGCTTTCTATAGGGCAATTGGATGATCTTGGCTACACTACAGTTTTTGGTAATCGTTCTTGGATGATCCGCAAGAACAACCTTATCATGATGAAAGGCAATAAAAACGGATCCATGTACTCTTTGTTTGTTTTGAGTGTCGACGAACACTCTATCTATGTTGCCGAGCTACCGTCTCCTGAGTTGTGGCATAGCCGGCTAGGGCATATTAGCCAAAAGGGAATGAAAACACTTCAGCGTTTTGGCTACTTACCTGTGTTAGATTACACGGACTTTCCATTGTGTGAGCATTGTCTATATGGCAAACAGACTAGATTGACATCTTCGCCATTGAATAAGAAACTAGGCGAACCTCTAGACTTGGTACACAGTGATTTGTGTGGTCCAATGCCACATAAAACTCTAGGGGGGGCGAACTACTTTCTCACATTCATAGATGATTCTACCAGAAAAGTGTGGGTGTATCTCCTTAAGCGTAAGGAAGAAGTCTTTCGACATTCCAAAAATTCCTCGCCATGGTTGAGAACCAATCAGGAACAAAGCTCAAAGCTTTTCGCTCGGACAATGGTGGAGAATACGTCTCCACAGAGTTCAAGGATTTTTGCAATAGAAAAGGCATTCGGCGGCAGTTTACTGCTCCATACACACCTGCACAAAATGGAATAGCTGAAAGAATGAATCGTACGATTCAAGAGCGAGTTGTCTCTATGATGTCTATGGCGAGGCTTACCTGAATTTTGGGGGGAAGCTATTATGACAGCAGTGCACATCATCAACAGGTCTCCTAGTTCTCCTTTGAATTTCAAAATTTCAAAATTCCAAAGGAATTATGGACTGGCAAAAGGCCAAGCCTACGTGTATTTGGATGCGAGGCATATGCACATGTGCCCAAAGAACTTCGTCGGAAGTTAGATCCCAGATCACACAAATGCATTATTGTTGGCTATGGTGCAAACGGAGAGATGGGCTATCGTCTCTGGCACCCAGAATCAAAAAAAGTCATTCGTAGCTCACATGTGATTTTCAATGAATAAAAAATGCACAAGAAGCCCATCAAAGATGTTGAGTACAGACGTGTTTGTTTTGAGGATGTAGCCTCCGAACCAACTCAGTTCAGTAGTGTTGCACCTACTCCTCAAGTGCAAGATACTACTATTGCTCCGGAGAGAGCGGATTCCAGCAGTCAGGCACTGAGACGCTCTGAGAGAGTATCGCGTGTGCCCGAGCGGTTTGAGCCGGGTATACACCACATTTTGGTCACTAACAGTGGAGAGCCAACCTGCTACAAAGAAGCTATAAAAATGGAGGATAGCGTTAAGTGGGAGCAGGCTATGCAATCAGAATACAATTCGATTGTGGCTAATGAGACATGGGATTTGGTTGAATTACCAAAAGTAAAAAATGCTTTACCTTGCAAGTGGGTATACAAAAAGAAATATACAGCGGAAGATCCCGAGCCTAGATACAAGGCTCGTCTAGTTGCCAAGGGTTTCAAGCAGCAAAAAGGTGTGGATTTTGATGAGATTTTCTCTCCAGTAGTCAAGATGACTACACTTCGCACCGTGCTTGGCTTGGTTGCTATCCAGGACATGGAACTTGTCTAAATGGATGTGAACACATCATTTCTTCATGGGGATCTAGATGAAGATGTCTACATGAAACAACCACAGGGATTCGTATGTGAAACCCAAAAACCAACGAGGACAGAATTGGTTTGTAGACTTAAAAAGTCACTATATGGCCTCAAGCAAGGTTCCAGGCAATGGTATCAAAAATTCGACAAATTCATGCAGTCTCAGGGTTACATAAGAAGTCAAGAGGATCACTGCTTATACACAAAAAGGTTGAACGACGGTTCTTTAATCATCTTGATCTTGTATGTAGATGATATGCTTATCGCAGGCAAATCAATTGATGAAATCAATCAGTTGAAAAAGACGCTAAACACTCAGTTTTCCATGAAGGATTTGGGAGATGCTAATCACTTTCTTGGTATGCACATCAAGAGAGACAGGCAACGTGGAATTCTTGAATTATCTCAAGAAAAGTACATTCACAAAGTCTTGCAACGTTTAAGTATGCAGGGGGGGGAGTCATTGAGTACCCCAATGCAAGCATACTCCAAACTTAGCAAGGAAGACTCTCCCAAGACAGTGGCTGAGAAAGAGGAAATGGAAAAAGTACCATATTCTTCAGCAGTTGGCAGTTGATGTACGCTATGGTAGCCACAAGACCAAACATTGCACATGCAGTGGGAGTGGTTAGTAGGTACATGGCAAACCCTGGCAAGAAGCATTGGGAAGCAGTGAATAAAATCCTCAGATATTTGAAAGGAACAGCTAGCAAGTGTTTACGCTTCGGAAACAGTGATGCATCTATTGTAGGTTACACGGATGCGGATTATGCGGGTTGTGTGGATCGTAGAAGATCCACATCTGGCTATGTGTTCATGTTTGTTGGAGCAGCTATCTCTTGGAGATTGTGTCTCCAAGATTGCACGTCTTCATCTACCACTAAGGCAGAATATGTTGTTGCGTCTGACGCTAGCAAGGAAGCCATATGGTTGGCTCGTCTAGTGGGAGATTTGGGCATTCACGAGGTTCCTGTACTACATTGTGATAGTCAGAGTGCCATTGCTTTGGCAAAGGATCCAGTGTTTCACTCAAAGTCGAAACACATAGAGGTTAGATACCATGTCATATGACATGCATTGGCTGGCAAGCGTATCAAGCTTGTCAAGGTTCACACTGACGACAACCCCGTAGATGCTCTCACAAAGAGCCTAGCCTCGGAGCGATTTACACATTGTATAGAACATACGGGTGTAGGATGAAGCCTCGGCAATGCTTCATCAATTTTGTATAGACTAACTATACTAATGCCACTATTGGCCACCATGACCTTCAAGTGGGAGGTTGCTGGGGTGTAGGCCAGGTGGCCGTGGGAAACCACCCTTGTACACTTTATTTCACCTAATCAATATAGGGAGAAAAAGAGGTAGAGTTGACTCTTCTCTTTCTTCTTCACTAACCCACACAGTGGCTGCCTGTGCATTCCCCCCTTCCCCATTTCTCTTCTTCCCCTCTCTTGCACACACTCCGTACACGCACACGCGTACTCATCATCATGTTGTTCTTTAGTGGCATTCTTGCTTTTGGCTCTTTTTCCAGTGATTGCATGGCTTGCAGCTGATGATTCCGGTATTGTTGAGCAAAGGCTATCACCTATTGTTCATGTGCATGCTGAATTTTGACTGCCTTTGCATTCCAATCTATCTGCACGTTGTACTCTTTTTGCCAAGGTTGTCCTAACATTATTGGGTGTTGTGTGTTGTCGTCCTCCACCACATAGAATTTGTGTGGGTAAATATATTGATGTATTTGTACATGCAATATAGTCCATCCCAATGTTTTCAACGGTTGTGATGTATTACTTTCCAGCACTTGAGGAGTAGGATGAAGTTGACCTGTGGATTTGAGCTGTTGGTATAATCCGTAAGAGATCAAATTTGCCTGAGCTCCAGAATCAAGCAATGCCGTCGATCCAACTTGATTGCTACCCACTTTGACTGCAATTATTGCCTCCACTGTGTTGTTATCCAACTTCATCAGTCGAATGGCATTGATTCGCAATGGTGCTCCACTTTGTTGTTGTTGTCGGAGAAGTCTTCTTTTTGCTATGTGTGCTTGTGCTTCTGCTTGAGCTTCCGCTCGTACTCTCTGTTTTTTCTTCATTCATTGTTTTCCTCCATGAATTTGTTAGAACATCTCCTATGTGAGTGGTAGATGATATTTTTTCAGTCATCCACTAATCCAGTTCGGCATTTCTTCACCTGCTAATGTAGCAAGCTTGACAGCTCCACTTTGTGATAGATCACTAATCACAAATGGTCCCATCCCTCACTTTTTAAGTTTCTTGGCATGTTGCTTCAAAGTATAAACAAGTACATAATCACCTGTTTTGAACTCTTTAGTGCGCACATGTTTGTCAAAAAATTATTTTTGTCTTCTGTTTTTAGCATAGATCGAAGCTACAGCTCTCAAGCAGAGTTCATCTAGCTTTTCAAGATCATCTATTCTTGAAGAGAGCTCATGCCCTGTCCATTCTAAGTGTTTTGCTACTCGTAGAGTTGGAATTAAAAACTCTATGGATAGTATAGCATTCAGGCAAAACACCATGTTGTACAGTGTTGTTCCTATTGATTTTTGTAAGCTACCCTGTACGCCCATAGTGTTGAGTGTTGTAATGGAATTTGCCTATTCAATTTGAGAGTAGCAGAATTTAATGAGAGTACTTTCAAGAAATGATTTTGTGAGCATAGCGGGTTGACATAATTGAAGATAGCAACATAATCATAGCAATTAGTTAACTTGGCATAGACAATACTTTTGCAAGAGAGAGAATTTAGAGAACATGACAACAGTTGAGGACCGGATTTATGTGGAGCCGGTCCCCCCTCCAATAGGCATTTGTATTATGATTTCTCCCATAAAGAGAGACTTGTTACAATACATTCTTTGTGTTCCTTGTGACCTAGGTGAAGCAATGAAGATGGAAAGCTTCATACATCACCATCATAGCATAACATAAACTTGAAGAAAGATTTAACTATACCAAGCCTCAGTCCCAAGACCTCAAACACCTTCGAAGGTGGAGAGAGCTAGCAGGGAATGAGGGTAGGGAAGAGGAAGAAGAAACATTTCATACGAGAAAGAGCTAGTTCCTCACTTATCATAACTCTTGTGCTAGCATACATAATAGCATAGTAATGAAGAAGAAATAGATGGCAAGCTCAAGCATTGAAGCATGGCTCTTGGATGGATTTGCACTCCATAGCCAAGAGTGTTGGTGTAGGCTCTCAACCTCTACTTGCTTGGAGAAAGAGAGGGAGCTCTTGCATTTTTCATAGTACACAATAATAGTGTTTGTGAGTGTGTGTGGGTGAGTATACCCCCTAAGCACCCCCCTAGCTTGCTTGGGTCGACCCCCCCCTTGTAGCTCATGCTTGAAGCTCATTGGGCCCCTCCAGGCCTAGCCAATCACAAGCAGGAGCCATTACAAGCAACACGGATAGCCTTGGCACAAGTGTCCCCCTTTCCCCTTTGAGAGAGAGGACTTGATAAATGCAAAATCAATTAATTAAATATCCTTTATTATCATTGGACCCCTTGGGTGTCCAACCAATAGGTTTCAGGCACACCATGAGGGCAACATGAGGAGGAACTTGACAAGTGTCCTTGCTGCCTCTTCAAGCTGGGGCTTCCCTTGTGTGTGTGTGTGTGTGTGTGTGTGTTCTCTCTCATCCCCCCCCCCTTGTAGGGTCGCCCCCCTCCTTGTAGGGTTCTTTTTGACTTTGGATGAGCAAGCCCCTTAGTCATCAAGCATGACTAAGCACTTGAAGTAGGGGGTGTTCCCACAAGCATCTCAGGCAAGCTTCTCAAGGCACCTCAAGCACCTTAATCATGCACCAAGTCAAGCACCTCAAGCATGGAGCCAGTCAAGCACCTCAAGCATCTTAATCAAGCACCTCAAGCATGACAAGCACCTCGAGTTTGGGCCGGGTTCCCACCTCAAGCTCAGCCCTAGCTTACCTAAGGTCAAAGGACTTTTACACACATTATTGGAGGTCTTCAATGAAGCTAACCCTAAGGTCTTATGCTCCATTGGTTAGCCTTGCACTTGATAGACCATCTCCCATTTGGGCCCCTTTACTATTGGCCCCGTGTTGAGATAGATCTATAAGCACATATCTATATCTTAACACTTGTTCCCGTTTTGTCTCCCACATTAAGTGATCAATTTAATATGAGAAAATCATTTGGGTTGGTTAGATATTAGATTTTATGACATTACCTCTCTCTTGAAATCATAGTCATCCTCGACTATGAGGTAGAAGAGATAAAGCCTTAGTCATTAGTCAATCGTACTTAGCAGGTAGAGGATCCCTTTTTTACCCTACGACATCTTTCCAAGATGGATGACTAATCCATTTGGTGCTTGGGAGACATAGCTGCCGCAAGCATGTCTGCTCTTTAGTCCATTTCATTCTCCCAAAGTAGAGTGACAAATTCTACTTGGTGTTTGAGAGACGTCGTCATCACAAACATGATTCTAAGCACGCATACTAGTTAAATTTGTGCACAATTAAAAAGAGGACTAGTCTTATAAGACAAAAACATGAGTCATTTAAAAGAAATTTTTACATTTTCTTACTCTAATGTAGCATTGTAAGCATTGACAAGGTGCATACTATCCTTAAGTTATACTCCTTGCATCCATCTAGCATCTTCAAAAGGATAATTTTTGAACTTAATAAGATACCGTCGGATTATCTTACCATGTCGTAGTACCTTGTCGTCATGCCGAAGGACAGCTTCGGGTTGTAGCACCTCTTCTTGGTCTTCAACTTCGGGAGGGTCTTCAATAATTGTTTCAGTTGGTGGCTCTCCTTTGTAGGGCTTAAGTAGGCTTACATGAAAGGCATTGTGTATAAGCCAATGGTTGGGCAACTTGAGTTGATAAGCCGTCTCATTGATGGGCTTCAAGATTTGGAAAGGACCATAGTATCTTTTTGCTAGTTTAGCATAATACTTTTGATGGCCCGTAGGATTTTTGCCCGTCGTTTGCCTTAATCGAGCCTTAGGAAACTTGAGTAACACCCAATCATTTTCTTTGAACATTAAGGCTCTTCTGTGCTTATCAATAGCAGCTTTTTGCCTTTGTTGAGAGATGGCTATAGCCTCCCTAATCTTTTGAAAAGATTCTTGTAGGTCACAGCTATACTCAATGGCGGCGAAGATCTTCCCATGTACTTTGAGTAGCAAGGGACTTTTAGGTCTTCCCTCTATGATCTCGAAAGGCGCTTTCCCCGTAGAAGTATGGACAGTATTATTGTAGGCATACTCTACTAGAGGTAAATACTTTTCCCATTGTGAGCGTTGATCTACTTTGGTAACATAAGTCTTGATTAGATCGAGTATCGTAAGATTGGCTATCTCACTTTGGCCATCCATTTGTGGGTGATAGGCCGAAGAGAAATTCAGTCTTGTTCCTAGATTTTCAAAGAGACCTTTCCAGAAATTACTGGTCATTCTAGGATCTCTATCTGACACGATGGATGTGGGTAATCCATGGTGCTTGAAAATCTGAGATATGAAGAGAGTTGCCATTTGATGTGCCTTAATAGTCTTTTTGACAGGAATAAAATGTGCTTGCTTGCTAAACCTATCGACTATTGTCCATATTCCTGTATTCCCATGGATAAACTTAGGTAATCCAAAGATGAAATCCATGGATATACTCTCCCATGGTGAATTTGGAATAGGCAATGGCTGGGGTAATCCAGGTTGCTTCCCTCTATCATACTTGGTCTTTTTGCATACTACACATTTTGAAACATACTCTTGTATGTCCACTTTCATGGTAGGCCAATAGAAATACGTCTCTACTCCTCGGAGAGTAGGTTGAATACCTCTATGCCCTGCATATGGAGGAGCATGGGATTCATACATAAAATTCTCACGAAGGGAATGGGTAACACATAGCCTATTTCCGTGGAGAAGATAACCATCCTGCAAGGTGAATGGTTCCTCTTTCTTCCCCAAAGCAAGGGCTGACATTATGTCTCTAACGTAAGGGTCAGTAGCATACTCATCTATCATAGAGGATAGATCATTGTGAGTAGCTATAGACACCGCATTAACTTTTGGTCGTCATGAAAGTGCATCGGCAACTTGATTGTGCTTACCAGCTATGTGAGCAATATGGAAACTAAATTGCGAAAGAAAATTTGCCCACCTCATTTGTTTGTCGAAAAGCTTGGTTTGCGTCATGAAATACTTGAGACTTTGGTGGTCGGTTCGTAGGATAAATGGAGTCCCCAATAGGTAGTGCTTCCATGTGTCTAGGGCATGTAGAGCAGCTAAAAGCTCTTTATCATAAATGCCCAAGACTCGTTCATCACTATTGAGCCTTCGGCTCTCATATGCTATGGCATGCCCTTCTTGAAGCAAAACCGCTCCAAGGCAATCACCACAAGCAACACATTGGACCTCAAATGGCTTTGAGAGATCCGGAAGCACGAGGACTTGTTGGGAAGTAAGCTTCTCTTTGAGTTTTTCAAAAGCATTTTGCTCCTTAGCAGTCCATACAAACTTAACGTTCTTCTTTGTTAAGTCGTGTAGTGGTCCTGCTACTTGAGAGAATTTTGCTATGAAGCGTCTACAGTATGCACACATACCAATAAATCTTCTTAGCTCATGTAGATTCCTTGGGTTAGGCCATGATTTTATTACCTCTAACTTTGATGGATCCATACGAATACCATCGTGAGAGATAATATGACCTAGATATTGAATCTCTTGAAGGAAGAATTCACTTTTCTTTTGGTTGAGAAAAAGTTTGTTCTCCCTCAAGGCATGAAAAATCACTTGGAGATGTTGCTTATGTTCCTCCAAAGACTTGGAGTAGATGATGATATCGTCAAAGAACACTCCAGTGAATTTACGATACGGTCTAAAAATTTTCTCCATGAGACGATTGAAAGTAGCTGGTGCATTAGTCAAGCCAAAAGGCATGACTAGATATTCATAAAGACCAAATGTTGTGCGAAACGCGGTCTTTAGGATATCTTCATCCACTATCCTTATTTGATGATAGCCACTCTTAAGGTCAATCCTACTGAAGTAGGTAGAGGCTTGTAGCTTATCAAACAGATCTTCTACCCGAGGCACGGGAAATCTGTTTTTGATAGTGATATGGTTTAGTGCTCGATAGTCCACACACATACGGTATGTACCATCTTTCTTTTGCACTACAAGGACTGGAGAACAAAAGGGAGAGGAACTAGGCCTCACCATCCCTTTGTCTACCAATTCCTGTACTTGCCTCATAATCTCCTCTTGTTGAGCTTGTGAGACTCGATAAGGAGGTTTGTTAGGCGGTGAGCTTCCTGGAAGGAGCTCAATACGATGGTCATCATCCCCTCGTTTTGGAGGTAGGTCCATAGGGATATCATCGATGAACACATCTTGGAATTCTTTTAGAAAAGTAGACAAGTCTAACTCTTCTTGATTCCTATCATTTTCATTTGATGAAACATTATTAGCTTTTAGAGATTCTTTGACATAAATCATGTACGCAGAAATTGAGCTCTTCATTGATTTATCAAAAGAAAGAGGATTTACAAGTGGAATAGTGTGACCACGCTCACTAACATCTATATACATGTTCTTTCCCCTGTAGGTGAAGTAAATTCTCCTTTCAGGGAACTTCATGTTGGCAACCATGCGATCAAACCATGGTGCCCCTAGGATAACATCCTGATGTTGGAGAGGAGAGATGAAGAAGTCTTCTTTGTCGACATAGCTTTGGACATGAAGCCTCAACTTCCCAATCAAGGGAGTAACGGAGGCTTGTTGTCCCTTGAAAGCTGCATCAGCTGCTACTACATCTCCCATCTCAAAAGCTTGAATGCCTAACTTGGTGGCCAACTCTATTGATATGAAGTTGAGAGTAGAGCCTGGGTCAAACAAGATGAAGTCATCATGCTCTCTTACCTTTCCCCACGCATAGGAAAGTGATGATCCTTTGCAATGAGCATCCTCTTTTGGAGCTTCGATGGTGGAAGCCCTAGGAGTCTCATTGCGAGTATTCTTCTTGGGGCAAGAACGATAGCCATGTCCTTGCTCCCCACACTTGAAACACTTATGGTCCTTGCGAAAAGCTTCAAGCTCTTCAGGAGAGAGTTTGTTTTTACCTTTGTAAACTCCCTTCTCCTTGGACCGATTGTTGTTGTTGTTATTGTTGTTGTTGGAAGTGCCTTGGGAATTATTTTGAGCATTGGATTTCCCCTTTGCATCATTTTTATCTTTGTTTTCCATGGGCTTGACATTACGTCTAGCCCCTTCATGGAAATTGATGCGTGAAGCAACCATGGTGTGGTGGATTACTTCGGTAATAGTACCGGGCCGTTGAGAGTTGATGTATTCGGCCATCTCTTCAGGTAATCCCGCACAAAATTGCTATCTTTGCTCGGAAAAGTCTATCTTTTGAAAGACAGTAGCTTTGAGATGTAAATCCCAAAACTTGTCTACATACTTGTTGATAGACTCATGAGAGAGAAGCTTCAAGCCGCGCCATTCGGTAAGAACTTTATCTTTAGTATCACTTGGAAGAAATTGCTTCATGATGGAAACTCGTAGAGTTTTCCATGTCTTTGGGGCTTCTCCATTGCCACGAAGGCTAGCCCACCATTGACGAGCTGATTTTTGGAAGTGCATAGCTACATGGCGTAGCTTGGAGGACTCTGTGAAGCCCTCATCCCCAAAGGCCGCATCAAATTGCTGGATGAAGGCCAACACTTTGTCGGTAGCACCAAAGGTGCCATCATAGGTGAGAAAAGAGATACTCTTTCCTCCCTCCTTGAACTTCTTTAGCTTTTGTGACCTTCGCCATGCAGGAAATGATTTGTGATGTCCTCCCCTCTTGTATTCTCTAGGAGAATAGCCATAACTTTCATCGGAAGAGGAGGAAGGTGAAGAAGAAGGAGAAGAGGGTGACCTCTTCCTAGCCCTTTTCTTCCTTTTTTTCCTCTCTTGCCTTTTAGAGTGATGAGAAGAAGGACTATGGGTTGCTCTTTTCCTCTTGGGAGGAGTAGGCGATCGTCTAGACCGCCGTCTTCGTGGAGCCACATCTTCAGAAGAACTTAGAATGTCATTGCTTTCTTTCTCTTTGGATTCCTCCTCTCGAATGGGAGAGAGTCTTCTTTTGGGGGTCTCTTCAAGAGGCCTCCTAAGCTCTCTCTCCTTTGGGAGAGGAAGGGAAATTCCATAAGCACGAAGTTGTTGAGTAACTTCGGCTTGCAAAACAGGGTTGCCCATAGCTTGTTGCAACCTAGTGATGAGATAATTCACAAACATGGGAGCACCATCATTAGCACCTTCATGTGCAAAATCAAAGCTATCAATGTTCATTCTACTGTCTTGATTATTGTCAGCCATGTTAACAAAATTTGTGTTTATACTTAGTGTATGCTTTGGCAATACAAAACCTTAGTTGCCACTCCTCTTAGCCTTTGAAAATCGGCTCTTAAGTATCTACACCCACGGCTCAAAGTGGTTAATTATAGAGAGTAGAGGAGTAGGTCTAACATAGCAGAGTTGCCAAGGGCTAGCTCCTTTCGGACTTCTTATGGCTCAATAATGGTAAAGTTGTAGGCAAGTCTAAAATGACTCCATTATTAAGTCCAAAGCTCCCGAGGTGTGCACCATCCCCCACATAGTGGGCTTAACAAAACCGATATTAGATCCCAGTTCCACTTACTCTATTATAATTAACAACATCAACCATTTTTAGGCTACTTAAGTACCTCTCTTCTTAAGCAAGAAAAGAGAAACCAAATGCTCTGATACCAATGTAATGGAATTTGCCTATTCAATTTGAGAGTAGCGGAATTTAATGAGAGTACTTTCAAGAAATGATTTTGTGAGCATAGCGGATTGACATAATTGAAGATAGCAACATAATCATAGCAATTAGTTAACTTGGCATAGACAATACTTTTGCAAGAGAGAGAATTTAGAGAACATGACAACAGTTGAGGACCGGATTTATGTGGAGCCGGTCCCCCCTCCAATAGGCATTTGTATTATGATTTCTCCCATAAAGAGAGACTTGTTACAATACATTCTTTGTGTTCCTTGTGACCTAGGTGAAGCAATGAAGATGGAAAGCTTCATGCATCACCATCATAGCATAACCTAAACTTGAAGAAAGCTTTAACTATACCAAGCCTCAGTCCCAAGACCTCAAACACCTTCGAAGGTAGAGAGAGCTAGCAGGGAATGAGGGTAGGGAAGAGGAAGAAGAAACATTTCATACGAGAAAGAGCTAGTTCCTCACTTATCATAACTCTTGTGCTAGCATACATAATAGCATAGTAATGAAGAAGAAATGGATGGCAAGATCAAGCATTGAAGCATGGCTCTTGGATGGATTTGCACTCCATAGCCAAGAGTGTTGGTGTAGGCTCTCAACCTCTACTTGCTTGGAGAAAGAGAGGGAGCTCTTGCATTTTTCATAGTACACAATAATAGTGTTTGTGAGTGTGTGTGGGTGAGTATACCCCTTAAGCACCCCCCCTAGCTTGCTTGGGTCGACCCCCCCCCTTGTAGCTCATGCTTGAAGCTCATTGGGCCCCTCCAGGCCTAGCCAATCACAAGCAGGAGCCATTACAAGCAACAGGGATAGCCTTGGGACAAGTGTCCCCCTTTCCCCTTTGAGAGAGAGGACTTGATAAATGCAAAATCAATTAATTAAATATCCTTTATTATCATTGGACCCCTTGGGTGGCCAACCAATAGGTTTCAGGCACACCATGAGGGCAACATGAGGAGGAACTTGACAAGTGTCCTTGCTGCCTCTTCAAGCTGGGGCTTCCCTTGTGTGTGTGTGTGTGTGTGTGTTCTCTCTCATCCCCCCCCCCTTGTAGGCTCGCCCCCCTCCTTGTAGGGTTCTTTTTGACTTTGGATGAGCAAGCCCCTTAGTCATCAAGCATGACTAAGCACTTGAAGTAGGGGGTGTTCCCACAAGCATCTCAGGCAAGCTTCTCAAGGCACCTCAAGCACCTTAATCATGCACCAAGTCAAGCACCTCAAGCATGGAGCCAGTCAAGCACCTCAAGCATCTTAATCAAGCACCTCAAGCATGACAAGCACCTCGAGTTTGGGCCGGGTTCCCACCTCAAGCTCAGCCCTAGCTTACCTAAGGTCAAAGGACTTTTACACACATTATTGGAGGTCTTCAATGAAGCTAACCCTAAGGTCTTATGCTCCATTGGTTAGCCTTGCTCTTGATAGACCATCTCCCATTTGGGCCCCTTTACTATTGGCCCCGTGGTGAGATAGATCTATAAGCACATATCTATATCTTAACACTTGTTCCCATTTATTCTCCCACATTAAGTGATCAATTTAATATGAGAAAATCATTTGGGTTGGTTAGATATTAGATTTTATGACAAGTGTAGCTGCTGATCCCAATCTGTTCTTGATTCTGACACTATTTTAGTGAGAACCGTCCATAGTGTTTTATTTGTGGCCTCAGCTTGTCCATTTGCCTGTGGATGGTATGGAGCAAATTTTCTATGTATGACCATGAAATTCTCTAGCAGATATTCAATGACTTCATTGAGAAAATGTGTCCCACGGTTAATGAAAATTTCTATTGGTAACGCGTAACGTACAAAAACATTCTCATACAAAAATTGTGCAGTGGTGTGTGCATCTGCTTTTTGTGTTGCCTTGGCTTCGACCCATTTTGTGAGATAGTCCGTAGCCACAATGATATATTGGGTATGGGTGCGATATGCAGAGGGTGAGATGGGTCCCACAAAATCAATGCCCCATTTTGAAAATGCTCTTGCTCCCTTCATTGGCTGTAGTGGCATCTCATCTCTTTTTATTGGCACCTTGGTGCATTGACACACATCACAATGCTTTACAAACTCTTCAGCATCCATGTGCAATGTAGGCCACCATATACCTGCGGTTAAGACTATTTTTGCCGTCTTATCGCTCGAAAAATGGCCTCCACTTATTCCGCTATGTGCATGTTCTAGAATCAGTATGTATTTGCTTTCACTTGCACAGATTCTAAGTTGATTGTCCTTTCCTTGCTTATAGAGTTTGTTCCCAATCAACTGAAAGTCACGACCTTCCAGCTCTATAGATTTTTTTTGTGCTCTTGTGATGTTCTCAGGGAACCTCCTGGTGGTTAAGAAATCAATGATATATTGACTCCATGCAGGTGCAATGTTTACCTGAAACAATGTCGCGTGATCCACTGGTCGTTTGGCACTACATATAGTACAATTGGTAACATAAGAATGTGTGTCCGCATACATAGTTGGCCAATAAACCCCTAACTATTTCAGTCTCTGGTATGTTTTCACTATTGAAGAATGAAATGCACAATCCTGGACATGTGTTTCTTCAAGGTAGCACTTGAATTCTTCCGGATTTATATAATCGTAGGATTTGGTCCGATTCTAGATGATACAGCCGTCCTGCTATCAACTGGAAGTTTTTTGTTTGTCGAATTGTTTGCTGTTTGTAACTATATTCCATATTATCAAACCCACTTCGAAAGGAAAGAATGCTAACAATTTCCTGTGACCATTTGGGTACCATTTCAATATTGAAAAGGTAAGCATCTGGTATGTCATCATCGACTCCTTCAGGAGCTTCCCCGTTGTGTATCCTTGAAAGATGATCCGCTCGTAGATGGGTTTTACCCTTTTTTATCACCACTGTGAAGTCAAACTCTAGCAATATAATAAACCAGCGTACAATTCTCCCTGTATTGCATGGTTTATTTACCAGATACAACAGAGCTTGATGATCTGTGAAGAACACAAATTTGTTTGCGAGCAAATAATGCCAAAATTTCGTTACAGCATAAATCATTCCTAATCCTTCCCTTTCGGTGGTTGTGTAGTTCTTTTCCACACTGTTTAACTGTCGGCTTGCATAACACACTGAAATATCAATTGTTCCGTCTCCAGGTTGAGCCAGAATACTTCCAATGGCATATGAAGAAGCATCAATGTGAACATGGAATATCTTTTCCCAATTTGGTGCCTTCAGTACAGGTGCTGATATAAGGTTTTCCTTCAGCTTTTGGAATGAATTTTCACACTCCTCGGTCCAATCGAAATTCACTAGCAAACGATACAGAGGTTGTGCGATAACCGCATACATGTATATGAATCTTCGATAATATCCGCAGTGTCCCATGAAGGATTGCACTTGTTTCGCATTAGTAGGCCTGGGTAGGTCTACAATGACTTTGACTTTGTCTAGGTCAGTGGTTATGCCATTTCTTGAGACAATGTGTCCTAAGATGCGGCCTTGCTTAACCATGAATATACACTTTTCCGGGTTAAGACAGATTCGATATGTCCTTTATTTTTCAAAGAACTTTTGCAAATGGTCAATATGTTCCTCTTGTAGAAGAGAGTGTACACAAAGATCATCCATGTAAATTTCTAATAATATTCTTACGTATTCCTTGAATGTGTGCATCATTAACCTTTGGAAGGTAGCCGGGGCATTAGTTAAGCCAAAAGGCATAACTCGATAAGCATGAATTCCCTATTCTGTGGCAAACGCTGTTTTGTGTTGGTCCTCCCTTGCTATTGCCAGTTGGTTGCATCCTGAAAACCCATCCAGAAAGGAATAAGCCCGTTTCTCGGCCACTCGCTCAAGTACATGTTCTATGATTGGCAAGGGATAATTATCCCTTATGGTGGCTGCATTTACCTTTTTGAGGTTTACACACACTCGTAGTTTTCCATTCTTTTTGGGAACTACCACAATGGGTGACACCTAATCTGTATGTTCAATCTAATAGATGAATTCATCTTCCATCAGCTTATCAATCTTTTCTTTGATTCGTTTAGCAAATGTGTCATTATATGTATGAGGACGTTGTTTGCTAGGTTTTCCATCTGATTTCAAAGGAATTGTATGTTGGCATATCGATGGATCAACTCCTTTGAGGTGTTTATAGGACCATGCAAACACATCTTTATACTTCTTGAGAAATTGGGTTAGCCGTTCTTCTTCTTTAGGCTCTAAATCGTTTGCTATATAGACCGGCTGAGGCTTTTCACCTGGTTCTGCAAGGTCTATCCTTTTTGTATTTTCTAGCCCATCGTAAGATTCTTGGTTGGTTCTTTCCGTGACTGGTGGTGTCATAATGATTTTTCTTTCCTGGATGGTAAATTTCCGATAGTGTGATGGTACATTCATGTTTCTCTTTTCAGACTCCCCTTTACCATCACTATCTTCTTCAGTAGTCCATATCTCACGTAAAGACCATTTCAGTTCTTGGTATTTCTGTTTACGCTCCAGTTTGTTCCACTCTTGGTATTTTGTTGTTTTTTTTTTTTGGAGATTTTTGTGATTTTGTTTCTGTTTTAGCTTTTTGTTCCTGTTTTATTTCCTCTCGCGTTCTTTCCTTGTGATCTTTTGAGAATCTTCCTGATATTTGATCTTTTACACAATCCTCTGCTTTTACAAGCATCAAATAGTGAGTTTTACCTTTTATCCTGGGCGTCAGGTTCTCTCTCTCTTTGTTTCCTGCTCGTTTTCTCCTATAGCGTTCCTGGCGTCTAGGGTGTTGATTAGCAAAATCATAAAACTTGATATTCTCGGCTTCCCTTCCACACTCACTTGAGGTGTCTGAACACTCATTAACTGCATCATCATTTTCTTCCAGATGTTCAAAGGAGTTATAAAACTCTTCTTATCCCAGTGGTTCTATCGTCTCATCTTCTCTTGGTATAATGTTTACCATGTAGTAGGGTAGCACATCATAGCCATCCTTATCGCAAAATTTTGTTGTTGGACTATCAGTAATGGTACAGACATCCAATGTTGCTAGTATGTGTTCCCATTCTAGAGGTTCCAAGGCATCTTTAGGGAAAGGTTCCGGAATATACTCCTTGTCCTCAATTGCTCTTTCTAAGACGCATTCCTCTCTTCTTAAGCTTCCACAATGTGAAGCTCCGTACATCCATAGCTCTTTTTGTTTCCCTAACCATGCTGGGAGTTCCGATCCTGCTACTGTAGCTGAATCAAACTCTTCCACAGGTGTTTGATTCACATCTTTGTAACTATGGTCTTTCAGGTGTATTTTAGTTGTTGTCTCGCCATGTCTGAGGTATATGTGGTCGTAACCCCAATCTTGGACCATCTTCAATTGTCGCATGAATGGTCTTCCCAAGATGATCTCATAATTGTTCTTTTTGTCGAAATCGACTATTGCAAATGTATGCTCATACTCGATCCCGCACGAAGTGACAATCACTTTTTCTAAGAGTCCTAGAGGCTTCTCCCCATGAACCCATATGCCAATTGCAATTTCATTCTGGTAGCCCTTAAAGCTGGTTTTTCCCATTTTTTTCAGATTTCCCTTAAAGCTGGAGTTCTGCTAATGTGATTGTGCATGCGACCGGGGTGGACAATAACTCAATCAATCCTTACGAATCCATTACTTTGTTAGAAGAAAGTCTTTGAGATGGGATTGCTCTCACTTCTGACTTGGCTTCATACTCTCCTAGGTAAGAGGATAAAGTTCTCAGCGAGTCTGGTTGGCTGTGCCCCGAACTAATTAATCCTTGGTCTCCCCCTTGTGAATGTATCTCGAAGTTCATTTGTGACCTTGCCTCAAATTCTTCAATAGGAGGTAATCTTACATTCTTTTCTTTTCTCGTGCTATTCATGTGGTTACTCATCCTATTAGCCTCGTTGGCTTCACGGATTTGCTTCCACAGATCGTCTAAACCGTTACAGTCCTTACCCACTTCTACCAATATTTTAGGTTGGACCCGTCACTTGCCTCATCTGTTGTATTTGGCACTACGATAGGCTCTCCTCTGGACTTATAGGAATTAGTGAGTCTTTCCTTTGTTTCCACATGTTTCTCTAAAGTTGGTTGGATAGGGGTTGGAGCTGGTGCCTTATGCCAATTTGTAGGTTTACCCAGCGGGTCTTCCATTAATGATTGAGTTGTTTCAATCATCCTTTTACACATTTCCAAACTTTGTTTTTCTATTTCTGCATATGGATAAGTCATCCACCTTTGCTCCTGGGTTTGGTTTTTTTTGAGTCTAGCTTCATAAGCTTTTAGAAGCGCATCCAACTACTCATTTACCTTGTCAGCTAGTACAGATCCTCCTGATCCTGCACTTTTGGGCGCTGCTATTTCCTTGGGTGTTATGGTTGTTGTGGTGTGTGAGCTTAAGCTAGCTAGATCCTCTAACTGCTCTAATCTATCCTTTGTATGTTTTAACTCCTCGGATAGAGCTATTTGCTCTCGTTCCTTCCTGGCTTTCATATGCACCTTTCTAGCTTTCCAAATGCTTCTCTAATTTTTCGTTTCTGAACTTTGGGCATCGTTTTTGGCTCTTCAACTATGGGTTGGTTCATCATTCTTTGAGCTTGGGCTCCTGTTACTGTCTGAATAGGTATGATTGTTTCATTTTCCGACCCTCCACTGGAAGGTATTGTTTCTAGAATGTTCAAGGTGGTTTTTGCTCCTTTGCTCTGGTTTTTAGGGCAATCGAGAATCAAATGAGTAACTCCACACTCAGTGCAATACGCGTTGACTCTAATGATTTCATCATGAGGATAGTCTCTTAGCCAATGGTCTCCACCACACTTGTAGAAGGGTCTCTTGGGTTGTTGAGGTGCTCCTTGAGCTCCTGTTTGTTGGTATGCATATCTCTGCCCACCCATGCCTCCGTTGGCTATGAACAACAATGTTCGTTCATCTAAGCTATATCTCCCTTCTTCTACTGTCTATGCAGCTATTGGTGTGTTAGGAAATAAGACGTAGCTAAATAGATAATTGAGTAGATTACTTAATGGAGAGAGACAGATTTACATACACGAGAGAGAGAGATCCGCATATGAGAGACTAAGGAATGCGGATCTCCAGAAAGACTTACATATGAAGAAGAGCACGACGTTGAATGAGTTGACCAAGGAGGCTCTTTACCTTGTGGACAATTGTGCGGTCTACAAAGAGGGGGAGTTCAAGGACCTTGACGACGATTCATCTTCACAACAAAGTGGAAGCAAGTCTTCTAAGACAGCATCGAAAGGAGAAGTAGCTATAAATCAAGAGCAGCTTGTAGATGAAGTGCTACTTGTACGCCAAACCCAGGCTAAACAGCCCAAGTGGTGTGTTATTGAACAAAAATGGACAAACCATGGGACCGAGGAATTTTATTATAACAAGGGATATGTGAGGGAGAGACCTTACGCTCCCCAACCTCCGGTAGCTTCTCCTCAAGTTCCACCGATGGCTAGGTATCAAGCAAGCAACCTACCAGGACCTGTAGGTATAGAAAGACCACAACCGGTGTTGGGGCAACAACCACCCCTACCAGGATTATGACCAGTTGGTATAAGATACACACCAACCGTAACCGAATTAGAGGATAAGGCTTTGGTGCCTATGCATGCATATTATGAAGATCCCAATGGATATGCAGCAAACTCTGTCTATTATCCACCGGAAGAACCCTCGACACTCGAACCATGGAGCATGATAGGAAGTACATGACCACCATGTTAAGTATGGAGCCTGATTTACCCTTGTAATTTTCTGTGGTAAAAGCGCACATTTGTAAGGCCCCCATTATGAGGAGAAGCCATTGTGCGTGAAGGAAAATCACTCACCGGAAACCAAAATTTTCACGGCCAAAAATCAGTGGCAACTTTAGGGGCGTCAAGGGCGGAAGCCCCCGAGACTTTTTTTTTTCCTCGCTGGAATATTCCTTTTCACCGGAATATTATGGCCGGACGGCGGTCGGAAAGTGGTCAGAAAACAACCGTCGGTTGGCTGGTGGCCGGTAGTCAATGGCCATTGGCCGGTGGTCGGAAGTCAATGGCCAGTGGCCGAATTCAAAAGCGGACTTGTCTTCTCAAGGGCAGCCACACATGGGCGGATTGGAGGGTCCGATTTGGACTTATCTACACAAGGGCGGCTACACATGGCTGCCTCTCATGAGAGAGGGCAGCCCTTTTGGCCTATAAAAGGAGGCCATTTCTACACACATTTCATAGAGTGTGAGTGTGAGGTTGATGCAACAAGGTGAGTGTGAGGTGGTGAGAGTGAAGCAAGGCGGGAGCTCCATTAAGGGTATAATCCCTTTGTAAACTACTTCTTGTTTTGAAGTACTAAAGCCATTGAGTGGCTGCTTTCCCGTGGACGTAGCCCACATTGGGTGAACCACGTATATCGTGTGTACTCTCTCTCTACTCTATAATCTCGTGTATGTAAATCTGTCTCTCTCCATTAAGTAATCTACTCAATTATCTATTTAGCTACGTCTTATTTTCTAACACTGTTGACATTGGTCCGTCATAGGTGTATCCTCCTAGCTGTTAACTACCCATCATGAAGAAAGATTTGTCTGACGAAGTGTCAGTATCACTACCTTCCTCAATAATCAGTGCTAGCGGATCTAGCCTTGCCTGAGTTACACTCTCTTTGGTGGACACTAAGCTACCTTGGTCACCTGCCACCTTCTGGTCTCTTAACAATGTATCTTCCTGATCTTAAATTCATCAAACTTATCAACGCAATTTATCACAAATCCAACCACTCACCTGGCTAAGGATCAGTCTCCGCACAACTTCTTGCTTTGTTGCTGAATATACCTGTACACAAGCGTTTAATTTCTTGCTTTGTTGTTGAATATACCTGTACACAAACTTATCAACGCAATTTATCACAAATCCAACCACTCACCTGGCTAAGGATCAGTCTCCGCACAACTTCTTGCTTTGTTGCTGAATATACCTGTACACAAGCGTTTAATTTCGGCAATCGAATCAAAGCATTTATCTCCTAGAGGTTATCTTAGTAATGATTGGTATAACTGGAGAGTTAATCTCAACCACTACTGTATTTTATACACTGCTGATGTTCTGGATTAGGTCTGCTATTCTAGAACTGTACTTCCCTCGCACGTTGCTCAATTTACGCGAAAAAGTCTAAATTCAGTCTTTGCTCCGTCAAATGGACAAACAAGGTCCAAATTCACTTCTAAAAGAAGTTCTGGAACCCTTAAGACAGATGGAATCTCATTATCTAAGCCCAGTCAAATTTTCTCCTCAGTAAGTCTCAATAGACATCCTACGCGTAGGATGTCTCCTGCTTTGTTTTGCTTGGATTTTTGCACTATGGTCTCCCCTTGATGTACTGAGCCCACATCTGTTTTTACTTTTTGATTTGGACACCTATAAGCTGGTCAATGAGTCAAAAAACTGTTCTGACAGCCTGTTGCTGATCTTGATCAGTCCAATCAACTCTAATTTGGACCAAAATTGAGTAGGAGGCTTGCCTTAGGCTATACAACACCTTGCTATGCCCATTGTCAATGTCTGGCTTCAATTTCTTGCTTTAGACATCCTACGCGTAGGATGTCGTTTTCATCAGAATGGCTTCAAATTCAAAACACAGGCTCCCCTTGAGTTGCTGATAACTTTGGTATGCTCAAAATTTGGTTTGGAGTCCAAAATCACACAGAAGACATCCTACGCATAGGATGTCTTTTTGGCTTGTTTGACCCACAGTTTTCCTTTGATGTCAGTAACCCATTGGTATGCTTAGATTTTGGTTTGGATTTCAAAAGTCCCCAATTTTAGATGTTCTTGCTTTTTTCAGTCAAAAGTGCTAAAGTCCGCTTTGAACCCAATTTTCTCACCCAAATGAAATGAAACCCCTATAAGTCACTCAATATATCATGCAAGACATGCTCATGTAGCCATCTTATGGTTTTGGTCTCAAAATAATGCTTTGGCACAATTTGGGTAGGATGTCTGGCAATTTCAGTCTATCTGGCCTTATCTTGTCAACATATGGTCAAATTTCCACTTTCCAGTTGAAATTAGGGTAAACCCCACCTTCTGAACACACCGGTCAACTCAAAATCCCAAAATTCCCACCAAATTAGCTTGTAGACATCCTACGCGTAGGATGTCTCCTAGCTTGAAATTAAATTTTTTCCTGACGGAAATGCTCCTGATGCTCTGTAGCTCTATCAGAAATACTCACAGTAACTTTTGGACTTCACTTAGGCTTTCAAACACACTTTTGCTTCTTTTTGCGTCTTTTACAAACTTGTGATGACTTTACCAAGCAAGTATACATGCATGAAATGCTCTAGATCTTGAATCATGATGTCCTACTTACTCTACTCCTACTTACCATGCGAAATGGTGATAATGGTGTTTTGGTTGCTTTCTGGCCTCTCCGAACTCTCAAGCTCTCCTCTCACCGCTTCTACCACTCTAACTCCTACTCAAGAACTTGACTACTACCTAAAACTATCTTGGTCTACCTAATCTACCTAAGTCGAAGGATCTAGGCCAGACACACGCTTCCTAGACTCCCTCTAAGATCTAGAGAGTCCTTCACCCTCTGATCCTATCTAAATGTAAAACAAGACTTTTGGCAAGCCAAAAATCCCTATCCTCAAGGATTAGTCTCGGTCACCTACCTAAGGTTTTCTTCCCCGACAACGGCGCCAATGTTGGACGGATACGCCGCGACGGACGTCAGTACAACGAGAACTCACCTAACATATAATGTCAGCTAAGGACGAAGCTCGACCCGCAGGCGCGTGGAAGCAAGCATAAGGTGTCAACCTACACTTGATCGACTCCTAAATAATTCCTACAGAGGTCTCTACCAATTTTCTAAGTCACAGCCTTCAAGAGTGCATAAGAGGAAACTTCCTACAATGCTTTCTAGAGCCGAACACCCATCAAACAATCTCGAAACACCATAGAACTTGAAGGAGACCCTACTAATACCAATAGGTCGCTCTCCCTAAGGTCTATGAACCAAAACCCCAACCCAAAACACCCGGTGCAAAATCACGTAGGATGTTTGGCCGAAATTTGCAGGTCTTCATTTCCGAAATCTAAAGTGCCTAATGTGTAGTTCTACTCAATGTGAACGCGTGGATATGTTGCAATGCAAAATCGGACAACGTATGCTCACTCAATCACCAGATGAAGCTCGTAGAAGGAGCTCGCAGAACCGGACCGTACGCGCGCAATGTAGGTATCGGCGTGAACCTCTCGTCGGGGGCAACACGTTGCACTTCTCCGCACTCGATTCCGACCATCGGTGCACACGTAGCATCAAGATGAAGCTCACTGTCTCTCTCGTACACAGTACGCTCACTCACAGACTTCAAACTTGTTTTTAAAATGACAAAAGGTTTTTTCATTAAGGTCAAAAAGTGGTATATATACCTTACAATTCTCAAACCCTAAAGTTCCAAAATCAACCAACTATTCCATCTATCTATCAAAACTAGGATACAATCTGGAAACTTCTGTAAGTCCCAATATTTACAAGGTGAAAAATCAGGTTTCCTCAATAAATGAATAATTACAAAAAATGATAATCCTCCGAGTAGTTAGTTTCCGTGGGTGTGTCCAGCTTCTAACATTTGTGTATCATGCTCCCAAGTTTCAGCAAGAAGTACAATATCGGTTGTGCTTGTTAGCTCATTAATGCTAGTCTCCACATTCCATGGGTATCCATTGCAATTCAAAAAGCATACTTTCAATTGTAACTTGGCCTCATAGGTCGTGCATTCCTATTTTCTCGAGGGACTTGCATCCTCCTTGGGTACATTTTCTTCATGAGAGATCTCCCTATTTTTCTTATTCCTCTCCTCATATCCCTAGCGACGCGTGAAATGACCTCTTAAATGACATATTTCAAATAGTCATGAGTCTAGGCTAGGGAGGGACGCGATGCGGGCTCTGTTTGTTTTTAGAAGGTGAGGTACACTCTCCAAGCATGGGCCGTTGCTGGGTGGATTGGGTGGACAACTCAATTTTTACTAGAATTTATTTCTCATTTGCACGGGTTTGAGTCCTTCTTTGAAAGTTTTAGGTAACCATGCACAAGTAAAAAATCATTAATCCTTTGTGTATCATGCTCCCAAGTTTCAACAAGAAGTACAACATGGTTTTGCTTGTTAGCTCATTAATGCCAACCCTCACATTCCATGGGTATCCATTGCAATTCCAAAGCATACTTTCAATTGTAACTCGGCCTCATAGGTCGCGCATTCCTATTTGCTCGAGGGACTTGCATCCTCCTTGGGCACATTTCTTCATGAGAGATCTCCCTCTTTTTCTTATTCCTCTCCTCATATCCCTTGCGATGCATGAAATGACCTCTTAAATGACATATTTCAAATAGTCATGAATCTACGCTAGGGAGGAACGAGGGGTGGGCTCTGTTTGTTTTTAGAAGGTGAGGTACACTCTCCAAGCACGGGCCGTTGCTGGGCGGATTGGGTGGACAATTCAATTTAATTAGAATTTATTTCTCATTTGTACGGGTTTGAGTCCTTCTTTGACAGTTTTAAATAACCATGCATGAATAAAAATTGTGGGAAATCATGGAGAGAATCTACGAACTAAAATGAGTGAAAAGGAGTGAATATATGTAGGTGCTAATGGCGTTATGAGTACTAACTTGTAGGTGTCGTTTTCGGCAATGGCATCTCTCTCTCTCTCTCTCTCTCTCTCTCTCTCTCTCTCTCTCTCTCTCTCTCTCTCTCTCTCTCTCTCTCTCTCTCTCTCTCTCTGTGAGTGCGCACGCACGTGTTTGTGTTTGTGTGTTTGTGTCTCGTTGTATCGCCCAGTGCACACTGGTTTGAGCCCCAAATTTAGGAGAGAGACACACATGGGAGGTCGGGGTGCCAGAATCTCTTCCCCCTTTATATACAGTATACATTTTGCTAAAGATTGAAATCAATCCTTGCATATTCTTTTCAAGGATCAAAGATGTCCCTCAATTATAAATTTTGTATCCTTACAAGAGCACTGTGTGTGTGCTCTCGAAAAATCATTTTGCAAAACAAACAAAATCCTCTCCTTTAATTTTCCAAGAGGAAATTTCAAAAAATTAGATTAAAAAAAAAAATTGCACTACTTGTCTCTACTGCGGGTGAAATTGCTCGTTTTCCCCTTGCCCTCAATTGGCAATTTTAGAATTGAAAATGGCATGATGTTTAAGCTAAGACACATTTTCCCAAACACCCCACCCCTCCCCGTTTGATTAAGAACAGGCTTTGCCAATGGGAGAGAGAGAGAGAGAGAGAGAGAGAGAGAGAGAGAGAGAGAGAGAGAGAGAGAGAGAGAGCACCTAAATTGTTGTTTGAGCGGGAGGTAATATGGTAAAGTAAGAGAAATTGTCCTTCTAAAAAATAACTCTTATTGAAGTGTCCTAATCCTCGCTAAAACTGGACACAAACTACAACAGGCATGAGAGGGTGGGATCAAATACCTCTCAAGATCTATGATCTCATGCCTGAAAGTAATCTAAGTAATCTTTGGACCATGCCTCCCCTTGCACTCTTGCGAATTGAACCCACCGGTTGGATGTGTGTTATGTCGGCACTTTTTTGTGTGGTTCTTCAACGCGGCTCGAGTAGAAGAACAATTTTCTAACTCTACCGATTTTGGAAGAGTTGAGAAACTTGAGCATAGTTTGTTGACAAAAGCAAGTTGAGGTAGCACCCCCGTCCGTGCGGAACTGCTCTTAGTTAGATCTTGGGCAAGCTAGAAATGGAATATGTGTTAGAAATGGTATCTATATCCCCACCAAAAATATGGAATTTTGTAATTGCATACAACAACTAGAATTCAACCGTGATACCAATACTTTTCTTTAGGTCAAAAAAGGGACTCTCGATCTTCTATTTTAAGGAAGTTGACAAGCTATAGCATTTGTAAAAGTCCTACTTGATGCCTTCCCTAGACAAATAGTGATATCCTAGACTTTTTGTCAAATCAATGGACCCCCTTTACGTTAAATTTTTAAAGCCAAAGATCAATCAATCATTGGCATCACATCTTTAAACCGAGTACGAGGCACCAAGAATTTTTTTTTTGGACCCCATTTTTGGCTTTCTGAAACAGACTTAGCGTTAGTGTTGTGTTAGGTTAAGGAGACTTTTATTGTTTTCAATGCCATGGTAGAGACTTACCTTAAATGTTTATTTCTCTTTCATTTCATATTCTGAGATGTTTTACTTTTTTTTTTTTTGCATTCTATTGTTTTAGAACGATAAAGTGAAACTTCACTTTCAAAATTCTAATAAATTCTATGGATATACACACACATATAAAAATGAGTTTTTTTAATTTCACATTTCATTTCAGAGCCTCACATGGCTTGACTTTCATTACATTCTATAACTTAATTTTAGTCGATATTCAGGAAAGTTTCTTTTATTAAACGATCGTCGATTGAGTTTCCTTCCCACAAAGAAGCGAATTGGAAATACTAGATAAATTTAAAATTTGCAAAATTTTTAAACTACTTTCTTATATATTTCACCTTACAACCAGGTAGTCTCCATTTTCAACCAGCTCAAGGCTAAGTTGAGGCAATCCTTTCGTGAACACTAATTCTACTTAAACTCAACCTAATGATTTTATCACGTTCTAATTATTTTAGAAAGCAATCGTGATTCTTTCACTTGTTTTTAAAGGGGGATATCATGAAGATACCAATTTTGGGATTCAAGAGGAAAAGGGTGTCTTGCTCTCTAAGGTATTAGGGTTACACATGCTTAGCTTTTTGGTCTACATAAGTCATCGAACTCTTGCGAACGGTTGTGGACCATTAAATAAAGCTTGTTAATTAGTACCATGTGGCAAGTTAATGATGGCAGACTTTTTGGCATGCCCTCCGAGCACGATCATAGAAAAATATCATTCATAGATAAACAATAGTGACGTTGATATGACTACAGATAGTCAATTAGATTGGTCAATGTACGGACTGTTTGAATGTTGATTGTAGAAAATGAGATGGGTGAAATGTTTCATTTTTGGTTATAGTAGTGGCCATTAAATATGTCCAATATGTCCCTACAATCTTTTTTTGATTTGTTTCAAGGAGAATCTACCTAGATGCCAAGAGGGTCTTTGGGGAGGAAAAGAGCAAGGATGACACTTGGATAGGATTTTTAAATGAAGGAAAGGGAGGGGGACCAAAGGCGGCACGATGAGGTGGATAGATATTCTCTCTCTCTCTCTCTCTCTCTCTCTCTCTCTTTGTGTGTGTGTGTGTGTGTGTGTGTCTTGCTGCAGGATCTTGGGGCAGCGCAGACCTAAGGATGCTCATTGCAAACTCATCCTAGCTGGCCCGTGCAACTTGTGAACTCCCTGCGCACCCTGCGCATTTTTTTGGTATACAGTGTAATGGAATTTGCCTATTCAATTTGAGAGTAGCGGAATTTAATGAGAGTACTTTCAAGAAATGATTTTGTGAGCATAGCGGGTAGACATAATTGAAGATAGCAACATAATTATAGCAATTAGTTAACTTGGCATAGACAATACTTTTGCAAGAGAGAGAATTTAGAGAATATGACAATAGTTGAGGACCGGATTTATGTGGAGCCGGTCCCCCCTCCAATAGGCATTTGTATTATGATTTCTCCCATAAAAAGAGACTTGTTACAATACATTCTTTGTGTTCCTTGTGACCTAGGTGAAGCAATGAAGATGGAAAGCTTCATGCATCACCATCATAGCATAACCTAAACTTGAAGAAAGCTTTAACTATACCAAGCCTCAGTCCCAAGACCTCAAACACCTTCGAAGGTGGAGAGAGCTAGCAAGGAATGAGGGTAGGGAAGAGGAAGAAGAAACATTTCGTAGGAGAAAGAATTAGTTCCTCACTTATCATACTCTTGTTGCTAGCATACATAATAGCATAGTAATGAAGAAGAAATAGATGGCAAGCTCAAGCATTGAAGCATGGCTCTTGGATGGATTTGCACTCCATAGCCAAGAGTGTTGGTGTAGGCTCTCAACCTCTACTTTCTTGGAGAAGGAGAGGGAGCTCTTGCACTTTGCATAGTACACAATGAGAGTGCTTGTGAGTGTGTGTTGGTGAGTATATCCCCTAAGCACCCCCCTAGCTTGCTTGGGTCGACCCCCCCCTTGTAGCTCATGCTTGAAGCTCATTGGGCCCCTCCAGGCCTAGCCAATCACAAGCAGAAGCCATTACAAGCAACATGGGTAGCCTTGGGACAAGTGTCCCCCTTTCCCCTTTGAGAGAGAGGACTTGATAAATGCAAAAACAATTAGATAATTCAAGTAATTTATCATTGGACCCCTTTGAAGCCTAGCCAATAGGCTTCAAGCAACACATGAAGGTAACATGGGTAGGGACCTGGCATGTGTCCTTGCTGCCTCTTCAAGCTGGGGCTTCCCTTGTGAGTGTGAGTGTGAGTGTGTGTTCTCTCTCTAATCCCTAGGAAAAGGGCTCTCCCCCCCTCTTGTAGGGATGCTTTTGACTTTAGGAGCTCAAGCACCTTAGTCATCAAGCATGACAAACCACTTGGACTAGAGAGTATTCCCACAAGCATCTCAGGCAAGCTTCTCAAGGCACCTCAAGCACCTTAATCATGCACCAAGACAAGCACCTCAAGCATGGAGCCAGTCAAGCACCTCAAGCATCTTAATCAAGCACCTCAAGCAGGACAAGCACCTCAAGCACGACAAGCGCCTCGAGCTTGGGCCGGGTTCCCACCTCAAGCTCAGCCCTAGCTTACCTAAGGTCAAAGGACTTTTACACACATTATTGGAGGTCTTCAATGAAGCTAACCCTAAGGTCTTATGCTCCATTGGGTAGCCTTGCTCTTGATAGACCATCTCCCATTTGGGCCCCTTTACTATTGGCCCCGTGGTGAGATAGATCTATAAGCACATATCTATATCTTAACACTTGTTCCCATTTATTCTCCCACATTAAGTGATCAATTTAATATGAGAAAATCATTTGGGTTGGTTAGATATTAGATTTTATGACAACAGGTATGCAATCGAACGTGGAGATATGGGATAAAGTAATGGTGGGAGAGAAGGAGGCAAGGACAGGGTCGAGCAGTGGATGGTGATGCAGAGGAGAGCAACCGGTAGGGTTGGGGGAGTACGCAATTGGGGGGAAGGGCGAGGAACAGAGGGACAATAGAGGGGAAGCTGGATCGTCTGCGCACGACAAAAGGGGGCGCGGTTATAGCGACAACTGCTAGCCTGCTAGCCTGCTAGAGTTGATTTTCAGCTCATTTTCGCCACGAGCAGGTTGATTGACTTGATGATGGCAAAAGGTGCGACCAAGGGAGCGCCCGATTGCAGGTGGTGTTCGAGCTTGCGTGCGTACACGAAGAACTTTGAAGGTGCTGATCCGAGCCTATCACAAATTTCTGTTTATTATATTTTGTTGGTTTCCCTTGCTTCTAGAGGTTTACAATAAAAGAAAGAGTGAGAACAACCTCTTGGAAAAATTTAAAAAAAAAGATTTGATAGAAATTTTTTCTTGACTAGTTCACCGGAGGTGATAGGTAGAGGGAGAACCTAGTGGTAAAGGGAAGGGAAAATATGTAAATGTGAAAAGAAAAGATATGATGTGGTTGTGGAGCCATGCACCCATGATTCAAGGGTCATGAGTGGCTCATATCATCATGGCTTTGGAGCCATATGATGATTCAAACAAATGGGACCCAAGTGGAAGACTTGGTAAAGGAATGAACCAGACACATGATTTTGCTGAATTTTTAAAAAAATACTTCCACTCTGATCCAAGAAAAGTTGTCTTCATCAAAGTTGTAGCTGATGAGCTGGAGATTCTGGCCATATTTGTTTTATAATTTTTGCATCTACGGTCTAGGAGATATGGCCAAAATGGCGGACGCCAATTTTTTCAACTGTGGTGGAGACCACCCCCTCTACCTTTACACACACACACCCTTCCTTTTCCACATTGAGAAATTCTCCAAAAATCATCCATTAGTCTTCTCACCCTCCTCTTCTTCCTCCTCTCTCTCTCAAGCTCAAAAACCCATCAAAATTCCTCTTCTAATCACCTCTCAAGTCATGCTTAATCTTGTTGTAATTCATAAGTTCTCATTCAACCTCTTTCTATTATTAGTAGATATGTATTGATTTTATGTAGATTCTTTACATTTTAAAATAAGGAAGCTCTTGGACTCAAGCTATGGAGGAAGGAGTGAAGACAACACAAGTGATGATGGAGCTAATTGGTCAACAAATCACTTGGAAGGAGCTTCTTCATTGGTTGAATGTCCCTAATCAAGCTTCATTTGTACAAATTACACTTGGATCTTAACCTCACTCCTAATCACTCTCTTTCCTATATAAAGAGGCCTTCCCGTTTGTAATTTCAAGCCTCCCTCACCCCCATTGAGTCTTTGTATCACTCACCATGAGCCCATAAGCTCATTCATTCACTCTATTCTTGCACATTCTAGAGTGCAAATTGTTTCATGCTAGTAACCTCTCCTCCTCTTACTTATGTTAATTAAGAGAAATCTTTTATATATGTGTGAGAGTGCTTGATGTGATATTGGCTAATCCTTGAGTGGTTGTTTGGTAATCTACATGCTATTTGTGTTGGGAGTGTTTGAAGTCATCCATTCCTTGTACACACACTAAGGTTAATGCTTCATTCATAGTGATCTCTCTCTCTCTCTCTCTCTCTCTCTCTCTCTCTCTCTCTCTCTCTCTCTCTCTTTGTGTAGCGGTCCTAGCCCACGCTTCCAAGACTAGGTGGTGCCCTTATCTCATTTCCTTTGTGGCGCAATGGAGTTTGTTTTGGTGTAGAGGCCGCCATTCCAAATTTCCTTCGTCATAAATTGGTGCCCCCACGGAGGAGTTCTCAAGCAGCACTCTGTCAATCCTATGAAGGAAGATCCATCAAATTCTCCGAGACTTTCACTATGGTCTCCCCAAGAAGCTCGAGAAAAGAAGCGTCTTTATCGACAAACGGCACGTATGCGGGTAAAGAGAGTTAACTACACACACCCTTCTTTGCTTCAAGGAAAATCTTGTAGTCATCAAGTCCCTAGGTCAAAAAATTGTGTTGAGTGCTTTGTGGCTAGTGTGAAGACACTTCCTTTGAAGCCTCGACTTCAGGTGGTGAAAGCACTCTCAAACTCGGGTATTAACAAGTTTTTGGAGGGGGAGCTACACATCAATGGGGTGCGGTATTGGCAAGAGGCTACATATGGCGATGCACTCCAACTACTACTAGCAAGAAGGCTCAAGGTGGTTGAGAGGGTAGCCATCGAACCCTATGAACTCTACAAAGCTGAAGATGGTAACACCAAAGCTAGGCTAATCACTGGTGAGCAAATTCTTCTCATCTCTCAAATGGTGGGTTCCAAGAGAGCTCAACTTCAATGAAGTGCTTCATGGAAGTTTGTATTTAATGAACCAATGAATAATCCCATTTTTTACAACTTTCAATCAGTTCAGAATATTAGGGTGAATGTGCGCATTGATAGAAAGATTTTTTTTCCAACAAAGATTGGTCTTCTATTTTGGAGCTGAGAGGTTGAAAGAGATATTGTTGTCCCCTGACCCTATAATATTTCCTATTCTGGAGTATAATGTATCTTTTGATGTTCACATATTCATCTTGCTTTAAGCGTACTCCATGAATCATAGGGATTTATATGGACCTTTCCAACCTCTTGCTAGACAAATTGTGCATATAATAGCTAGCACAAAGCTTAGGTTCCAAAACATCATAAGGAACTTACTAGGCCCTCGTTGTCTAGCTGAGATTAATGCATCTATCAATCCATTTATTCTACCCTTAATAAGATATGATTTGGACCTAGACGTTTTCATCTTTATGCTGTATTGAGAGGAAGGCAACCCATTTTTATGATGGCTTTCCCAAATTTTTTTGGGCGTAGTGGGGAAAATGCTGGGGATTTTTTGGATAACTTGGAGATGGCTTTCCTTGTCTCTGGGAGGGATGACGAAGCATTGAAATTGAGAGCTTTTCCTTTGGTGCTCAAAGAAGAAGCTAGGGTATGGTTCCAGGCTCTAGATCCAACCCAAAGAATTGATTGGGAGGGATTGAAGGTGGCTTTCCTACGAATATTTCAACGAGCCAATTCGGCAGAAGAACTATGGCAACGGCTTCTGGCCCTTCATCAAGTTGACCCTCATGGTTATGCAACCTATGAGGAAGGTTTTCTGAAACTTTGGGGGCAATGGTCAGACTCACTAAACCCTGGTGAGCGAGCTCCCAATTGCCTCCAAAAGGATCGATTTATCTCAGGTTTGTACCCCTTGCTAAGGGAGAAGGTAAAGAGCAAATTTCCAAATGATTTTGAAGATGCCTTAAGAATTGCTAGGGAAAAGAATAGAAAGATTCTCTATCAAGCCCAAGCTGGCCAGCTAGCTTTGGGAGGCAATATCACAACTATGGAAGCTTCTCATATACCTCCAAATGTGCCTAATGCACCAGACCTCAATAGGGGTCAACAAGAAGATATGCTCCAACAAATAAACAATCTCACAAACCAACTAGAGGGGTTGAGAGTAAATCTTGTGCAGGGTGCAAGAAGGCCTATTGAGGGAAATGGTGGGAATCGGCCACCAATGCGACGTCAAGCAAGGGAAATGTTGTGTTATAATTGTGGGGAAAATGGCCACGGCATGTATAATTGCCCTCATCCCAGAAGATATGACTACCCTGTCAGAGGTCCTCGACAACAAGTAAGTCCTCCCCGTGCTAGAGCTCAAGCACAAGAGCAACCGCAACCTCAAATTTTGCAGCCACCTCATGCTCAAGCTCAAGCCCCTGCTACTCAACCAAATGTGAGCATCATAAGGATGGAGGAGGTCCTCAAGGGCAGAAGCAACCAGGAAGAAATAGCTAAAGGGAAGATGAAGATAGATGAAGTGGCTACAATGCCTATCAAACGTGTGTGTGTCCAAGATGAAGTAGGTAAAGAAACAAGCAAGGATGCACGCAATGAAGCAAGTACATCTCGGGCAACTAAAGATGAAGCCAAGAAGAGAAAGACCCATACTAGGTCTCAAATTGACATCTCTGATTTCCCTATGGGATCTCGGACACAACCTTATGACTTGACAGCTGATGTGAGTTCTCAAGGACCAAAGATTACTTGGCCACAACTACTTCATATCTCCCCAAAGCTTCGACGAAAATGGTCAAAAATGGTGAGCACGAGGGCAAAGCGAAGTAAGCTAGTAAGTGTAATCAAAGCATATGGTCTCAAGGATATAGTGCCTTTGGTGGAGGCTCAAATCAAGGGACAACGGATTCCAAAAACTTACATTGACAGTGGAGCAGAGGTTTGTGTCATGACAGAAAAGCTAATGCATCAATTGGGTTTAGAGGTAATGGAATCATCAAACTTTAGGGCAAAAATGGCCAATAATGTCTCTGTCACTTGTGTGGGTGTAGTGAAAGCTTTGAGAGTTTCTGTTTTTGGAATCACTACAGAGGTTGATGCTTATGTGATGCCAGTAAAGGGAGAAGGATACCCCCTTATTTTAGGACGACCTTGGCTCATGGGTATAGGAGCTAGGCAAGATTGGGCAACAGGAGACTTGGAGTTGAGGCCTCGTATGGGTGGCCATAGTCGGAAGGTGGTTTATAACCTAAAGAATGGGCGACAAGAGAACCTTGAACTAGAGACGTCAGCTGATGAGTGGAGCTCAAGTGGATGCTCCTCATCTATGGACGAGGAAGAGAGTTCAAGTGAAGAGAGTGATAGCACTCTCGAAGTCATGGGCGTCACCATAAAGGAAACTACCTCATCAGAAGACAACCCAAGGATCCAAATGGAGAATGTGTGGGATGCCAGCCTAGAGGAGATGTTATCCAAGGATATAAAGGAAGAAGAAAAGGAGGGTTATGTAAATGTTCTCAAGAAGCATGCATCATTGTTTATTTCTAATTACACTCACATTACAGGTGTCACTGCAGTGAAGCATCATATCCATCTAAAAGAAGGGAGCAAGCCAATAGTACAAAAACTAAGAAGATTAGGAGTTGTGCAACAAAATGCACTATTGTCTGAGGTGAAGAGATTCTTAGAAGCAGGATTCATATACCCAGTAGAAGATTCAGAATGGGTCTCCTCAGTAGTGGTGAGGCCAAAGAAGAATGGTAAATGGCGAGTGTGCGTGGATTACAAGCCACTAAATGCTGCAACAAAGAGGGACCACTTCCCTCTCCCATTTCAAGATGAGATTCTAAATGAAGTAGCAGGCCATGAGAGATACACAGTGTGTGATGGCTACTCTGGCTACTTTCAAATACGCATTGCAGAGGAGGACCAGAAAAAGACTACTTTCATCACACCATGGGGATGTTTTGCATTTCGAGTCATGCCTTTTGGTCTCACCAACGCTCCAGCCACCTTTCAACGATTCATGAACATGGTCTTCCAACCTTACTTTGGTAAGTCCATAAGGGTTTTCATAGATGACTTTTGTATTTACAGCTCCAAAAGTATGCATCTCGGCAAGATTGATGAAGGATTTACTCGTTTAGCTAAGCTGGGTGGACAACTAAACAAGGACAAATGTCACATTGGGGAAAGCAAGGTTACACTATTAGGGCATGTAGTGTCCATTGATGGAATCGATGTAGATCCTGAAAAGATAGAAACATTGTTAAATCTACCTTCCCCAACTTCCATCAAACAATTAATCTCTTTCTTGCAAAAGCTAAGATATTTGAGTAGATTCATACACTTACTCTCCCAAGTGATATTTCCTCTACAACAGCTGACTCGTCAAGAGACGCTTGTTTGGAGTGAAGAAAGTGATGGGCATTTTAGAGAGATTAAAAAAATGTTAGGGTCACTCCCTGTAATCCTCCAACCTTGTTGGGCAGAAAAATTCTTTGTAAACCCTAGTGTGGGAGAAGAGGCCATTGGTGCTGCCCTCCTACAAAAAGATCCAAAAACATCCTTTATGAGGCCTGTGTATTTTGCTAGACGCCTCATGGAAAACACAGAGAAGGCCTACACCCTGATGGAACAGCTAGTGTTAGCTCTCATGTTTGCGGTAACCAAATTTCGGCCATACTTGCTGTCGAAGAGGTTTGTAATTATCACTGTGGAGGATATGTTTCCCTATGCACTACAACATATGGAAATCTCTGACAAAATAGCAAAGTGGGTGGTGCGACTTCAAGAGTTTGATTATACAATACAGGTTGAAAGAACAACTCGAGCATGCTTAGCCGACATTTTAACAAACAAGTGCTATGAAAAAGTTTTCCATTTGAAGAGAAAGGAACTTCCACCACCTCAAGCTCTAGAGGCTTTGGTCAATGCTTATAGCCTCTACTTTGATGGAGCATACAAGAGAACCAAGGATAAGGCAGCTGCAGGCATCGTGGTCTTATCTCCATTGGGAGAGAGGATCCATGGTGAAGGGATCACTCTAGAAGATGTCCACTCCAACAATGAAACAGAATATCATGCTCTAATTCATGGCCTTTGTTGGTGCCTCGATAATTCAATTAAGAGATTAAACGCTTTTGGTGACTCCATGATTTTGGTAAGGCAAATGCAAGGTACATGGGCTTGCAAAAATGCCCGTCTCTCTACTAAAATGAGAGAAGCCAAAGCTCTTATGAGGAGATTTAGGGAGGCACAAGTACATCATGTGCCAAGAGACCAGAACAAGGATGCAGACCACCTAGCATCATCAAAGTTAAATGAGTTAATAGTGGGAGCAGTGGCCATCAAACTTCCACTTCAGCAAGGCAAGAAGGACTTGGAAGATATTATGCACATTCTGGAGCAAGGAGAGGCTCCTAAACACTTGAATGCAGGGGAAAGGCGATGGTTAGCTAGGAAGGCTACCAGGTATCGCATAGTAAATGATGACTTGTATTGTCTTGGTAAGGATGGTGTGCTTAGGAGAGTGCCTTTGAAGAGTGAAATTGAAGAGATTTTAAAAGCTTGTCACGATGATATGTGCGGAGGACACTTTGCACACGACGTCACTAGTAGAAAGGTTCTACAAGCTGGGTTTACTTGACCAAGTCTTCATCGTGATGTCAAATACTGGTGTCAATTATGTGATGAATGTCAGAAAGCAGGACCACGACGGCTCATAGCTGAACCTCAGAACCCAATAAAGGTATATGGGCCCTTTGAGAAGTGGGGAATTGATGCCATAGGGCCTCTACCACGCACTCAGTCAGGTAAAGAGTACATCATCATGGGAGTAGACTACATGACTAGATGGGCTGAGGCTATGCCGACCAATAGAATTACTGCTAAGGATGTGAGTCAGTTCATCTTTGACCACATCTGTTGCTGGTTTGGCACCCCTCTTGAAATACTATCTGATAGAGGACCAGGGTTTAGAGCAGACTTGGTAGGAGAACTCATGAAGAAGCTAAATATTAGCATCAACACTCTACTCCTTACTACCCTCAGTGCAATGGTTTGGTGGAAAAGGTAAATGGAATCATTTGCAAAATTCTCACCAAACAGGTACATGCCAGGCGCCAAGATTGGGACAAACACCTGAATGGAGCTCTATGGGCCTATAGAACCTCCTTCAAAACCACATTAGGGTACACACCCTTTCATTTGGTTTATGGAAAGGAGGCGCTTTTGCCCATTGAAGTGAAGTTAACAAGTCTTCGAATATTGGGTAGCTAGGTAGGCTCTCAAAAGGAGAAAGTACATCAAAGGATCATGGATCTAGAGAGGCTGCAATTGGATCGTGAAGAAGCCATCAACCACTATTCTCACGAAGCAGAGAAGCGCAGAGAAAAGTTCAACAAAAAGCTAGCATCCAAAGACATCAAAAAGGGATCTCTGGTGCTTCGATATGACAATCGCTTCGACACTCGTAAGGATGGAAAGTTTCTTTTCCGATGGGAAGGTCCGTTCTTGGTCACCAAAAAGTTCAAAAATGGCTCTTACAGACTTCAAGACATTGATGGTAAAGTGCACAAGACCAGGACAAATGGATGGCATCTAAAGCCTTATCACATCAGGATAAGGTCAGCTCAAGATCAAAGAAAGTAGGTTAGAGGCATAAATACCCCTAGCCAGGTTTGGGGGGGCTATGATCCGAGCCTATCAAAATTTTTTATTTATTATATTTTGTTGGTTTTCCTTGCTTCTAGAGGTTTACAATAAAAGAAAGAGTGAGAACAACCTCTTGGAAAAATTTTACAAAAATGATTTGATAGGAATTTTTTCTTGACTAGTTCACCGGAGGTGACAGGTAGAGGGAGAACCTAGTGGTAAAGGGAAGGGAAAATATGTAAATGTGAAAAGAAAAGATATGATGTGGTTGTGGAGCCATGCACCCATGATTCAAGGGTCATGAGTGGCTCATATCATCATGGCTTTGGAGCCATATGATGATTCAAACAAATGGGACCCAAGTGGAAGACTTGGTAAAGGAAGGAACCAGACACATGATTTTGCTGAATTTTTAAAAAATACTTCCACTCCGATCCAAGAAAAGTTGTCTTCATCAAAGTTGTAGCTGATGAGCTGGAGATTCTGGCCATATTTGTTTTATAATTTTTGCATCTACGGTCTAGGAGATATGGCCAAAATGGCGGACGCCAGTTTTTTCAACTGTGGTGGAGACCACCCCCTCTACCTTTACACACACACACCCTTCCTTTTCCACATTGAGAAATTCTCCAAAAATCATCCATTAGTCTTCTCACCCTCCTCTCCTTCCTCCTCTCTCTCTCAAGCTCAAAAACCCATCAAAATTCCTCTTCTAATCACCTCTCAAGTCATGCTTAATCTTGTTGTAATTCATAAGTTTTCATTCAACCCCTTTCTATTATTAGTAGATATGTATTGATTTTATGTAGATTCTTTACATTTTAAAATAAGGAAGCTCTTGGACTCAAGCTATGGAGGAAGGAGTGAAGACAACACAAGTGATGATGGAGCTAATTGGTCAACAAATCACTTGGAAGGAGCTTCTTCATTGGTTGAATGTCCCTAATCAAGCTTCATTTGTACAAATTACACTTGGATCTTAACCTCACTCCTAATCACTCTCTTTCCTATATAAAGAGGCTTTCCCCTTTGTAATTTCAAGCCTCCCTCACCCCCATTGAGTCTTTGTATCACTCACCATGAGCCCATAAGCTCATTCATTCACTCTATTCTTGCACATTCTAGAGTGCAAATTGTTTCATGCTAGTAACCTCTCCTCCTCTTACTTATGTTAATTAAGAGAAATCTTTTATATATGTGTGAGAGTGCTTGAACTGATATTGGCTAATCCTTGAGTGGTTGTTTGGTAATCTACATGCTATTTGTGTTGGGAGTGTTTGAAGTCATCCATTCCTTGTACACACACTAAGGTTAATGCTTCATTCATAGTGATCTCTCTCTCTCTCTCTCTCTCTCTCTCTCTCTCTCTCTCTCTCTCTCTCTCTCTCTCTCTCTCTCTCTCTCTCTCTCTCTCTCTCTCTCTCTCTTTGTGTAGCGGTCCTAGCCCACGCTTCCAAGACTAGGTGGTGCCCTTATCTCATTTCCCTTGTGGCGCAATGGAGTTTGTTTTGGTGTAGAGGCCGCCATTCCAAATTTCCTTTGTCAGTGCCAAGGATTGAGTGTCACTACCGCTGCAAGACTACAGGGTGGAGCGGTTTGCGACGGGACGGGAGCGTCAAAGGGCCAAGCATACGGACCGTGTGCATCAACACGAGGTGGGTGTTAGTTTTAAAAGTTAAGGTCTTGTGGGAATCTTGCTAGTTAATTAATTAATGGATGGCGGAATAGACCCAGATTACGTCCATAAAGAAAGAATTCTCAAGGTTGCACTTCATTTCATTGGAAATTTGAGCAGAGTATGTTTACGTTCTTTGAGTTTGAAAATATGAGCCAAAACTGAAAGCATGTAGGGTATGGGGGTGATTTATGGGATGAGTTCTAGTAGTGTCAGCAGTCAACCCCAAAACTTAACAAAAGTAGGTGCCAGATTACAAACAACACAAGACAATGTTCTTTGTGGTTAGCTCGATTGGGTTGCGATCTCAGCGGCTGGATGCATGCTCAAATTGCACTGGCAACGCTGTTTTGAAACTGGCCCAGGCCACTCTTGCAAATGGGCCAGTGTTTTGTTACACTAGACTCAAGAGAGAGTGGCCGATCTCGAGTTGTGCACTACCGATCACTCTGAGCTTTATGCTGCAAATCACCCTTGAGTTGCCTATGTTGCACGATTTCAAGTAGGGACAGGTGCAATCAATAGCAATACTCAAGGGTGATTTGCAGCATAAAGCCCTTTTTTCCAGTTGGCAAATTGCACTCTGAGCTTTTTGCCCTTTTTTCGGGTGCGATTTGCCAACTGGACAAAAGGACAAAAGAGATTTCAATTGGACAAAAGGGCAAGATAATAAAATTGAGTGGGATGCAACACATTGAAGTTGATAGGATTCTTAGTGATCAAGACCAAACTTGGGCTACTATGGCCAAATCCATGATGAACAATGCCAAGATGTACTCGGAAGGTTGACATTGGAAAGGGCTCGAGGTACACGACAAATTGCTTGCACTAGCCTGAAGTTCGGTGGTGTGACGGGCGAACTTGTTAGGAAATGCAAAAGAGCGACAGAGACTTTGGGGTGGGGAGAATTTTCAAGGTACTTCCACAACTCTGCTTCTCATTGGTGCTCGTGGTTGTCTAAGGTGGGAGGCATCTCCCTGAACCCTTTCTGGAGAGAGGGAAAATGCTAGAAAGATCAATAACAAACGCATTGGAACAAACCAGATGAATCTCCAGTACAACCTGTATGGGATTGAAGGACTATTGATCAATAGAGCCTTGGAACGGGTAGATAGTTGGTGCCTACCTAGTTGTGAGTCGGAGTTGGAGTAAAAAGCATGGCGATGGCCTAAGGATAGGCACTTTTGTAAGCTTCAAACCAAAGAAGTATACCACACACTTATGGATTTGATGGATTGATTCTCTCCAATGAACAAACAATGGGGCATGGAGTCAAGATGGGAGAAAGTCATCAAGAACATGTGGTGCCCATAGTGGCCCCTCAATATGAAGGTGTTTCTTTGGAAGGTATTGTGGGGAGCACTGGGTTAAAGGCTCTTACTAGGGGCACTGGTCCATATACATGCCCTCAATTTAGAGTGGTTATTGAAGACCTCTCCCTCCTATTTAAGAGATTCCCTTCGATCAACGGCCTTGTGGCGGGTAAGATATGCAAATGGGTGAAAAGGACATGGAAGATAGGCTTCTATAAGAACAATCTATTCTTGGGAGGGAAGGCTTGGAAAAGAAAACAAGAATTACACACCCATTGCATCTTGGATGCCTCAAGGGCTCTCCCTCCCTCTCTCTCTCTCTCTCTCTCTCTCTCTCTCTCTCTCTCTCTCTCTCTCTCTCTCTCTCTCTCTCTCTCTCTCTCTCTCTCTCACACACACACACACACACACACACACACACACACACACACACACACACACACGCACACACACACATCGGTGCCAACACGAGGGTGTAATAAATTTTGAACAGGTGGGCCCCTCTTCTCTTGGCATAGCATGTCCTCCTGGTGGTGAAAGAGTGATCGTGGATGTATTGTGTATTCAGCTTTTCTACGTTTGTCATGTCCTTCCATTTGGGGCTATTTGAGATTCTCAATGCGTATTTGTGTCAATAAAACTACAAATTCCTGGCTAGATTCCAAGCTTGCTTTGAAGAAATTCATCAAAATTTTGAAAGTTTTAGTGTAAATACCATCAATTCTTCAAATTTTGACCTAAAGTCCTGCAGATTTTTATTGTGACCTTATTTATTTTGCTATTAGCTTCCTCCAACATAAGGTGGAAACACACAAGCTCTACCCATGCATTCAAATGCCATACCCTCACAAAGGGTATGTTTTGAGTGCTTTCCTCTTTCCATTGTTCATATAGCTCTCAAACATGAAGATGCAATAGGTCGTAATTCTTGTTTTGTTTCCTTTGAAACTCTATCTCTTGCTTCTTGTCTCCTTCTACACACACACACACACACACACACACACACACACTGCTATTAAATACAAGGATTAAACTCCTTTTGGATATAGGAGTGGCTTGTTGCCACGGCCTCGGTGTAATTAAATGGGGATTAGCCTCAATATCTTGTATTGACTTGGGAAATATCTTGTTAAAAAAAAAGGGGGTTTGTATTTACGAGGTTAAAATCTTAATAGGAAATTTGTGGGTGGTTGCGTAATATACTATACCTAACACCTAGTGAGTTAAGGAAGATAGTGGGTTTTAAACGAGCTGGCACGACTCTGTATAATGTTTCCTCATATGATTGATGATGCGGCGGCTCCCTCTTGCGGCATCTACTCTACAACGCATCTCTCTCTCTCTCTCTCTCTCTCTCTCTCTCTCTCTCTCTCTCTCTCTCTCTCTCTCTCTCTCTCTCTCTCTCTACACGAGGCGGAACCATTGGTTCTTCCCCCTCTTGAAGAGGGACCCACCTTGCTACTACAAATGGAATGTGGCTACTGGCACCAAAGCCTATAAAGATGAGCTTCCATGCTCACTTAGCATTGGTACAGGTGTGTGTCTATGGTGTGTGTGTACTAGTGAAAGGTTGTCTATACCTTGAGAGTGTGACAATTTAACTCGCAAGAGTGTGTGTTGTTGGCTCTATGTAAAAAGGCAAAGACAAGAAAGCTATTGTGGAGCTGGCTGCTCCGACTCAATCTCAGGTGACTTTGTCTCCAATATGGACTACTGTCCGAGTTGCTTGGTTGTGTTGTGATTCACCTTTGATATGGTAGTAGAACTCATACATGTTCTTGAATATACTAAGTTGATGCATGACTGTTATGGAAATAGTTGGCCACTTCTTCTGACCCTTAGGTAAGGGTTACCTTCTCAACTATGGTTTTCAATGTTTCTTGGCTTGAAGATGACGGAATTTTATATCTTCAGGCTCTTTATTTTAGTACTTGTGACTGTTCTATACTATGAATGGGAATTACACCACCTTTTCATTGACATAGTTTCTAGTGTCTTTTGTAATCTGAAAGGATTATTTGGTGTACCAATATACCAGTACACCAGTAGTACCAGTACCAATATACCGGTATACCAATAATACCAGTACCAGTACTACCAATACCAGCATTAAATACCAGTATACCTGTATACATGTACCAGTATAGTAGTATACCGGTACCAGTATACTAGTACCAGTATGCAATATAGCAGTATAGAACTGACGCATGTTCTTGACTATACTAAGTTGATGTATGACTGTTATGGGAATAGTTAGCTACTTCTTCTGACCCTTATGTGAGGGTTACCTTCTCAACTATGATTTTCAATGTTCCTTGAAGATGGCGGACTTTTATATCTTTTGGCTCTTGATTTTAATACTTGTGTATAAAGACTGTTTTGTACTATGAATGGGAATTATACCACCTTTTTGTTGACATAGTTTCTAGCGTCCTTTGTAATTTGAAAGGATTCTTTGGTGTATCAGTACTAGTATACCAATACCAATATAGAATTATACCAGTACCAGTACTACCAGTAACAGTACTAGCACTAAAATCTGAGATCAATACCATTATACATATACCAGTATTGCAGTTTAGCAGTACCAGTATAGCAGCTCAATAATATAGAACTCATGCATGTTCTTGACTATACTAAGTCGATGTATGACTATTATTGGAATAGTTGGCTACTTCTTCAGACCCTTAGGTAACCACGGCATTGTTTTTTTTATCTCTTTCGAGTTCAATCAAAACTGTAAATATTTGTCTACTATGTGTATGGGTAGTGAAACACATTGATGTCGTAGGGATGTGGCCAAATATGGTTGCTACAGTTAAGAAACATGTATATGTGGCCCACTTGGGTCTAAAAAACCTCATAAAACTCGTCTCCGGCATTATCTAATGAGAACTTGCAAAGCAAAGAGGGCTCCATTTGGTTTCTCTACAACCCTTGTAAATGAAACCATCTCTAAATATATGTTATGGTTTTCACTATTTGTCTTTGAAAGCAATATAGTTGGGTGACATCTATAACACGTGGGATACCCATGCATCACCTGCATACGGTGCCAATGCTAACTATATGTTGTGTTGTTTCCATGGGTGCAGGTGAGAGTTACCTTCTCAACTATGGTTTTCAAAGTTCCTTTGCTTGAAGATGGCGGACTTTTATATCTTCTGGCTCCTGATTTTAGTACTAGTGTATAAAGACTGTTCTCTACTATGAATGGGAATTATACCACCTTTTGATTGACATAGTTTCTAGTGTCTTTTGTAATTTGAAAGGATTCTTTGGTGTATATGTTATATTGTTATTGGAACACACATACAAATAATTGCAGCTCTCTGCTTGCATTTGCCCATATGAAGATAAATATTGGTGGAGGAAGATAGAAAGTGCAAACGAGGGCTTGAACACCAGGGAGAAAGAAGAAGATAATTTTTACGGTCATAAGAACAATACAAACAGATATCAAAGATCTACTCAACAAATCTTGATCTCAAGATTTAATAAGAAAGAGAGAGAGAATCTCCATCTTTTTGGACTGATTACATGAACTAAAGTACACCCTCCTTGCTTGTGCGCGCGCACGCACACACACACACCTACATATAAGTGTATGTATATAACCCAATGACCTTGCTTTTCTTGGCCGTAGCAATTGATCCGAGCTTATCACAAATTTTTGTTTATTATATTTTGTTGGTTTTCCTTGCTTCTAGAGGTTTACAATAAAAGAAAGAGTGAGAACAACCTCTTGGAAAAATTTTACAAAAATGATTTGATAGGAATTTTTTCTTGACTAGTTCACCGGAGGTGAAAGGTAGAGGGAGAACCTAGTGGTAAAGGGAAGGGAAAATATGTAAATGTGAAAAGAAAAGATATGATGTGGTTGTGGAGCCATGCACCCATGATTCAAGGGTCATGAGTGGCTCATATCATCATGGCTTTGGAGCCATATGATGATTCAAACAAATGGGACCCAAGTGGAAGACTTGGTAAAGGAAGGAACCAGACACATGATTTTGCTGAATTTTTAAAAAATACTTCCACTCCGATCCAAGAAAAGTTGTCTTCATCAAAGTTGTAGCTGATGAGCTGGAGATTCTGGCCATATTTGTTTTATAATTTTTGCATCTACGGTCTAGGAGATATGGCCAAAATGGCGGACGCCAGTTTTTTCAACTGTGGTGGAGACCACCCCCTCTACCTTTACACACACACACCCTTCCTTTTCCACATTGAGACCTTCTCTAAAAATCAGCCATTAGTCTTCTCACCCTCCTCTCCTTCCTCCTCTCTCTCAAGCTCAAAAACCCATCAAAATTCCTCTTCTAATCACCTCTCAAGTCATGCTTAATCTTGTTGTAATTCATAAGTTTTCATTCAACCCCTTTCTATTATTAGTAGATATGTATTGATTTTATGTAGATTCTTTACATTTTAAAATAAGGAAGCTCTTGAACTCAAGCTATGGAGGAAGGAGTGAAGACAACACAAGTGATGATGGAGCTAATTGGTCAACAAATCACTTGGAAGGAGCTTCTTCATTGGTTGAATGTCCCTAATCAAGCTTCATTTGTACAAATTACACTTGGATCTTAACCTCACTCCTAATCACTCTCTTTCCTATATAAAGAGGCCTTCCCCTTTGTAATTTGAAGCCTCTCTCAGCCCCATTGAGTCTTTGTATCACTCACCATGAGCCCATAAGCTCATTCATTCACTCTATTCTTGCACATTCTAGAGTGCAAATTGTTTCATGCTAGTAACCTCTCCTTCTCTTACTTATGTTAATTAAGAGAAATCTTTTATATATGTGTGAGAGTGCTTGATGTGATCTACATGCTATTTGTGTTGGGAGTGTTTGAAGTCATCCATTCCTTGTACACACACTAAGGTTAATGCTTCATTCATAGTGATCTCTCTCTCTCTCTCTCTCTCTCTCTCTCTCTCTCTCTCTCTCTCTCTCTCTCTCTCTCTCTTTGTGTAGCGGTCCTAGCCCATGCTTCGAAGACTAGGAGGTGGCCTTATCTCATTTCCCTTGTGGCGCAATGGAGTTTGTTTTGGTGTAGAGGCCGCCATTCCAAATTTCCTTCGTCACAATGTGTGGGTCACATACTAGTATATACAAAATACTGAACACAAACTTGCTTAAGGTTTAGCTCCTCAATGTAATTGACATCACAAGAACATTTTGGAGCATAGCATCAACAAGAATTTCCTCCTTAAAAAGTCCAAAATTTTAACAAAGAAGCCCAAGAAAAAGAATTGCATATGAGCTACTGTGTTATGATGCTCTGCAACCACAAGGGGAAACTCAAACAAGACACAAATTTTGTTACTTTATCATCGCCTGGGCAAATTTAATGACATCTGCTATCGTGACTTGGTTATAGGCAATCGGGGAAAAATATACTGATTATTGATGCTTTGGTTGATTTGCATGCCGATTTGCGGATGGCAAAGCTTTGATCAATATGTATGCTTATTATTGGCTAGCTTCGTGGCCATTGAGGAAGACTATGGTGTTTGGCAATGCCTTGGTCAATATTCATTCCAAATATGGTGGACTTTAGAGAGCAATAAGTTCTTGCGGGGATATGTAATTTATGGGCACAACAAGGATGTGGTACTCGGAAATTCTTTAGTTGTGGGGATATGTAATTTATGGGCATGGCAAGGATGTGGTACTCAAAAATTCTTTAGTTCAAATCTATGCCTAATGTGGTGATTAGCAATGGGGTGATAGCATGAAAAGGTGGTCCAAAAAGTAGTGTCCTTGACACTTCTTAGTGAGGCATTTATGGATGGTGCTTTAGCACACTTTTGAAGATGTTCTTGTGAGACTATGCTTTATGTTTATTTTTTTTGAAACGTTGGCTCCAACCACTTTAATGATTTCTTGAAATGTTTGTCCATCTACCTTTCATGCGTGCTGCTGTAGCTGAGCGCCTCTCTCTCTCTCTCTCTACTTGCATGTTGTTCAGCAATCTACCCTCATCTCTCCTTCTCTTGAAGCAAGCAAGCAAGCATGGCTTGCACATCCATCTGCCTCAATGACGTTTACGTCCTGGCTTGATGCGAATGCACTCAAAAACTACAACCAGCGTGCTCCAACCTTCAAAAGGGCAAGGCTCTTGTCTACTCTACCCCATGTTAGTGTGGCTTAGATGTGGCAAAAAGACATTCAACAACAGCAGCCTTCTCACTACACTCAAGGTGGATGGCTACCCGTGGATGGAAGCAAGGGAAGGTTGGGAGAGGAAATTCAGCAGCAACATTTTTGTGTGGGTGAGAGCACCTTGGAAGAGGGGGTTGTGCTGCACGAGCAACATTGGTAGATACTTCAGCTTGGATTGTACCCCATGTTTGTGGAAGCAGCAATTGGACACCAACAACATCCTCCAAATGATCGCCACATTATCGGGTAGCCAATAATTACGGATGATGGTTTTGGTTACCATCAGCAAGCTTCAAATCCAATGGGGTGGTCTCACTTCTCAAGGATCATGTCAAGGACAATCCAAGAAATGATGGGATGTCCCCTCATGGCCGCACTAATTACTCAACCATGATTTGCTAGGAAGACACACATAGGATGTGACAGTATTGGGCCATGATGAAACAAGAGAGTCGTCATAGAAAAAGAGAATGGGATGCATCATGCTTGTCAATGCCTGAAGATATGAGTACAGTTTTCAAAACAATGGTGCTTTGCTGGCAAGAAGCTACAAAAGGCATGAGTTGCAAAGCTAAGAAAGCTACCTTTCGATTGCTTTTAGAGAAGCCAGCTTTTCGACGGCTGCACTGTGGGTTAGAGTAGTCTATACTCTCCAACATACAAGGCACAATCACCAAAGTCAAAGCATCCTTGTCTGAGGAGGCGCTAAAGCTAAAAAGATCTTTATACATGATGTTGGCGAATAGCAAAGGGGATCCATCAAGGTCTATAAGCAATTTGAGAGGTTCACAGGGTTGCATCAACAAAATTTTGCAGTAGCTAATTCACGATTACAACAGCCTGAAGCAGGAGCATTTCCATTGCAATTATGACGACGTCAACAGCCTCAAAGTCATTGCATCACGCAGAAGATAAGAGACATTGTGTTTGCTTTTTGGCAGACGGAGACACCAGTGTCCCCAAACAAAAAGGATGTGTGTCAGAAGCATATGGGGAAAAAATCTTACATATAGCATCCAATACATTTGCTTGACGATTCCCAGGTATGCGTTAAAAGTGCTTGAATTATTTTGTTCTCTTGCATGCTCTAGTATAGGTACCATGCATATAGGTAGTAACTGCATTTAGGTAGTAGTACATCATGTATAATGTTGTCTGTGAAGCCCCGGAGGTGTGTACGCTCCAAAAGACAATCTTTTCGTACTCTTGAAGCACCAATATAAACTCAAATATATTTTACTATCACCATAGCAAGCACCATATGTATAGTGTATACAAACTCTTAAACCACCAATATGTACTCATGAATCTCCTAAATACTTAGAACCATGAAGCATACCTTCACCCTAGGTAGAAGCTAGCATGAGGTCAAACAAGTACTTCAAATATACATAAAGGCAAAATAAAGTGGATTGGGCCAAAGTGCATAGACTAGGTGCTTCATCACTACCAATTTCGCTACATGTACCTTGTAGAAATATACTACATTGAAAGTTACCTAGAGTACCTACATGTAGATGCTAGTAATACTACCATGTCAAAGGGGTTGGTGCTCAAAAGCACTAATGTAGACTCATAAGTTCTATTAGGGTCCTCTTGGACAACGAATGTACATTTAATGGTAGTTTAAAACCACCTTTGTAAACTCTTAGGTCCTTAACAACTATGAAAGTACATACCAATAGGCTCTCTTAGGCTACTTGGAAGCTTCCAAAGTACCTTGACATTAGGTAGAAGCTAGCATGAAACCACCAACATGTACTTTTTGAATACAAACTCTAGGTATATAGGTACTTTAAATGTACTCTCTGTGGTACTTATTAGATTATCAATTTCAAGGACTTAGGTACTTTGTAAAAACTAGTACTTCATAAAGTACCATTTATAGTGGCTTAGGTACTTTAGTACCTAACAAATGGTTTAAAAATTACCATGTTAGGTAGCATGTTCAAGTTGCAATGACTTTAACCTTCTCTTCATAGCCTCAAAGTTTTGATGATATTTTCTTTTCATTGGACAGGTGGAATTTTATAGGAGATTCCAAATGCAATATTCACACATCAAGATCTCTCTCAGATGTTTTGAGGGATTGAAGCCTTGGTTTTACAAGTTGAAGGATAGGTACACTTGTTGTTGCATTGCTCACATATAGATGATATACCTCAAGGATGCATTCAACTAGATGAGACAAAGCAAGACAGGAGTGCACAGTGAAGGGTGTGGCTGCAAGTGTCAAGTATGCTTCATAGAAGAGGATCAAGGAAAGTGTGGATCTATTTCTTACACACACAATAGCATCAACAAATTGGTTGAGATGGTATTATGTTTAGAGCTAGATGAGTCTACATTTCATACAGTCTCTTGCTTGAAGGGAGAATGTGATCAATGTGGATCGCATTGGTTAGTGCTCTGTCCAAAAGAAGAATTTGAAAATGCATTCCATATTTTAGTGAAGGTGTTTGAAGACATTGCATCAACCCATCAAGAAGGCAAGAAGTTCAAGGATCTACTGGTCAAGGAAATGGGATGTGCAGATTTTATATCATTCCTTAAAAAGCATCTAACCACCTACATCAGACACAATTTTATTGCCATGTGGAAATCTCAGCAATTAAAGAACAACATTCAAAGGTTTCCTAGAGATGTGATAGTCTCTGTTATAGACTTTTCTAGGAATTACTCTTTCAAGGAGCAAAATGAAATCCAATTGATGCATTGGTACTCTTCACAAGTCACAATCTTGGTGCACATCACCTATGTTCGAGACAAGGCTGATAGGGTGTTGAAGTATATACATTTTTACATCTATGATGACAAAGAGCATGACACATTGTTTGTGCAGCATTGTATGCAGTTGCATAGTGTGTGGCTACAAGAGCAAGGATTCAACTCCTTGAAGCGGCACTGGGTCTGGTCCGACAGGTGTTCTGCTCAAATCAAGGCATCCAGGCCTTTGTCTTCATTTCAAGGTATTCTAACTTCTTTGATCTCTTGAACATGGTATTCAGTTTCTTGTTTTCTCCTAGCCTTTGAGACGTGTCATTGATCTAGGTACTACTCTTTGACTGGCATTGAGATGCTATGGAGTTTCTTTGCATCGGGCCATGGCAAAGGAGAGCATGATGGGGTAGATGCAATTGTCAAAAAGGCTCTGACACATGAGCAATTGAAACTTTATGCATGGCACATGAAGTGTGCCAAGGATGTGGTTAGTTTCTTGAAACATAAATTTCATGATGAAAACACCCGGTCAGAGGTGACTCAAATTTTTTGGGACGTCAAAGTGGCCGATGTGATGAGGAAGAGGAAATGGAATTGCAAGTGAGTGGAAGGGTCACGCTCTTTGCATTGTGTGAATGGAAACTCTAGGACTGACAAGTGTGCACTTTGCTACAGAGCTCTCTCATGTTTTTGTCATTTTTGTATGTCACAATGTTGGAGGCGATGCCTTAACAACACACATGTCAAAAGTTGGCAGTATATTGCCATCAAACACTTGGACAACAGTGGGAAAGAAAGTGACTAGTCAAGTGACGAAGATGAAGGATCAAATTTGCCTATGTATGGTGGACATCATGATGCCATTAGTGATGCTCTACGTGTAGGTGACAACTTTGCCACGAATATGAATGAAGACAGAGCAGACCTCTACCTCTTGAGGTGCTCGAAGGAGAAATACAAAACAACACAAGCTCTAAGAGATTCTTGGGACAACTGCATTTTTTGAATTCCTATATGGTTGAGGGCTACTACTATGAGCTAGTCGATGGTACCAAGGATGTTTATTACATACCTTCTGACCAACCAAAGTTTTTATTGGCATCATACTTGGTTCGATCATCAAGATACCTTTGGAACCCTTGCATGGAGAGCCACATAAGTTCAGATTATCTCCATTGGTTTACAAAAATGTGTACAATAGCATGCCAACGGTTTTGCACGTCTTTGTATCTTTGAGCCTAATAAATAGTTGTTTTGTTGCAAATTTTTGTTGTTGTACCTGAGTCCTCCCAAAACACCTAATCACAAATGTAGCCTCCTGGTTTTCTTTTCTCTTTCTACAATCCATGTGTGGTGTGTTTCTCTCTCCCATCGCCACTTCTCACATGATATCAGAGTGCTGACAACAAATTGTCTATCTCCCATTTACTGTACTAACATGTGTACTTCAAAGTAATTTAGAATTTACTACAGTTCAGGTTTCAAGCATCTGATTGTTTGTTTAGGTACTTAAAGGGGTATCCGAGTAGTCTCAAAGTACCAATGACAGTTTTTTAGTGCATGTTCTACAATGTAGAAGTGTGTAGATTAGGTACTTAAAGTAACATGCATGGAACATATCTATAAATTAGTTACTTTAAGTACCATTGTTGTTAGTCTCCCAACATTCTTCACATGTATCTGTATGCAGATAGGGTACCCTAAACTACCATTGTGGGTGTTTTGAAAGTTCCCTTTTAAAATACCTGCCTGCATGTCAGGTAGACAAAGTACCTTGGTTGGTACCTGTATTGTTACTTTCTAGTGCTAGAATGCTAAAACACATGATTGTAATGACAAGAGGCCTCTAATGAATACATAACATGGCCTCAAAAACACTTAACTTGGGTGTCTGGCACCATCCACAGCCACAGGCTACCCACAACATAAACAGAGTCCAAAGCACAAAAACTAGAGTTCAAAACGTGTTAAACTGACATAACGGAATAACTATAAATTCAACTTTCATGTTGCCAATAAGTTACATGTTAATCACTCAGCATAGAGGCATTGGAAATGTTATCCAAAAAACCATCCCTCATGGGAAGTAGGCATATACATGGGGTTAGTAGAGAGTGTTAAGTTTGTAATGACAAAACATGGCAGTACAAGGGTTTTCTACAAAGCTTGGTTCCAAAAATTACATGATCTTTTTAAGGATGAGATACTAGGGCTAAAATTTAATTGGCATCAAATGTGTCCCCGTCAAGTATTCTCGATAACTGGTCGTCTTTCCACCTTGCTTGAGTGCAGCTTTAACATAGTTGTCCTCCAATGTAGGCTTCACATCGAAGGTGAAAGCTTCTGTTGACCGATCTGTAGCATCACGCCACTTGGCAAGAACCTCTTGCAAATCCCTGGTCAATACTCCAATCCTCTAGGCCATGTACAATGAGGTAGGAACTAGGTAAATTATAATAGCATTTATAAAGATTGTTGTCAATCAATAGCACATTTCTCATACCGTATTGCGAAACCAGCTTTAGAAAATTTTGTAGATTCTTGAAAAAGACTGGTTTTTCACCTACCATTTTGAATGTGGCTACATCACATAACTGTTGTCCAGCCCATTCGCTAAAGTAGTCACAAAGACCCCCCAAAAACTTCCTTGATTATTCTGTCCACTCTGTTCAGCATTGCTGAACTTCAGATGTAAATATTTGCCCAAACCACAACCCAAGCTAAGAACTATTTTGCATCCTTGAGAACAAAGGGGTACTTGAAGAACAACAATTCCCGCTCTGTGGGCATGCACAAATCATACGTACAACAAAAACACTTCAAAGCCTCAGTCAAACCTGTCATTATTTTCATTGATGAGGTCGAACCCAACAGTTCAAGATCAGGTGGCTGAGCATCCGGGTTATCAGGATCTTCAATCGATGAAGTATAGAGGACACGGTTAAGATCAAACACTAATGCTGGTCGTGAGGGGACATCAAATGGCAGCGATGTGATGGTTTTTGGAATATAGGGGGGTGGATCTCTAATAATTATTATTTTTTCGACAGGCAATTTGAGAGTCCCCTTTTCTTTTGGTATCTCTGTAAAAGACATGGGTTTTACATACTTCAAGGAATGGGTTAAAGCATGGGTTGGTGGTGCAAAAAGTAGTGTCCTTGACACTTCTTGTGACGCACTCTTGGATGGTGTTTTGTTGGCAGTTTTCAAAATCCAAAAGATAAATATTCAATATTTCTAAGCGTTGTGCCAACCACTTTAACGGTTCTTGATTTAGTTGAAGGCAAGACTCTCTTCCTACCCTTTCAGTAGTCTATGAGCTCCCTCTCTCTCTCTCTCTCTCTCTCTCTCTCTCTCTCTCTCTCTCTCTCTCTCTCTCTCTCTCTCTCTCTCTCTCTCTCTCTCTCTCTCTCTCTCTCTCTCTCTCTCTCTCTCTCTCTCTCTCTCTCTCTCTCTCTCTCTCTCTCTCTCTCTCTCGCGACCTTGCAAGAAGAGGGAAAATTGCAGCAAGAAGTTGTAGAGGGACCTTGCGGAGAATTGTCATAAGGTGTGGAGACTACGTTCCACGAGATTGGCCAACAGGTTGTGTCCGAGCAGTAGCCTCCAGTTGATTGTCACCTTTTGTGGAATGTCAATTTCAGTAGTTTGGGAGAGCACGTTTTGCACCAGCAACAACCTCCACACAATTGCCATGTTGGATGGCCGGCCATTGCTTGTGGTGTCGGATGTTTGGAAGAGAGGATTGTGCATGACCAGCCACCTCCAGGTACATTGGTAGGTCTCTAAGTACTTTCAGCAGCATGCACAATACAATCCACTTCATGATGACATGCCTCACAATTACCACAGGGAAGACTCAGTCACAATTTTCCATGAGGGTAACCATCAGATGCAAGAATATTGGTCTATGATGAAAAGAGAGAGCCGTAGGAGACAACGAGAAAGTGATGCATCAAGTTCAAGGTCAACAGAAGATGTGAATCAGGTTTGCACGAAAGTCTCAAAATGATGGCAGGAAGCAACAAAAGGCATGACTTGTGATGCTAAGAAAACCGCCTTTCAATGTCTTCTAGGACTGCCAGCTTTTAGACGTTTGCATCATGCATCTGAGAAGTCAATACTATCCAACATTCAAGGCACAATTACTAAAGTCAGAGCATCTATGTCTGAAGAGGAGCTGAAGATTAAAAGAGTTGTCTGCATGATGTTGGTGAATAGTGAAGGAGATCCATCAAGGTCTATTAGCAACTCCAAGATGGAAAGATTTACTAGATTGCATCGACGAAACTTTGCAGCAGCCAATTCACGATTAAAACAGGCTGAGACTGGCGCATATCCTTTGCAATTATGTAGTTGTCAACTACCTCAAAGTTCCACCATCACATAGGTGACAAAAGACCTTGTTTTTTCCTTTTGGCAGATAGAGACAAAAATGTCACCAAACAAAAAAGATGTGTTTTGGAAACTATTGGGCCAAAAATCTTACATAAAAGCATCCAATATTTTCTTGATGATTCACAAGTATGCTCCTAAAGTTTCACAGGTATGAACTTTGAATGTAGAGAAAAGTCATAGGGTTCCTTTAAAAGGTAGTAATGGAAGTACCATGATATTAAAAAGGCTCTTTAAGTACTCTGGATCTTTAAAAGAGTCTAGAATACCTCGCAAAGGTAGTCTTGAAAGTACCATGCGAGTCTAAATGGGTTCTCTAGGTACTTTGGAGGTAGAAAAAGTTCATAGAGTTCCTTTCAAAGGTAGTCATGGAAGTACCGTGATAGTAAAGAGGCTCTTTAGGTACTCTGGATCTTTGAAAGACTCTAGAATGCCTCACAAAGGTAGTCTTGAAAGTACCATAGAGTTCTTTTCAAAGGTAGTTATTTACCATGAGAGTGAAGAGGTTCTCCAGGAACTTTGGAGGTAGAGAAAATTCATAGAGTTCCTTTCAAAGGTATTCATGGAAGTACCATGATAGTATAAAGGCTCTTTAGGTACTCTTGATTTTTGAAAGATTCTAGAATACCTTGCAAAGGTAGTCTTGAAAGTACCATGCGAGTTTAAATGGGTTCTCTAGGTAATTTGGAGGTAGAAAAAGTTCATAGAGTTTCTTTCAAAGGTATTCATGGAAGTACCATGGCAGTAAAGAGGCTCTTTAGGTACTTTGGATCTTTGAAAGATTCTAGAATACCTCACAAAGGTAGCCTTAAAAGTACCATAGAGTTCTTTTTAAAGATAGTCATGGAAGTACCATGACAGTAAAGAGGTTCTCTAGATACTTTGGAGGTAGAAAAAATTCATTGATACCTCACAAAGCTTTTACTTTGATGGGTTTTACTTTGAAAAAAGTATGAGCCTCTGATGGGTTTTATTTTTTCTTGCACAAGGAGAGCTCTACAGGAGGTTCCAAATGCAATATCCACACATCAAGATCTCACTCAGATGTTTTGAGGGATTAAAACCTTGGTTTGTTTGTAAGTTGAAGGACCGTTACACGTGTTGCTGTATTGCTCATATTCAGATGATATATCTCAAGGAAGCATTTAACCACATGAGACACAGTAAGACATGCATGCACAACGAAGGGTGTGGCTACATGTGTTCTATATGCTTGCCAAAACAGGCTCCAAGTAAGTGTGAAGCTGCCACATACACATACACTAGCGTAATCACATTGACTGAAAGTGTGTTATGTGCAAAACCAATGGACTCCGCATTTCATACGTTTCCTTGCTTGAAGGGAGAATATCCTCAATGTGGGTCAAAGAGATTAACACTTTGTCCAAACGAAACACTTGAAAGTGCAATCCAAATTTTTGTTAAGGTGTTTGAAGACGTTGCCTCAACCCATTCTCAAGGCAAGAAGCACAAGGATCTTCTGGTGAAGGAAATGGGATGCAAGGATTTCACATCTTTTCTTCAAAAGCAGCTGACCACTTACATCCGACACAATTTTATTGCCCGGTGGCAATCTTAGCAGTTCAAAGATTGCATTCGTAGGTTTCCTAGAGATGTAGTGGTCTCTATTATTGACTTTGTGGAGAATTACTCATTTAAGGAGCAAAATAAAATCCAGTCAATGCATTAGTACTCTTCACAAATCACCATCTTGGTGCACATTACATACATTCAAGACGAGAAAGACCAGGTGTTAAAATATACACATTTTTACATTTTTGATGACAAAGATCATGACACTCTCTTTGTGCAACATTGCTTGCATCGGCATAGTGTTTGGCTTCAAAATCAGGGATTCAACTTCTTGAAGCGGCACTAGGTGTGGTCAGATGGATGTGCTGCTCAATTCAAATAATCTAGACCGTTCTCCTTTGTGTCAAGGTACGCTAGGTTTTATTCCACTTCTAATGAAAAGTTTCCAAAAAAATGTTTCTGCCCAGCATTGAAGGTGGGTCATTGTTTTAGGTACTATGGTTTGACTGACGTTGAAATACTATGGAGTTTGTTTGCCTTGGGCCATGGCAAAGGGGAGCATGATGGGGCAGGGGTAGTTGTTAAGAGGGCTTTAACACATGAGCAGTTAAAGACTGATGCATGTCACATGAAGTGTGCCAAGCATGTTGTTGGCTTCTTGAAGCATAAATTTAATGATGAAAGTGGTCACACAGGGGTGAATTGGATTTTTTGGGAGGTCAAAGCAACTGAGGTACAGAGGGAGAAGAAGTGGAATTGCAAGCGAGTTGAAGGCTCACGATCAATACACTATGTTAATGGATACTCCAAGAGTGACAAGAGTGCACTCCGTTTCAGACTTCTCTCTTGTTTTTATGAATTTTCTATGCCCCAATGTTGGAAGTGATGCTTGAACAACACACATGTTGAGAACTGGGAGTATCTAACCCTTGAGGCATTGGATGGTGACAATGCAGAAAGTGAATATTTCAGCAGATGACAAAGGATCAAATCTGCCAATGTATGGTGGGCACCATGACACAATTAGTGATGCTCTATGCATTGGTGATACCTTTCCCACCGAAGATGGAGTTGACTTCTACCTTTTGAGGTGCTAAGAGGAGAAATACAAAACAACAAGAGCCTTGAGTGATTCCTGAGGAAACATACTTTTTGCAGGGAGCTATTTGGTTAAGGGGTACTATTACGAGCTAGTGGAAGGTGCCGAGCATATCTATTACGTGCCTAATAGTCAATCAAAAGCGCTTCTGCCATCACACTTGGTTAGATCGATCAAGATACCCTTGGAACCCTTAGAAGGAGAGCCATATAATTTCAAAATTGCTAGAGAGGTATACAAAAATGTGTACAATAGTATGCCAATAGTGATATAGGTTTCTTCCCAAGTAACTTGTAGAAGTACAAACAATTTGATTCAAAGTACCATGCAACTATTCCACAACTGGTTTTTGTAGGAGCCTATCATTGGTTTCAAAAATTCTTATAGGACAGTCCAAACAAGCACTTGTAAACATTTTTGTGTACTTGAGTAGCAAAAATAGCATTTCAATACTTGAACACAAAGTACCAATCTGCCAGCTTAAAGTACCTTACAGGTAGATCACAAGCACTTCTAAAAGTTTGTCTACCAGCCCAAAATACCTTTAAGGTAGTCCTTAGGTGGTTTCTGTATGTTAAGATATGTAGGTAACAAGCACTTGTAAAACTTTTTGCATGCCATCCCAAAGTACCTCATATGTACTTTATAGGTCTATCAGCACAAAGTACTTTAAAGAAAGTCTACAGGTGGTTTCTGTAGGAAATTGTCTGTGAAATTATGAAGGAAAGAGGCACATCTAAAAGTTTTTGGTATGCCAGCCCAAAGTACCTTATAGGTAGTCCTCAGGTGGTTTCTGTAGGAAACTATCTATTAAAATATGTAGGAAGCAAGCACTTGAAAAAGTTTCGTTCTGCCAGTTCAAAGTACCTTATAGGTAGTTCACATGTGGAAATTGTCTTAAACTATGTAGGAAACAAGGACTTGTAAAAGTTTTTGTATGCCAGCCCAAAGTACCTTATAGGTAGTCCTCAGTGGTTTCTGCACATAACAATCTGTTAAGTTTTTATATGCCAACCCAAAGTACCTTACAGGTAGTCCATAGGTGGTTTCTGTAGGAAACTCTCTTAAACTGGGAAACAATAACAGAATAAAAAAAATAACACTTCAATGCTAGGACACTTCAACAATATTAAACTACTTCAATCTGAAAAATAACATTTCAATGCTGGCACACAAAGACAACGCATCCAACCAAAAGGAATATATTACATCTTCATCAATTTGAAATCAAGTCATTACATGAGTTACAATGGCAATCAAAATGAAGCCAAAAAATTGGTTTCCACATGGAAAGTAGCATATAAATGTACAAGGTTCTGCCCCGAGTTTAGTTTAGTTACAAAAGGTACATAAAGGATCTGTCATCCAAAAAAAAGCAAGGGATGTCATCGTCGCTTGCACTCTGTGGGCATGAGTTGCGGCCCACACTCGGGCGGTTCACTATGTGTAAAACTACCATATCACGTGTGTTCAAGACATGTTTGTAAAACCCCTTGTTTGTGAATTTTGTTAAGAATATAATGTACCCTTTTCTTTTAAAGTATGTAAGTTTCTTTCAAATTTGAAAGAATAATGCCCTTATGTATATATATTTATGTAAGTTTCAAGAGCTTTAAATACCCTTCTGTTGAACTCACGTGATAGGTTACATTTTTATTAGGTGACCTCCCCGGCGGCCCACATAAGTACGCATCATACGATATCTTTTCAAACCCTTTTGCAATTGCTGTGAATACATACTTGTCGTCATCAGTAGGTTTTGATTAGTTGAATGTGTTCGCAAGGCACGACGACCTGTAGCGTGCTGCCACCCTTCCAGCCAGGCCTTTAGGTCTTTTGACAAGTATTGGCTGGAGTGGTGCTCAATACCAGGCACTCTGATGTAAGTACCACGTGGATTATAATGACATTTATAGGAACCGTTGTCAATTAAAAGGACATTGCATGTATCATATCGCTGCAACTTCGCCAAAAAATTCTGCAATACCTTGAAAAATGTTGGTCTTCCACCACCAAAACAGTATAACTGACCACATCACATAACTGTTGTCCAGCCCATCTACTAATATATCTGTGAACCTGGGGAAAACATCTTCGAATTCTTGATCCCACTCTGCTGAGCATTACATTGATCCATATGTAAGCATTTGCCCATGTCACAGTCCATGCAATAAAATCCTGTGCATCTTTCGGAACAAACAAGTACCTGCCATCTGCCTCCTCATGCTTGACAAATGATGTAGCCTCAATATTGGGGACAAAAAAAGGGTCATACTGATCATGTGTACATGTAAGACAAAGTCCACCATTAAGACCTAATATGAGGGATGGTCGGGTTGGATCATCATATGGCAAGAGGAGATAGCTAGGGGAATGTCCTTTGGGGGATCTTTGATGATGATGATTTCCTCGATGGGTAGCTTGAGGGTCCCTTTTTCCTTTGGATTCTCTGTAAAAGACAACATTCAACATTGAAAAATAAACACAAGGCAATATTTGACATAAAAGCAACAAAAACATAGAGGCCGACAAAAACATAGACATTGCGCTTATGAAACATAAAAGCAACAAAAACATAGAGGCCGACAACAAAGTTTCTTTTGCATTCAAAATCAAGAATCACAAATTCTTGTATTACAATTGAAGAGTCACAATTTCTTGCAAACTCGAGGCTTGGGGGGGTGGGAAACATTAGAAGGATTGCGGAGGGGAGTACTCTTTTTGGGAGTCTTCTTCACGGCAGGAGGCGATATGGGTGCTTCCCTCTGTCCCATATATCCATCTACATGTTGAGCATGATGCTTTGAACGTGTGGACATCAAAGGTCTATTCTTTTTGGAAGGTCCACCTATGTCATAAACAATACATCAGCCCCATGCAGACATTGCTTAGAAGTTGACAAAGTCCAATACCATTACCACTTACCATCGCCGTTTTTCTTGTGCTTCTTTGACACCTTCACCATGTCACTCAGAAAGATGGGAGAATCTGGATTCTTATCACCATCTGCTACCATGTGTTGTACTGCATCCACTCCCTCTTGTGCTATTGCCTCCGCATTGTCAATCGTTGCAACTTCCTTTGGACTTCTTTTGCTTGGTTGTGGCTCAACTGGTGTTGTCCTTACAAGGAGGTCTACCTTCACAGCTGGAGCACCATCACTGGAGTCCACACTTTGGGCTTCAGGATTAGCTTGTAGCACAACCTTTGGCATGTCGTCTTGTAGCAGCGCCACACAAGGAATATGGCAAGAACCTACAAGCACATCAGTGAAGTTAGCGCTTGTGCAATCACCAGATACTTGAAGGCAACCTTAATAGTTCTTGGATTTATATGAGATTTGGAGCAACGGCAACCAACCTATATGCAGGAGAATTGATTTAAGTGAGTCTGGAATACTCCTCTTGCAAGAGGCGTGTGCACATACCGTCTCTGATCCAAGCTAACAGAGATGGATTTCCAAGAAACCTCTAAGGTAGTGACATATACCATGGAAAGTAGAAAAGTACCTTGGGCACTACAACCATAGCAAAAGAAAAGTACCATAATAGGAAATGATGCCATGAAAAAAACACTACCATGATCAAAAGAAGTACCATGACAGGCATTTTGGCCATTACATGATACCTGGAAAAATAGCCATGACCCCTGCACCTGTCATGGTAGAAAAAACTACCATGAAAAGTACCATAATGACAGACAAACTTCCATGGAAAAAACAAACACCCATAGCAAAAAAAACCACCATGGAAAAGTACTTGATCAATGTCACCATAACAAAAAGAGAGCCATGTTAAAAGAAACTACAATGCCGAGTACCTTGGGCACTATTACCATGATAGATCAAACATGAGTGCAAAACCAAAGTATGAAAAAAAAAAACTACCATATAAATTACCTTGGATTCTACCACCTAACACAAAAATAGCCATGTCACAAAAGAACCCCACAATAGAAAAAACTACATTGTCAGGTAGGTTGGGCACTTAGCACCATAACAAAAATAACTGGCATGACAAAAACAACCACCTAAATAGAAGAGAGTGCCATGTCAAGTACCTAGGGCATTACCACATAAACAAAAATAACTGGCATGACAAAAACAACCACCTAAATAGAAGAGAGTACCATGTCAAGTACCTATGGCATTACCACATAAACAAAAATCCTGCCTTGACTTGGTCGACACATACCTTGAGACAATCCACCTCATCTCTTATGTTTGAGCTGATTGCATTGGCCTCAAGAGTTTTGAGTGCACTAGTTAGAGCATTCATCTTGCCTTCAATCACCAAAAAATCACAGTATCGACAATTCCCTTCATGCTGGACCGCAATATTTGGAGCTCCTACAATTGCCCCTGAAGCACTGCCACGGCTGAAGATGTCCCTTGTATCTTCCACATATTTTGGTCCCTGTCTTGTAGCTCTACTCTCACATTATCCAATGGTGTGTTCAAAACCTTTAATGCATCCCTTTTTGCATCCAAAATCTACTCCACCTGTACTTTTACTTGTTGGCTTATGAAGGAGGCAATAACTAGAGAAGTGCTTCCAGAAAAGAGAGCATCTTGTCCACTTTTCTGACTTGGCTCGACATTGTCAAGACAAAGGGGCTGAAGTGATGTCCCCTCATTGATCTCCAACCAATTCTTTACTTTCTTGTCAATGCCACACCCGGAAGCTTCTTGCAATGGTCCAAAACCTGTTCATAAAAAGTACCCCATGCAACCTTTTGACCTGCAAGATCTTTCCATGAGCAGCTAGGCACCACTCGTACACAAACAACATTGCAAACTTGTGTGTGATCTCTTTGCTGGCTGGCATGCTTTGGTAGACTTTGTGAAATAGTAACCTACATTCATCTACAAACTCAGGTTGCATCATATGTAGAAAGATTTTAGAGCCCTTCTCCCTTTTCTTCATGAAGACCGACAACCAATCCTGATCTATCACATCAGCCTCACCAAGGTGCTGGTAGAGCTTGACCTCCAAGCTTAAGCCATACTCCTCATGCAACTCCTCTCGTGTTTAGCCTCACCAAGGTGCTGGTAGAGCTTGACCTCCAAGCTTAAGCCATACTCCTCATGCAACTCCTCTTGTGTTTAGCAGAATCAAGTTTGCTTGGAGTACTGAATCTTCCAGGAAGATCTTGTTGCAAAACCACATTTGATAGAGCAAAAAAACATAAAAAAACATTGAAAAGAACATTTCTACAATTGAAGAGAGAGAGTTGATATGTACCAATGCTTTTGTCGCCGATAGTTTCAGACTTTATGCCCAATGTTGCGGAGCGCCTAGGCTCTACTAGATGAAAGCACGCTAGCTGAGCTGCCATGGTACACTTTTGCGGTGGAGTCTTTATATCATTGTACAAACAAAAAAATAGAATCCGTGATTCACAATGTCCTCAAGCAAACACATTTCTCAACTGCAACAAAAAAGAGAGAGGGGGAGAGTGAGAGAGAGAGGGGGGGGGGATTACAGTACCCGGTGAAGATTGAGGTCACACAGAGAGGGCAGGCGTCCGTAGTTGCATCTGTAATTCTTCCTCACTCTGTTCACACAGGGTGCATGAAGATGGAGTAGCATGTGGGTAGCTTCTTACTGTGTAGATTGGCATGCAGCAAAAGTCATAGTCACCCTCTACCCGTAAACGATGTTCAAAAAATGATGACATTCTTGAAGTGGCGGCATTTTCCATTTCTTGCAATTTTCCACGTCCCTGATAAATTATTTGAAGGGAACAAATAAAACCTGAGAACTACTTTAAAAACCACCTAGAAAAGCTCTTAAAATTGACCACCCTTTCATGATTTCAGCTGAATAGACTAAGCACTTTTTAACCAAAACAAGAGTGACGACTGCAGTAAATTGAGAGATAGAGGAATGGAGGCCAACATAAAATTCTCATTTCTATTCAAAAAGCAAGAATCAAAGATTTTGTCATTACAAGAGAGTGCATACACGAAGTGTCTTCAATGTCACAATTTTTTGCAAACACGAGGCTTTGGGGGGTGGGAAATAATATTGGGATGCTGGAGGGGAGTACTTTTTTTGGGGGACTTCTTCCCAAGAGGTGGTGACTTTGGAACTTCCTCACTCATCGATTTTCCATCTCCGCGTAAAACCAAAACCCAAGCAACTTACACCGCTGTGAGCATGAACATGAGCTATAGAGATAAAACTATTAATGAGGTTAACCCTACAAACTTCCTCTACTTACTGAGATGCTTTTCCTGAACAATCCATGAGTAAAAGAGGTCTCACCACCATTCTCTTCCTCAGCCTTGTTACTTTGTTGCTTTGAGTGGTTCATCTCTGACGCTCGTGTATTTTTGGACTGTCCAGCTGCAACATAAAGAGACACATCAATAAAAATCATTCAATGCATGTAGGGATCCAAGTCCTAGATAGTCAAAACAACTTAGCATTAGCATGTTTCTTTCGCTTCCTTGACTTCTTCACCATCACTAAGGAAGACAAGGGAACCTAGATCTACATCACCATGCATCATGTGTTGCACCACTTCCACCCCCTCTTGCGCTACAGAATCTGTCATTTTAATATCAACATCTTCCATTGGTTTAGTTTCCTTTGGTTCTGGTTCACCTACTTTCTATTGAGAGGGCTCCACCTTAGCAGCTGGGGTTTTGTCAATTGCCACATGCGAGCCTTCCTTGCAAGCCAAATTTTTGTCACTTGCCAAGGATGAGCCTTCCCTGCCACCTAGAGTTGACTGATCATCAAATTGCATGTCTGTGTCTATGGTGTGGGCATCCGGAGTTGGAACAACATTCAGGTTTGGCACCTCAGCTGGTAATGTTGCCACATATGGCATATGATTGGAACCTGCAACTACACCATAGAAGTTGTAGCTGGTGTAATCCAAAAAAGTTTCTTACATTCTTAAAAAACTCTATTAATCTCGATAGACATGGAGAATAGAAAAACAACGATTATGCACACACATCAACTTTGCTGATTCCGAAATACTCTGCTTACAGGAAGGGTTGGCACATTCTTTCTCTGACCCAACCCATCCATCAAAACACAGAGCATGGCATGCATTGCCACATGCTAGTGTATACACACACATTACTTTGGAAGCCACAAAACCTAAACCACATGTAGCACATGCTCCTGGAACAGTCACTTTGGTCTGTCAGTGACTCCCATGCTTTCCGGCTATTGGTTGAAGCAACATTGAGTCACCTCTCTTCACTTGATCTAGCAAGCTCTCATAGAATGGGACTTGAGTAGCACATGTAGCTTTTGATGATTCCAGCTTAATTAGTTCTTTATGCACCACACTTGTTGACAAGTAAATATTAGTCCATGTCAAAAAACTACCAAGGATACACTCTAAGTTACCTACTATGAGAGTACCAAGGACAAGCTCAGAGTACCAATCATAAGAACTTACCAAGCACATACGAAAGGCACTTTGAAACAAAATCATATGTACTTTTCCATCATGGTACAAACACATGCATGGTACTTAGAAAAAAAAAGACATGTACTTTCACAATGTACAAACACATGCATGGTACTTTGGAAACAGGGCAAATGTACTTTCAAAGCATCGACCTATGAAAGGTACCTTGAAAGATAAAGGCATACATTTTGTCAATGTACCTATGATAGGTACTATAAACTCTACCAAGTAATACAACAGTATGTACAAAGTCCCTATGTGGGTACTCTTGGTTGTACCTTGAATTTGAACTACCATATAAAAAGCTACCATGTTACTTGGCCTCAGTTAAAGTACCTTTAATCCTGGTCTAATGGAGGACTTTGTGATTTCCACCACCATTTCTAAGATTTGTGATCCACTGGTCAATAAACTTGCATTGGTACTTACAAAAAGTACCATGATCTACTCAATCACAGTCAAATGTTGGATTTTGACAGTTCTACCTATTTGCTACCATTCATAAGCTCTAGAGCACCAACAATGCCTCATTAGTAACTACAAAAAGTACCATGGTGCATGTAAACAAAATCACATGGTGAAATTTGAGAGTTCTGCCTCGTTTTTACCATCTCTAGGCTTTGTGAAGCACCCATACGGATCCATTGGTACTTATATAAAGTACCATGACATATTTAATCCTTGTTAAATGGTGGAGTTTGTGTAGTTCTATCTACTTGTGCCTTGTTAAGTACCCAAAAAACTCCATTGGAACTTGTAGAAAGTACCATGCAAAACATAATCAGAGTCAGGTGTTGAATCTTGAGAGTTGTACTTATATCCCAAAACTCTATGAACCACTTAGAAAGTTCACATGGTACTTACATTGTACTTAAAAACCTAAATGCAAGGTTTAGTTTTACATTGCATACCTCTATACGATCAACATTGTCTCTAATCTTTGAGTTGCTTACATCAGCCCCTATAGCTATCAATGCACTTGAGAGAGCAATGATCTTTGCCGCTCAATTAACATCAGCTTAGAATTAGATGCACCACATGCTCCTCCCTCCATGCTATCACTCAATCAATTTCCCTTGAAGAATTGCTACAACAACTGAAGATGTTCCCTCTATCTTCCACATGCTTTGAATTTTCTATTGTAGCTGCACTTGGGATTCATTTAATGTGCTTTTCACACTCCCCGGTGTACTCTTTCTTGCAGCCAACATATGCTCCACTTTTGCCATGATTTGGAGATTAACAGAGGTGCAATTCAACAATGAGTGACGGCCCAAACTGCAGGAAATAGAAGTTATCCCCCCATGGTCAATGAGAGCCTTTGGAGTGGATTGTGTGGTACGAGCCACATGCTGACCATTCTCATTGCAGTCAGTCCAATTCTTGAGCTTTTTGTCGATCCTGACCGGGAGCTACTTGCAGTGATTTAGGACATGTTCACCAAAAACAGCCCATGCAACCTTCCACTGACCCGTTGGACTTTGCATGGCAACTGGGCATCTCTCGTATACAAACAAGGTTGGAAACTTTTGTGTGATTTCTTTGTTGGTTGGTATGGCTTGATATTCTTTGTGAAACAATAACCTACATTCTTTTGCATATTCAGGATGCACCATATGCAAGAAGATCCTGGAACCCTTCTCCCTTTTCTTTGGGAAGACTCCCAGCCAATCCTCTTCTTTCACATCCTCATCAGAAAAATGTTGGTACAGCTTGCCTTCCAAACTTAGACCGTACTCCTCGTGTAGGTCATGTCGGGTTTGCTTGGGATATTGAGCCTTTCAAGATGCTACTATTGAGCACAAAAATTCAGAGGGAAGGGGATTAGTCAAAACACTTCCACTGCCATGTAAAACTATGCATTCAATGTAATAAAATCAATAAAATGTGGACATGGGAAAAATAGTAGCAAACATTTAACATCTAATTTTTTACCAAAAAGTACTAATTTAACAAATTCATAGAAGGGAATGGGTGATTACCATTGCTCTTATCAAAGGCAAGAAAGGTGTCCTTTGATGACAAACTTGCACCACTCTTGGGCCGTTTTCTACTGCTGGAATGCAAGCTGGTGGATAACACCTCAACCGGTGATTTGTTTGGTAAGGTGCACTTTCATGGTGGTGTCTTCATTTCTGGTGTCCCAATAAAAAAACTATCAAATCTCATTCAACAATGAATGCAATAACCTCAACGTAGAGAGAGAGAGAGAGAGAGAGAGAGAGAGAGAGAGAGACATTTCATTATCATCCATAAAGGTCAGATATGACCCATGGGACCAAAACAAACATTACATCTAGTTTTTCGGGGTGAAGGTATTAGATACATACCAGTTAGGGACTGAGGGTCCATCTACGGGTGAAAGGAAAACGAAAAGAACAAAAACAAAACATAAGGAGGGTCAGGTGGAGGTGGAGCTGGCTTGGGAGTTTGGAACTCCTGGATGATGGCTTTATCACCATGGTAGACTGTCCATTTACCTTGTTTACGAGCTTCATTCATCTTCTTAAGCTCGTTTGCCTTAAGCTTGAGTTGACTTGTGGTCAATTCTTCTACGATCCAAATCTTTGTCCCCTTGAGGCGATAGGATTGATGTAGCAGCCTCGTCTATTATTCTTTGTTTTTGAAAGTGAGGATGCATTGACCAAGTGGCACATTCCTATGTGTATCATTGATCCAAGAGATAGTGTCAGGCTTGATGTTGACTTGTTGAAGAATGTCATTGGGCTTGGTGATGGCTTCTTTGAGGGTGTCCTCCTTAGTGCACCATGGTGAGCAAAGCCCTCCAATCCAAATTTTGAGGCCAAGGGCTTCTTGTAGCCGGAATTCTTGTAAGGTTGCTTGTATTCTGCTATCAATCTTCTTATGTATTGCTTCGTGGTCTTCTTTTTTAGCTGTCTTGACAGTCTCAGTGAGAGAAGCTTTGACTTCGTGTGTTTTTGCAAGAAAACTTTTGCTCTCCTTTGCCTTTGTCTTGAGTATACTCAAGCGTTCTTTGAGTTGAGCATTCTCTAGAAGAAGTTGTTGGATCTAAGCCTCTAGGGCCATGAGCCTTGCATCTTGGTGAGTGGTGGGGTCTTTCTGGGGTGCAGTTGCCGCTGCAACAACACTCTTGCATGCACTAGAAATTGGTGTGTTGAAGGTGGACATTGGAATTTTTGATCCTACAAGGAGTCCAAAATCCTTGTTGTGGAGCCTCCATAGAGCAAGGAAATCCAAAATATTTGTTATGAAGGCTCCACAAAGCAAGGGAAACGTTGTCCTCTTTGGTTGGTTGTGCTTGTTTTTTGGGTAAAGCTGTGGGAGTAGAGTCTTTTGAGTTTGAGATAGGCCTGAAGATGCAACCCGTCAATAGATGTTATGTAGAGTGGTCTACACCTTTGAAGCAAGGCCAAGCCTATGGATCGTCACAAAAAAGAATCCTTGATTGATGAAGGAGGGCCAAGCATGCAGTTATTTGTCTAGTTGAGAGCAAGAGAGAGCTAGGAGACATCTCCACAATGCTGCTTGCCTTGCTCTTGCACGCCCTTGTCATGCACACTTGAGGATAGGGAGCTCCAACAGTGTTGTCTACACTTTTACGTGCTACTTGTGCACAACCCTGTCTTGGCACCCTGTGTGAAATTGCAATGTTCATCAGCCCATAGAGGGCTCTGGGGTCTTCAAGAGGCGCTCCCGTTTAAACAGTTTTTGCCCCATGCAACACTACCATGACAACTCCATCCAAAGGCAGGTCAAGAGGGCAAACAAGCTCCATGTCAGATCTCATTCTGTGATAGTGGGTGGCCTTGAGGGCTTAACGCCCCTCCACAGGCCCGCACTTGAGCCTGGAAGGGACAGAGGTTGTAGATCTAGGGTTTTGCGAGAGAGAGAGAGAGAGAGAGAGAGAGAGAGAGAGAGAGAGAGAGAGAGAGAGAGAGAGAGAGAGAGAGAGAGACAGAGAGAGACAGAGAGAGAGAGAGAGAGAGAGAGAGAGAGAGAGAGAGAGAGAGAGAGAGAGAGAGAGAGAGAGAGAGAAGAAGAAGAAGAAGAAAATCTAGCAGTTCAACAGTCTAGAACTGCAAGGAAATTTGACCCAACAGAGATGAGCAAGCATTAGCAGGGGGGAGAGAGAGAGAGAGAGAGAGAGAGAGAGAGAGAGAGAGAGAGAGAGAGAGAGAGAGAGAGAGAGAGAGAGAGAGAGAGAGAGAGAGAGAGAGAGAGAGAGAGAGAGAGAGCTCACTACCTTGAGGAAGAAATGGTTGTCAACAATCTTGTGGCACTAGTGGCACATCACAACAACAGACAGTGAGCTCTGAAAGATTTTCAAGCAGGAGCAATCAATGCAACACAACCTTGGCGTGTGCCAGCATTGAGCAGATTACCTTTTGCTGCATGCTTGCATTTCAAAAAATGATGAAATCTTGAAGTGATGTTTTCAAATCTTGGTACCTTCTTAATTGACTTATACTAGACCCTCACACAAGATGCAAGTACCAAAGTGATCCACCAATTTTTCCCCAAGACCTGACCACCTTTTCATGCTTTCACCCAATGCTTTGATTGGTATTTATGCCGAATGTGATGAACTTTAGAGGACAAAAAAAGGTCGAGGAGCTTTTAAAATGGTTTGATAGAATTGAATACCAAATGTTTTGCTTAACAATGCTTCAGTAATGTGATGCACTTTATACAACACAAAAAATGATTGAGGAGCTTCTAGTCTGGGATGTTCTCTCTTAAATATTGTGAATGTCATCTCTTGCAGTACTTTGATTGTGGTATAAGCCCAACATGGTAGTGGCACAGAAGCTTGACTTGTTTTAATTTTATCAAAGACAAATGTTGTATTTGGCAATGCTTTGATATGTATGTCAAATGTTATGCTTGGCAATGCCTTAGCTGGTATACATGCCAAATGTGGTGCCATTATGAAAGCAATAGTAAGTAGCAATCTTTGGTTAAATGTAAGCCATTTGGGGGAGGGTAGGCCGCCTGCCACAAAGTGGTTGTCCATAAGGGAGAAGAGATGGATTCTCATTGGATAAAATAGGGCATAATGTAAATGTGGGGGAAAAAGAAAGAGGAGAGCATGGTGAGCAACGGCCAGCGATGGGAAGCCACTCAGGGTCTTGCGTTGGGCTGTGGGAGGCCTGGCAGATGTTGTTCACAAAAGATCATGAATAGAGGATGGTGTCCCTTTTTGGTCTAGATTGTAGAGAATTTGGTGCCTCTACAAAAGCTGCATATCACATCATCATCCCCTTTTTCCACGCCACATCAGTCACATCGCCATGATTGTTGTAGGGAAAAGGGGGGCTGTAAGAAATGGAACGGATATAGTGTGTGTAGAAGGAAGAGGTAGGAAGGAGAGGGCTTGGAGAGGGTACACAATCTCTCTCTCTCTCATTCTTATTGGAAGGCCTCAACTCTCAAAGCTTTGCTCTAATACCCAAGAGCTATTAATGAAGGGGAAGAATGACAAGGAGCGAGAGAAGGAAATCTAAAGCGCTCTCTCTCTCTCTCTCTCTCTCTCTCTCTCTCTCTCTCTCTCTCTCTCTCTCTCTCTCTCTCTCTCTCTCTCTCTCTCTCTCTCTCTCTCTCTCTCTCTCCCATTCTTATTGGAAAGCCTTAGCTCTCAAAGCTTTTCTCTAATACCCAAGAGCTATTATAGAAGGGGAAGAACGACAAGGAGCAAGAGAAGGAAATCTAAAGCTCTCTCTCTCTCTCTCTCTCTCTCTCTCTCTCTCTCTCTCTCTCTCCTCTCTCTCTCTCTCTCTCTCTCTCTCTCTCTCTCTCTCTCTCTCTCTCTCTCTCTCTCTCTCTCTCTCTCTCACTCACACACACACACATTGAAGAGCCTTATCTCTCAAAGCTTTTCTCTAATACCTAAGAGCTATTACATAAGGGGAAGAATGAAAAGGAGTGATAGAGGGAAATCTAAATCTCTCTTGCTCTCTCACCATGGATTAAGAGGGCTCTCTCTCGGCACTAATGGGAACATCAAGGATGGCATGAAGCAAGAGATATGTGTGTGGAGAAGGGGATACAAATAAGGAGAAGGAGTAAGGACAAGGAGGAAAAATCAGGATGCTGTGTGTGTGTGTGTGTGTGTGTGTGTGTGTGTGTGTGTGTGTGTGTGTGTGTGTGTGTGTGTGTGTGTGTGTGTGTGTGTGTGTGTGTGTGTGTGTGTGTGTGTGTGTGTGTGTGTGTGTGTGTGTGTGTGTGTTTGAGGTTGTTCTAGCTTGCACTTCTTGAGGTTCAAATGACCACCTTCTTCATCAAGCCTTTGAAAACACAATTGCAGCTTTGACAGGTGCTCCTCTCTAGAGCTATAGCAACCAATATAATCCATAAACACCTTCATAAACTTTACCAAATATAGCCCAAATACATTGTTCATCTAGTCATGAAACGTAACATATACATTCACCAACCTGAATGGCATCCTGCACTAGGCAAAACATCCCTATGGAGAAATGAACATCATCTTTAGCTGGTATTTAAATGGAATTCCTATTTGGAAGTACCTTGAAAATCCATTCATAATTGAGTACCTTTCATGGCTTTAAGATCTTGTCCTAGAACAACAATGGGTGGTGATTTTTCTTGGTTGCAGCATTTAGTGGCTTGTAGTCGATTCACACTCTCCACTTCCAATTCTTCTTAGGAGTGAGAACCACTAGGGAAACCCACTCCAACTCTTTCACTAGATAGATGATTCTTGCATCCAATAGGTTGTTGATCTCCTGCAAAAGGGATTCTTTTTTAATATCCCCTAGCCTTCTCAACTTCTACACCCTCGGCTTGTACCTCTCAGAGTACAATTTTGTTCTCTACACACTTTGCCCCTTGAAAATCTGCAAAAAAATTGGGATAGGAGGCACACAACTAAACATAGCTATCCTTCTCTTGCTTGTTCAAATCCTCACTCAACATTATGTCTATTTCCTCCACATTTATGCCATGAGTATGCGGTTGCATATTCTTTTCTACACGAGAGTCCTCTAGGGTGACACCAAACAGATGAACATCAATCTTTAGCATGTTGACTTTTCTCTCTTCCTCATCAATATTAGTGTATCCTTCATTACATTCCATCTGGGTTTCATATTCATAGCTTGTCGTTGTGTCATCTTCATCTCTTGTAGCCATAGGATGAAAATAGATCTCCTTGGTCTTTAGGTCCAACACTATTTATATCCCTTTCTCTTTTTCTGGCAAGGTAAACACCCTGATCCCCCAATCATGTTTGGACGTTGAATGCAAGTAGCCACAACCTCCCTAAGATAATAGGGTAAGCATTGTCTCCTACTTTCATCACAAAGAAGTCAATTAGGCACTCTATGCCCATGACCTTCACTCTCACATCCTGGGCCATGCCGAAACACCTTGCTTTAGCATGGATGGCCATTCTCATGCACACATTTGATTTGGCAATTGCCTTGATAGCTGTTTCCCTCATAGCTACTTCTGCCATGGCACATACATGTGCTCCACTATCTATATAAGCATGCACCTGCATCCTCTTTGCAATGACAACATACACGAGAGGAAGGACATCGATTGGACTTCCTACCCTTAAGGCCATATTTTGCACCGCATGCACATTGCTTTAACTCTTGGCAACCTTGTGCTAGTACTTGTGGAACACTACTTTCTTAGCTTGGGATTCAAAGAAAACAACTGTCCAAAAGTAATATTAGCTTTTTGATTCTGTACATCACTCACCAAGTTGTACTCGGGGTGACCATGTCCTAGCTAAAAGTCTGTTTGTTTGATCTTAAGGCGCCTTCTCCTCTTACTAGCTTTTGGCTGCTCTTTACCCTCATATACTTTATCCTTGCCCTTGTGAGCTCTAGTCTCCTACTCAATTTCTATTTCCCTTTCACCTCTCGCCCTTTTGTTAGCTAGAACCTCCACATCCTGTTTGTCCACTCCAATGAATTTGACTCTAGGGACTTCACCACCGTCTGGCAGAGTTGGTGGCATATGGTTCTCAATTTTGTGCTCTCTTTGGCCATTAAATTGTCCTTGAACTCTTCCTCTACCAAATAGCGGGTACATACATCCTCTCTCTCTCTAGGTGGATGTGGGCAGTCCAATGCATAAGGAACCTCTTCTCAACAATTGTTACACCTACCCGACAATGGCCTAGCCCTGCCTCTTGCTCCTCTTGGGTGTCCCATATCCATCATGCTGAGCTGCAATTCTTGCATTTGCTCATACAAATCTTGCATTGTTCGCAATTTTGTGGAACAACCGCTATGCCACAATTCCCATGATTCTCCTCTTGAACAATGTCATGGGGAGTCAGCGGTTGGATAGTAGGAACCACCACCTTGTAGCCTGACACGCCCTGCTCAATCTTCTCTTTAATCCCTCTTCCCCGTGCGATTGCCATTGCACCATTGTAATTATTTGGACTTTTGAAGTCAACCTTTCCTCTCACTTTAGGCTGCAGACATGCCATGAACTTGTCCAACAACTTAAAGTATTCACCATTAGACAGCTGCATGGCTACCGCAAAACAATCTAAACAAAAATTGAAACCCTCACTTACATCTTGCTTGAGAGATTTAAGCTTTGCATTCATCTCGACTGGGGTTGCCTCCTTAAGGAAATCGTGCACAAATTGAGCAAAAACTGTGCTCGTAGATTTGGCCAAGCATGCTTTGTCTCACCTTCCAAAGCTTCATACCATACATTAGATTTACCATGCATCACCAATGAAAATTTTTTCATCTTGCTATCCTCATTTGACATGCTCAGTGATAGCATACACAACTCAAAATTGGCAATCCACTCATTTGGATTCCCTTCACCAATGAAAATCGATCCATAGCTTCATGACTCCATGCTTACCAATGCAAAAAATTACACCTTCTCCACAAACTAGGAGCAATCAATGTGCTCCTCCATGGGGCCACCAGAAGATGAAGAGGGGGAATGGGGGAACACACCTAAAATACTACACCAGGTGTTGACGAAGGAAATTTGGAATGGCGGCCTCTACACCAAAACAAACTCCATTGCGCCACAAGGGAAATGAGATAAGGGCACCACCTAGTCTTGGAAGCGTGGGCTAGGACCGCTACACAAAGAGAGAGAAAGAGAGAGAGAGAGAGAGAGAGAGAGAGAGAGAGAGAGAGAGATCACTATGAATGAAGCATTGACCTTAGTGTGTGTACAAGGAATGGATGACTTCAAACACTCCCAACACAAATAGCATGTAGATCACATCAAGCACTCTCACACATATATAAAATATTTCTCTTAATTAACATAAGTAAGAGAAGGAGAGGTTACTAGCATGAAACAATTTGCACTCTAGAATGTGCAAGAATAGAGTGAATGAATGAGCTTATGGGCTCATGGTGAGTGATACAAAGACTCAATGGGGCTGAGGGAGGCTTGAAATTACAAAGGGGAAGGCCTCTTTATATAGGAAAGAGAGTGATTAGGAGTGAGGTTAAGATCCAAGTGTAATTTGTACAAATGAAGCTTGATTAGGGACATTCAACCAATGAAGAAGCTCCTTCCAAGTGATTTGTTGACCAATTAGCTCCATCATCACTTGTGTTGTCTTCACTCCTTCCTCCATAGCTTGAGTCCAAGAGCTTCCTTATTTTAAAATGTAAAGAATCTACATAAAATCAATACATATCTACTAATAATTTCTCAATGTGGAAAAGGAAGGGTGTGTGTATGTAAAGGTAGAGGGGGTGGTCTCCACCACAGTTGAAAAAACTAGCGTCCGCCATTTTGGCCATATCTCCTAGACCGTAGATGCAAAAATTATAAAAAAAATATGGCCAGAATCTTCAGCTCGTCAGTTACAACTTTGATGAAGACAACTTTTCTTGGATCGGAGTGGAAGTATTTTTTAAAAATTCAGCAAAATCATGTGTCTGGTTTCTTCCTTTACCAAGTCTTCCACTTGGGTCCCATTTGTTTGAATCATCATATGGCTCCAAAGCCATGATGATATGAGCCACTCATGACCCTTGAATCATGGGTGCATGGATCCACAACCACATCATATCTTTTCTTTTCACATTTACATATTTTCCCTTCCCTTTACCACTAGGTTCTCCCTCTACCTTTCACCTCCGGTGAACTAGTCAAGAAAAAATTCCTATCAAATCATTTTTTTAAAATTTTTCCAAGAGGTTGTTCTCACTCTTTCTTTTATTGTAAACCTCTAGAAGCAAGGAAAACCAACAAAATATAATAAACAGAAATTTGTGATAAGCTCGGATCAGTGTCTCTTAGCTTAGGGCATTCACAACACCCTATCCTCTTAGAAACACCTTCAAAACAACCAACCAACACTAGAAAACCATTTTTTTCACACCAACCTACACACACCCACTTGGAAAGAACACCATTCAACATAGATGCACGCCAACAGCTCGTTCCATCGCTTTTGACACACGAAACACCTTTATCTCACTCTCTTTGCAAACCACCACCAATTTGGGGGGCACATGCACACACACACACACACACACACACACACACACATGCACATTGTCGACACCTCAGACAAAAGCACAAGAGCAGGAGAAAAGAGAGGGGGGAAGGGGACAAAAGCAAAAGAGTAGGAGAAAAGAGAGGGGGGAAGGGACAACACCAAGAGGGGGAAGTGTCTTGATCTTGCTTAGAAGGACACTTTTACAAACATTACAATGCCAAAATAGTGAGCATCATTAAGAAAAATAGCCCCTAGGGATCCTCACTTGGCTGTCACAAATCTTGACTGTGCAAAAAGCCTCAATTTTATTGAAAAAGTGTGTTTAATAGGGGTTTCAACCCATTTTTAACAACTATTCCCTAATTGGTTCACCTTTGTGCTTAATTTAGCAATTTTTGATGAGCTTGGCACCCCTTGGTTGACTTTCCAACTCTCTCTCTCTCTCTCTCTCTCTCTCTCTCTCTCTCTCTCTCTCTCTCTCTCTCTCTCTCTCTCTCTCTCTCTCTCTCTCTCTCTCTCTCTCTCTCTCTCTCTCTCTCTCTCTCTCTCTCTCTCTCTCTCTATGTGTGTGTGTGTGTGTGTGTGTGTGTGTGTGTGTGTGTGTGCACGCGCGCGTGCGCGTGTGCGTGTGCCTCATTCTCATGACCTCGAGGAGGGGGGGCACTAGAGCTAGCGCTAGTGCCATCTAGCCTTCAATTTAAAAGGGGCCCTTAGAGGTTAGGAATAGGCTTCTCTACAAGCCGGCCACACATGTCATCACCTTCCACAAGTCACCGTTTGACTCCTAGCATGCCGTCCAACGACAAGAGTTTCCCGACCATGCCTGGCAGGGCTACCGCTTACGCTACACACAATGCCCACTGGTGCACTCCATGACCAAAGAGGGAGTCATTTCCCCTGTCTCTCCACTTCTCATGCCTCCTAATGGACCATACTCTAGGCTAAATAGCCCAAAAATTTGCCATGTTGCACGATTGCATGTGGGATTATCAATGGCCATGTGGAACTTCTGAGAATACTCACCCTTTGTGAGGGCCCAAAATCACTTATAAGACCTTATAAAAACCACTTTTCCCTTTTGACTTGAAGGCTTTGTCATTCCCTGCTCATTAGCTTGGTCTCCAAGCCGCAAAACCCAGGTCGAAGCCCTCAGTGCCAATCTCAATCCATGAGAACTTGATTGCACTTCCTCCTCATGACGATCGCAAACTGACATCTAAAAAACGAGGAACAATCATCCGGAATTGTCTCTCTAACACAACTGCACCCGACTTTGACCCGACATATCTTGGCCACCATGACTCCAATTGACAAGCCGTCAAACCTGACCAACTTCCATGCTGCATACTATCCTCAAAAATCTTGGCAAGGCTAGGAAATCTCAAGATGGCATGGCTACCAAGGCGATCAACTTTCCCCACAATTGGCCCTTGAAAATTTTTCAATTGTCCATCTGGGCTTCGATTGACAATCCACAAAGACTGTCATGCACCACCCTTGACATCTATCGGCTAACATCAACTTTGACTACTTGTATGCACCTGTCCACTCCATCGAGGATCTACAAAGCCTTCCAAACTTGAACTCCCATACCTTTCACACCGTTGCTCTATTTGAGGAGCCGTCTTTGCTTACTTGTAGAGCATCTCAAACATCACATCCCAATGTACAATCCCAACACTTTGGACACTTCACCCTTCCATCCTAATTTTTGGAGTCTTCTTGGCCTTAAAAACAACATCAAGCATATATTTCATCTCTATCAATTGCCTGCCTAGGACCTTCATACCTTTTATAGCCCTTCGCCATGCACCAGTAGGCACCCATATCATTGCATTGTCCACTTTCCAAAATAGACCAACTTGGGCTGCACCAATGTTTGCTGAGTGAAAGTTAGTAATTTGAAGACAACATGGTATTAACTCAAAATGAGTGCGATTTTGGTAAGATGGAAAATCACTTCCATCTTTGTGTTGTTTACTATTTAGGGTATCGTGTGTCCCAAAACTCAAGGAAGAAGAGTTACATAAACACACTCAAAATTTCCTTTTGATTACAAAGACACGCCCAAAATATTCATCAAAATGTGAGATTTTCTAGCAAATAAGCATAAAGAATGGGCCATAGCTTCCATACACAGGCTTTTTATTTTATAGAAGCTTAAAAAACACCTTTATAACTACCTATGCTAGCTATGTAGCACTTTAGAGGTTACTAAGTTATGTTTTAGGGTGATCTAGTGCTAAGTTCATGAAAATTGGCCAAAAATAGCACGTTTCTCGGGTCGTGTTAGGTTTAAAAATGTTACAGCACTTTAGAAATTCCTTGGCATCTCAAGCAATAATTCTAGTGCTAAGAGCTTGGTTTCAGCAGGACACCTTGATGATCTTGGATACACTACAGTGTCTAGAAATGGTTCTTGGACTAGAAGAAAAGGTACTTGGTCATGCTCACATGCCAAAATTTTGGCTCATTATATTCCTTGTATGTCTCTTCTATGAAATAAAGTCATATCTATGTAGCCAAGCTACCTTCTATCAAGTTGTGGCATAGCCACCTTGGTCATAACAATAAGAAGGGAATGAATCCATTTAAGCATTTTGGCTATATCCATGAGTTAAACTAGTTTGATTTTAGTTTGTGTGAGGATTGTATATATGGGAAAGAAACTAAGCTTACCACATTGCCATTAGATTGAAAGTTAGGGAATCACCTAGATTTAGTACTACACATTGATTTATGTGGACCTATGCCACATAAGTCTCTAGGGGGAATTATATTTTTTGACTTTTATGGATGAATCTACTCACTAGATTTGGGAGTACCTCTTGAAGAGAAAATACAAATCCATCAATGTCTTATAGAAGTTCCTAGCAATGGCATAAAACCAGTCAGGGAAGGAGTTGAAGGGTTTGCACACTGGCCATGGGGAAGAATATGTCCGCACTGAGTTTAAGGACTTATGTTAGAAAATAAGGAATTCAATGGCAATTAACTATGTCATACACACTTACTCAAAATGGATTTGCCAAGCGTATGAACAGGACTATTCAGGAGAGGGTAACTTCTATGCTATCTATGGAAAATTTACCTCAAGAGTTTTAGGGAGAGACTATTATGATAGCGGTGCATATATTTAATAGGTTGCCTAGTACACCATTGAACTATGAGATATGGATAGGCAAGAAGCCTAATTATGATGTATTACATTGGGTGTGAGGCATTCTCACATGTGCCTAAAGATCTTAGAAAGAAGTTGGATCCCAAGTCACATAAATGCATCTTCATTGGATACAGTACAGATGGAGAGATGGGTTATTGTCTCTGGCACCCAAAATTTTGAAGAGTTATTTGTAGCTCACAAGTGATCTTTAATGAATCAAAGATGCACAGACAACTCATGAAAGAGGTTGAGTACCGCAAAGTGAGATTCAAGGATGTAGCCTCAAGTCCAGTCATGCAAACAACTTAGTCTACTAGGAATGTACCTACCACTAGTAGTGCTCTAGAGAGAGCTAGAAATGATCCTAAGAGAGAAAAGTCTAGCAATCAAGTAGCGAGGAGATCTATACGTTCATCTTGTGCCCCTAAGAGGTTTCAACCAGGATTAGACTATCTATAGGTCGCTGACTACGAAGAGCCTACTTGCTACCAAAGAGGCTATTGAGATGGAAGATATCATGAAGTGGGACCAGGCAATGCAATCCCAGAATGGAAAATGAGACTTGGGAACTAGCAAAGTTTCCAAAGGGAAAACAAGCCTTTCCTTGCAAATGGATGTACAAGAAGAAGTACATGGCAGAGGATCCCAAGCCTGTGTATAAGGCTAGATTGGTTGCTAAGGGTTTCAAGCAAAAGAAAGTCATGGATTCTGATGAAATATTTTTTGTAGTGGTCAAGATGACTAGATTGCATCTCATGCTTGGACTAGTAGCCATTGAGGACATGGAATTAGTCCAGATGGATGTGAAGACAATATTTATTCATGGGGATCTTGATGAGGATTCCCTTATGAAACAACCCATAGGGTTTTGAAGTCAAAACATAAGAAGCCTACAAGGGTAGAATAGTGTGTAGACTATGTAAGGCATTGTATGGCCTAGAACAAAGCTCAAGGTAGTGGTACATGAAGTTTGATAAGTACATGTAGTCCCAAGGGTATGAAGGATCCAGGAACCTCGAACCTAAATGATGGTTCACATCATCTTGATACTTTATGTCAATGATATGCTCATTGCTTGGAAGTCTAAAGACGAGATTGCCATTTTAAAAAAATCACTTAACACATACTTGTCTATGAAAGATTTGGGAGATGCGAATCACTTTCTTGGTATGAAAATTAAGCAAGATTGAAAGCGTGGAATATTAGAGTTGTCACAGGTAAAGTATATCCACAATGTCTTGCAACATTTTAATATGTAGGGGAGAGAACTACAATAGTACCCCAATACATGCATCTGCAAAACTTAGCAAGAATGATGCTCCCCAGTCTAATTTTGAGAAAGTAGAAATGGATAAGGTGCCATATTCTTTAGTATGGCAGTCTTATGTACGCCACGGTAGCCACGAGATTGGACATTCCTTTTGCAGTGGGAGTGGTTAGCAAATTTATGGCAACTCTTGGTAGAAATAACTGGGAAGAAGTGAAGCAGATCTTGAGATATTTGAAAGGTACGATAGATAAGTGATTACACTTTGGGAATAGTGATGACTCCATTGTGGATTACAAAGATGCAGATTATGCGTGTTGTGTGGATATTTGAAGATCTATGTCTGGCTATGTTTTCCTATTTCTTAGAGCAATTGTCATGGAGATCATGTCTCCAAGAGTGTATGTCATCTTCCACCACAAAGGCAGAGTATGTGGAAGTTTCTAATGCTAGCAAGGAAGGTGTGTGCCTAGCTCATCTAGTGGGAGATCTTGGCATTACTCAAACACCAGTGTTGCATTGTGATAGTCATATTGTTATTGCATTAGAGAAGAATGCCGGTTTTAACTTCAAGTTAAAACACATAGAAGTTTGTTATCATGTGTTATGCGCCATTTTGTCTAGCAACTGCATTGATCTAATCAAGGTTCATATAGATGACTACCCTGCAATTGCTCTCACAAAGAGCTGACCCACATAGGAGTTTGCACATTGAGATAATGGGTGTAGGGTAAAGCCACTTGGATGCTTCATGGTTGCACAGGTTGTACATACATAGGCCACTTGGGACACATCTGCCTTTAAGTGGGAGATCGTTTGGGTTTGGACCAATTGGCCAGACACCCATCACACTCAATGTACTAGCCTTATCTATTACTTTCATCATATAGAAAAATAAAGAGAGGTGAGGGGATAATCCTCACGTTGAGCTCCACCAGTAGTCTTTGTCTTCTCTTCTTCTCCCTCACACTCTGCACGCACCATGCACTCCACAATGTCCAAAATGAGAGGCATGATAGAGGGATAAATATACCTGTGATAGGTTCTATGAAATTCTACAATACTACCAAAGAAGCACAATAAAAAATGTCACAAATGGAGACTCCCTTTATGAATCCAATAGACCCATAATACATTATTTTTCCTAGTGTCTTGGTACAGTTTGAGCCCACAAGCAGTAGTTTTACTTTTCCAAACCTAGCTCATCTTTCTTTCGGATACACTATGACTACCATGCCTCCTCCAGTGATGAGCATGAAAGAAACTGCATCCCTAACCTCTGTGGTAAATGTTCACCAACACCTGCTTACCTTATGCCTACAACAATGCCCACATTGATACAAGTGTGCAACACCCATTTGTGCATGTCTTGACTAATGCTTATGCATTCCCTAACCACTCGATGTTCCAATTGCTCAAGCCTCATTATCGTATTACCCTGATTTCTATTTGGATGGATCCATGCTAAATTCCACTTCATATTTCATGCCTCAAGTGGTCCCCACACCTTTTTGTAGCACGCCATTTTTTCTAACATCTTTTGGACCCTCGCACGATGCAACATTGTTCTAAGCATGGAGCCTAAGGTGTGTGCCCAAGCCAAGGCCAATGCCAACCTCCATACCTCACGTAGGACTCGGTGCCCCCTACACTACATATACCTTCTCACATAGGTGACTTGGTAGAATTTCCTCAAATCATTGACCAATATATTGTAGAAATGTGAGACGAGAGTGTGTAGAACCCTACTCTCCACTCTGCCTCTGCCCCTTGATATAGGAAACCCACAAGCTTGATTCAGACTAGCCCCTGGCCTCTGGACCTTGGCCTAACATCACTCCCCCTTTTGAGAAGCATTTTCTGCCTCGAAGACGCTTTTGTTTTTGTCCTCAAAAATAAAAGTGGAAAATTTCTTCTTAAGAAGACTAATGTTTTCCCAAGTGGCATCTTCTTCATATCTATATTTTTGCTTGACTAATTCTTGTTGACACACTTGATGACACAAATGTAGATCATGATAGTTAAGAAGGTTCAATGAAATCAACCAAAATTTGTTGGTCAATGACATTTTTGTCCTTACGCAAGTGTTTATGTAAATGACTTACATGAAATACTAGATGAATACAAGAGTGTGTAGGTAATGAGAGTTTGTAGGCCATATCTCCAATTTTCTTGAGTATCTTAAAAGGCCCACCCACAATATCTCATAGATAATTTAGGTGTTGGCCCAATCTTCATGCTTTTTGAATGCTCTAGCACATGTGAAAATACCTCTTCCCCTTTTGTGAAGGTAACTTGCCAATATCTCTCATCAACATAATTTTTGTATGGATCTTGTGCTTGTGGAAGGGAGTGTTGAGATGTCGAGCTCTACACCTTGAGCTGGCATCCACTACGGGTCTTGGCCGCTTACGGCATTTACTCACTGGCGCATTAGGTGACCGACACGGAGGATCTCTGCCAGTGATTCTATAGCTGGAGTACACTTATAGTGCCAGCCTAGTACGCTTCTAGCGAGTTCACACTTAGTGACCGCATGTACATATGTGCTACTTTTCAGCTTAAGCACTTAGTCATTTTGTACTCTCTTTTCTGTAAAGAAGAAGAAGAAGCTTTCCATCTCTGTGTGCTTTGTGTCTTGTCTTGTGTAGCTCTCTTGCATCCTCATTCTTTACATGGTATCAGAGCCTGGTGCAGGCAAGAGAGGCTAAGAGAGCAAGAGCATCACAATCCCTTCGTTTTTCGCACAAGTTTCTGAACAGGTCTCCAAAGTGCAGTATACAGAGATTTACTGTACAAGTACAGTGGTTGTGAAACGCTTGATTGTGGACACTCGTTGAGTGTAGAAAGCGTTACAGGAACCACGATAGCAGGTTCAGCAGATTTGCAGGTTTTTCCAGATTGCAGCTATTTTGTCTTAGTGCTTCAAGATGTCTGACGGTTTCAGTCAGATTGTTACTGAGAAGCTTGAGAAAAATAACTACCCTGCATGGAAGTTCAGAATAACAAATTTCCTAAAAGGAAAAGGTTATTGGGACTATGTAGAAGGAGACAATGAAAAGGAACCAGAGATTCCCGAGGCAAATGCTACAGCAGAACAAAGGAAAGCTTTGAGGGACTGGCAACAAGGCCAGAGCAAAGTGATGTATTGGCTGTCTATGAGCATCACAGATGGCATGATGGGCTATCTACAGGATGCTGAAACCCCCGCCATTGCATGGAGAAACTTAGGCAGAGTGTTCGAGGTGAACACCAAGGCCAGGAAGCTTCAACTAAAGTCGGAGCTAAATCAGGTTAAGAGGAACAACCTCTCAATCAATGATTATGCCTTGAAGATCAAGAGTATCATTGAGGCTCTTGGATCTATTAAAGTCTCAGTGGAAGACGATGACATTGTCCGTGCATGCTTGGATGGTCTAGGAGATGAGTATGTACATTTTAGGTCTTCCATGAATACAAGAGACGACATCCCCGTGTTCCAAGATTTGATTTCTATGCTTATTCTTGAGGAGAAGAACCTTGACACATCTTCTTCTCATGGCAGAAATAATTATGAACAGGCCTTCTATTCTAACTCCAACAGAGGTAGAGGTAGAGGTCGTGGTCGAGGCCCAAGGGGTTGCAGGGGCCAATTTCTGGAAGGTCAATCAAATCAAAACAATACAGGTGGCAGGGGAAACCAGTCTCAAGGCAGGGGGAGTCAAAGAGGTCGTGGTGCAGGATCAAGCAGGCAACAACATACTCCAGAGAGTAGAGAATGTTGGACTTGTGGTGAAAGAGGTCACATGTCACGTAACTGTCCAAAGGGAAAAGCAAGTAGAAAGAGAGAACAGGGCAACTATGCATCTACTAGCAGAGATGCAGATGACAGCAAAAACGAGCGCATGTTTGTTATGCAGCATGTAATGAATACAATGACTGCAGAGAATTCCACCCAAGATGATGTTTGGTATGTGGATTCAGGTGCCTCTAATCACATGACGTCTCGTGGAGAGTGGTTTAGAGATATGCGCAAACCAGATGTGTCAGGCTATGTGCAGACAGGAGATGACACAGCTCACCCCATTGCTCATGTAGGGGACATACCTCTAAATACGAAGAGTGGGAAATCAAAGTACTTAGCAGATGTACTTCATGTCCCAAACATTACAAAGAATCTTGTTTCTGTTGGACAAATGGTTGAGCAGGGTTTGTAGGTTCGCTTCAATCCAAATGGCTGTTATGTAGAAGATTTCCAGAATGGCTGTAAGCTGATCACAGAGGGCAAATGTGTGGGCAGAATTTTTACGCTGAATGTAGACATGCCTGAGGTAAAAGCTGCATTATTTGCACAGGGCACAGGTGTTGTGGCTGATGTTGACATTTGGCACAAACGCATTGGCCATGTCAATGAGCAGAGATTGCGCAGCATCCAATCAAAACAGATTGTAAAAGGTTTGCCCAAATTCAAGGTGGATGGTATGCATAAAGTGTGTGCAGCATGCCAGTTTGGAAAACAGTCAAAGGGCTCATTTCCACATGAGCGCAATGTATGTAAAAGGCCACTTGAGGTGGTGCACACAGATGTTTGGGGTCCAACCGATACTGCAAGTATACATGGTTGCAGGTATTATGTCTCTTTCATTGATGACCATACAAGGAAAGTATGGGTCTACTTCATGCGTAACAAAAGTGAAGTGTTTGGTCACTTTCAAGACTTCAAAGTCATGATTGAGAAGGAGACAGATATGCAAATCAAGACATTGAGGTCAGATGGAGGGGAAGAGTACTTCTCCAATGATTTTTCAGATTTTCTGTGAATGCATGGTATACACAGGCAGTTTACATGCAAATATACTCCACAGCAGAATGGGGTCGCAGAAAGGAAAAACAGGCACATTGCAGAGGTTGCACGTGCATTGATGAATGAGAAGAACATGCCTCATCATTTCTGGGCTGAAGCTGTAAAAACAGCTGTGTACATTATGAACAGGACACCTACAGCTGCGGTGCATGATGTAACACCTGAGGAAAAGTTTAAAGGTACAAAGCCTGATTTGGCACACTTGAAAGTGTTTGGCTGCATAGCTTACGTGCATGTACCAGATGAGTTGCGTAGGAAATTGGATCCTAAAGCAGAGAAATGTATTCTTGTGGGATATTCCCTTGAACAAAAGGGGTACAGGTGCTACAATCCTACTACACGAGAATTACGAGTGAGCAGAGATGTAGTCTTTGATGAGATGAGCAGCTGGTACAGTAATGCACATGGCACTATTGGGGCTGATGTAAAAGATGATGTGGTTGTACAAAATGTGAGGCCATAGTCACAGGTTTTGAGTGGACCACAAGAGTCCTCTTCTCGTGGCTCTGTTGAGAAACCATGGAATGGTAGACTACGTACGCAGGTTACTCCACCAACAGGTACAGGGAATGTATCACGAAAAGGAAAGGAAAAGGTTGATGAACCTCCCTTTATGGTTGATGCATCATCAGGTTTTTCACATGTAGACATGGATTCAGATGGTTCTGAACAAAGTCTTGATGAGGAATTTGGAATTCCGGCTGTCAGGACACCTGGTGTAAGGAAAGTACAAGAAGATGCTAGAGGGCAAAGGAGTGACCAAGGACCGCGCAGATCTAATAGAGTCAGAAATCCAGTTCAGAAATTGACTTATGATGGGTATCTAGCGCATCACCAAGCCTACATGGCTAAGGTGATACAGGATGTGGAGCCCACATGTTTTGAGGATGCAGTTGGAAATGTGCATTGGGATGATGCAATGAATGAAGAGATGGCTGCATTGGAAGCAAATGACACATGGGAGTTGGTGCCATTGCCAAGTGTCAAGAAAGCTATTGGCTGTAAATGGGTGTATAAAACCAAGCATAAGGCTGATGGTAACATTGAGCATCACAAGGCAAGGCTGGTCGCAAAGGGTTATGCACAGACGTATGGCATAGACTATGAGGAGACCTTTGCTCCAGTGGCAAAGATGACGACTGTGAGAGCTGTCATAGCAGTGGCTGCATCTAGAGGATGGATTATGCATCAAATGGATGTAAAGAATGCCTTCTTGAATGGTGAGTTGCAAGAGGAAGTGTATATGGATCAGCCACCTGGTTATGTCGATCCAGGTTACCCAGATTATGTATGCAGACTTCTCAAAGCTTTGTATGGTTTGAAGCAGGGCTCTAGAGCATGGTATGACAGGATTGCCAAGTATTTTGTCAATATTGGTTTTAGGAGAGCTCATGCTGATCATTCACTCTATGTACGTGAGAGTGATGTGGAGATTGTGGTCATTACCATATATGTAGATGACCTTATTATTGTTGGTGACAATGCTATGGAGATTGACCATGTGAAGGGTCTTCTCAAACAGGAGTTTGAAATGAAAGATTTGGGCGAGTTGCGCTACTTTCTTGGCATTGAGGTGATCAGGACTCCAGAGGGTGTATGGCTGTCACAGAGACAATATGCTTTGGACATGTTGTCAAAGTATGGTATGGCTGATTGTAAGCCAATTTCCATTCCCTTGGATGTGAATGCAAAGCTGAGTGCAGAGAAGGGTGATGTTGTTGAGGATGTCAATATGTACAGGAAGATGGTGGGTAGTCTAATCTACTTGACTATCACAAGGCCAGACTTGAGCTACACAATAGGCTTGGAGAGTCAGTTCATGCAGCTTCCGAGGAAGCCACATTTGGATGGAGTACGACGCACACGTAGGTATGTGCAAGGGACTCTTGACTACGCATTGTTCTATGCAGCAGATGCACCATTAGCATTGTATGGGTATACAGATGCAGATTGGGCAGGTAGCATTGTTGATAGGAGATCTACGAGTGGCTTCATGTTCTCTTTTGGGAGTGCTGCTGTTACTTGGAGCAGCAAAAAGCAGCCTACGGTTGCTTTATCCAGCACAGAGGCCGAGTACAGAGGTGCAGCAGTTGCGGCGTGCGAGGTAGCTTGGCTACGCACATTACTTGAGGACTTGGGAGTGCAGGTGGACCAGCAGATTGTCATTCATTGTGACAACCTCAGCAGCATGCAGTTGGCTAGGAACCCAGTGTTCCATGCTAGGACCAAACACATAGAGGTCCATTACCACTACGTTCGAGAGCGAGTGTTGGCGGGCGACATCGACTTGGTCTACGTCAGCATAGAGGAGCAGATAGCGGATATCTTTACCAAGGCCCTCGGAGCTGAGAAGCTTCGACGTTTCCGGACTATGCTTGGACTCTGCGACATGCAGAGCTCGAGGGGGAGTGTTGAGATGTCGAGCTCTACACCTTGAGCTGGCATCCACTACGGGTCATGGACGCTTACGGCATTTACTCACTGGCGCGTTAGGTGACCGACACGGAGGATCTCTGCCAGTGATTCTACAGCTGGACTACACTTATAGTGCCAGCCTAGTACGCTTCTAGCGAGTTCACACTTAGTGACCGCATGTACATATGTGCTACTTTTCAGCTTAAGCACTTAGTCATTTTGTACTCTCTTTTCTGTAAAGAAGAAGAAGAAGCTTTCCATCTCTGTGTGCTTTGTTCTTGTCTTGTGTAGCTCTCTTGCATCCTCATTCTTTACAACATTTTGACGAGCCAGTCTCAACATTTCCATTTTGTCTTGGAGAGAATTCTTGACCTGCTAAAGTTTCTCAATTGCCAACTCCATTGTAATGGGGGTGACCTAGGTTGTAAACCATGCATGAGCATGAAAGGACTGAAACTAGTCGTCATCACATGCTTGGCACTACTGTAAGCAAACTAGAGAATAGGGAAATTATCGTCGAAATTTGCTTCCTTTTTACTAACGTATATGCTTGGCATATCCTCTAGCATTTGATTACATGTCAAGTTTGACCATCCATTTTATGATGATCTACAATATTGATATTGAGTTGTGTACCCAATCATTTAAACACAATCCTCCAAAAATAATTGTTAAACTTGGTATCACAATCAATCACAACATTGCTTATCAACTAGTATAGCATGTATATATTGTCAAAAAATAGCTTAGGTAAATCTAGAGTTCTAATTGTGGAGTTGGTTGGAATAAACTTGCAAAGTTTAATCAACCAATCGATGACCATCCATACCGAGTCATGACCTCCTATAGTGGTTGGTAAACCCACAAAAAATCCATTGAGATAATTCCCATTTACCATTAGGAATCTCCAATGGATGCAAGAGATCTTCTGCTTTCAGGTGCTTTTCTTTATTCAATTGCAATTTTTGGCAATGCAAGACATAGTCTTGAACATACTTGTGTAAATCTAGCCAATAATATTGTCGTCGTACGAGTGCATAAGTTTTCTTTATGCATGGGTGCCATGCACTAGAACCTTGCCTTTGGTCCGTTGGAGAGGGAGAATGGGGGATGTGCGCTCCTTGCCGCACTGTCGAAGCAAGGGACTTGCCAATACACTGTGTGCGAGCCACAAACGGCTCCAAGCACACAACAAGCCTAAACTAGCAAGCTCAAGGAAACAAAGGGTGTGTCACTCACCGCTCTACACTCGCCTTCGTGGTGGATTCCTCGCCGCGATGAAGAAGAAGCTGCAGTCGTGCCACGCTCGACCGCTTCGCCGCCGTCGTGCCTTCGTAATGCTCGATCGCACACACACTCTCCCTCTTTCTCTCTCTCACACACACACACAAGGAGGTGAAGAAGAAGAAGATGGAGATGGAGCAAGAGCACTCTTCTATTGCACAAATGAGAGAATGAGTAAAAATTAGGTTTAGTTGGCTTTTATAGGAGCTCACCCCATTCACACTTGGGCGCCCATGCTTAGCCAACTAACCCTAGCATGTTCGTGTTAGAGTGCGCCTTTCATCGGCGATCACTCTACCTTTCCCTATTGGTCCGACAAGCCCAGTACCTGACTCTAAATAATACAACGTTTATAGATCATAGGGTGTCCGTGTGCCGTGAGGGTTAACATGCCCCCCTTCCTGATGTAGATTCCGTCCTCGGAAGCTATCCAGTTGAAGCTAGTTCGTCGAGGTGGAAGAGCATTTGAGATGAATGTCCTTAGCCTTCTTCAGTCACTGCAGAATCAAACAACATTGGCACAGTAATTGCATTCTCTTAAAAAGCATATGCAGTTTTAGGTAGACAAATTGATTGGTAAAAGAATTTCAAACAATTTGTTAGCAATGAACATTAAATTGCAATGTAATCAAATGCATAAACAGATGTAAAGGTAGAAAATTAAACAAGTCTGGGGTCGCTAATTTGACGATCGAAAAGCACTAGAGATCGAATATTAATACCATGGGTAAGCTTCTTAATTTTCTGTGGTCAATTAAGTTGTTTAATCGCGAGAGCCAAGTATTCATGTTCGAGGGCTGACTAGAGGCTATATCTAGAAAACCTTGTAGTTAAGCTACCATAAAAGGAATTTCTCATGAAATCATCGCCTGACTGATTACTTTTTCTTTGACCCCCCAAAGTCTTTTCACATTGATTCAATTATGATGTGTGTGCTTATTTTGTATGCCTTGGGTTTTTTGCTTTTCAAGGAAAAGCGCCCACACTGGGAACCTCTAGGGCTCTAGTACCATAGGCGATACATGTGAGTGAAGTACCAAATCAAGCTGAGATTTCTCTTCCAGCTTAAAATTGTACATTGTGGCACTTTGATATTTTGTTTGTTCATTTTCAGCATTTAAATTTTGTAACTTTGGGGGGTCATATAACACTGTTACCCTCCCCAGGCTCATCACATTAGTAAACTCCCTTTATAATACTTAAGATAAAGGTCAATAGGGTTAAGCCCACTAGAAAGCCCTAGTACATTTCATACAATGCTGCCTAAATCGGATTAAGAACCTAAGTAACCATTGTTTATTAGGAAGTCATTCCCCATGGTATTAAGAGAAGATTTATAATACCTAGCTTGGTCAAACTAGCTTAGTCGGACTGCTTGATTTTTAAACCTAGACAAGTGACTATGACAAAACATTACATTGAATTAAATGTTTGATACTAAGCCAATGCGCTGAATATTATGCTACCAATCACAATCAAAGCAGACAAACATGGATGCAAAAAGATAAGGGCAATGCTAATGGACAAGAAACACCTGTTTGTGTCGATGGTCGCACTTGATCTGAAGTGTGAACGAGAGAAAGGTTCCATGAAGGTCCAAATCCTATCAATAGCAACACGCTCCTGTACACACTAGGAAACAAAAGGAATACCTCCAGGAGGCACATTAGTGGGAAAAGAGAACTTCGCTAATCTCTCAACTCTAAAACAGAAACACTCCTATCGTACTAATCTTACCTACCCTCCATCACTCAAGTGATGAGGATCAAAGGTGTTTCATGGCATAGGTTTCTGTTTCACTGTACCAGATGTGACATGTGCAGGTCTGAGTCAATGTTTTGACTTTAATGTGCATACTCGTTTGCTAATTGCTCTTGCTCTTTATTTTTATTTTTTTGTGAGTATAAAGCTTTATATGTACATTCCCTAAGATTGGTGATTGAGAGGTCAGGGAGAAAGGTTGAGAGGGAAACAAATGAATGATGACAGTCAGCAAACACTCCCCCCTTCCTTGGGTAGATCATACCGTTTGAAATGAGCTTGTCACCCTTTGAAACCAATTGTTCCAGTTGGTAATAGGTGAGGATTTTTGCCAATAGTTTTCTATTACCCTAGGTGCCTCGTCAAGTTGCAACGGTGGTAAGGTACTCTCCCAGGATCAAACTTGAAGTGGTTCATCAGGGGATTCTTGAACACTGGGAGGTGTGGATTCTTTTGTAGCTTCATGGAGGTCCACTACTATAGATGGAGGCTGTGTAGAAGCTTTTACCTCTATGGATGTATTACATGAGGAGCTAGAAGCTTCATGGGACTCCCCCCTTCCTGAGCTAGGTGGAACAAATCGTTCTTTCTTTGGTACCCAAACTAGCTCGGGAGCGGGTGTGTAGCATTTTGTGATTTTTTTCTTTCCACGATCATTGATTCGTTTTGGAGCTACGGGGTTGGGCTCACTTGGGTCAGGTGTTAGGTAAGAGCACAATCTACGTTTTGGCACCCAGATTTGATCATTTCCTTGATAGTAGCCTTGGGCTTCCAATAGTCGTTTAGGGATCCATCGCAACATTTTCTTACTTTTCTTGGAGCAAGTGGTACGTTTCTTACAAGGCTTCTGTTTTTTTGCACTAGCTATGGTCACTAAAGAATCTTTAGGGACCCACTTGTATGTTTTCTTTGTTACATTAGGATGAGTCTTGTCTGAAGCGATATGCATTGCTTGTAGCATATTTAAGGGTATAGGCATTTCATCCCCCTCAGGTGTTACCCAGGTTGTCCCCCTATTTCCCCAAGTGTCTATGGTTGATGCTAGGTGTACCCAATCCACATTGTCCGACTCAGTCATCCCAGGTAGGATATCCATATAAGGAGAATCTTGGCCAATGTCTGTATCCTTCTTACAAGTGTAACAATATTGTAGTGGGGCCGAGTGAACTGTGGTGTCAGAGCAATGATCAATAATGGTTTTACTCCCTAAGGGGTGTACCTTACCAGTCACCAAATCCACTCTAAGGACAGAGTCTTGGAATTGCAAATAGACATGATTTTTAGACCAATCATGAACCATTTGTGCTTCCCTCATGAATGGTCGTCCTAAAATCATTTCATATGACATAAGGTGTTTAGAGAAGTCCATTACAATGAACGTATGTCGTACCTTGTGTCCTAGAACTTTGATCTTAAGATCCTTGAGCATCCCCATAGGTTTGGCTATGGTACCATTTGCCATCTTTACCACAATGTTAGTAACACTGAGGCGGGGTTTTCCCATGGATTCCCAACAATCTTTTGTAACGATGCTAACTCCCGCACCACCATCAAGAATTCCCTTTATAGTTAATCCCTTGGTAGTGATGGGTAGGGTCGCATTAGACTCGTCGCCTTCAAAATACTGCCCTAATTCGTTAATGGGTACCTCGATCACAGACTCGTGTCCATCTAAGTCAAGTGATTGCACATGATTTTCCTCATCAATCATAATCGAGTCAGGCCTATTTGGTTGCGCAAACTGCGGTAATCCCGTTCGTAGCTCTCCGTTAAGGAATGCTCGAAGTGCAAGGAATAACTCAGGATCTCCATACAGCTTTGCTATGATCGTGGTTCGGACCTCAGAAGACATGAAGTCCACGAGTTTGGCAACATTCATTGGCGTTTTGCAGGGTGTAGGTCCTTGACTAGGAACTGGTGAGGATGGAATCTCATATTCCTCAATGGGATCAGGTATTCCTTCGTTAAACATCCTTTCCAATAAGAAGGGTGTATGCTCACTTTCTGATGTCTTGTCCTCACTCCCTTCTTGGATGATACTAGATATGGCTAACGGTCTATGGTTCATGTGGGGTGGATGAACTTGCGTGGGAAACACTGTGTCATGAATTTTGACATGCATGGGTTCTGGTTCTAGTTTCCTTTGAGTCTCCTCCACTAAACCTCTTAGATGTTTCACTTGCTTAATCTCGTCTACTGGGTTTGGGTACGTCCCAATCTTCTTTTTACGATTCTTCCCTTTTTTCCCCTGCGGTTTATCTTGGGGGTCTTGGATTGGATTTGGAAACACTTGTGGTGTTTTCAGAGGCTCTTTATGGTTTTCTCTTATTCGGTTTTCATTTGGTTCCATGTTACGGTTTTCTTTGTCGGTCTTTCCCTTTGTGGTATTGGTTCTAGTCTCCATTGTCTCGACTGAATCTGAATCATCCTCGAGGTCATTCATATACACGGGGTCATCTCCTGTTCCTATGTTTGTTTTGGAACTTGGCTTTGAATTTTCCGTATTCTGCTACTTCTTCCTTCGTGTCTTCTTTTTCTTTGCTTGGATAACTGATGTGGTATCTCTCTCTTCGAGGATATGGCCTGGCCCTTGAAGCATGGACCGTGTAATCGCATAAGCGGGTGCGACGGGTGGTATTGGCGATGTCACACTAGCAATTTCGACCAAATTCAGGGGTGTGATTTTAGGCGCATTTGGGTTATAGGGGCATTGGGCAATCAAGTGATCTATGCCACAACGATTACATGTGAGTATTGGCATTGCAGACGTGCTCCCTTGATTCATTTGCATCTGTGCAGCATTCTTTTGCAGCCTAATAGGGCACTCCGCTGCTCGATGTGGTCCACCACACTCGTAGCATTGAAGAGGTGGCCTCCTAGCCTGGGTGTTGATATTTTGACCTCTGGATGCGAGAGCAGCAGCTTGATAAACCGGCTTGACTTGCCCCCAACAATCTTCCATGTAGTATATAGGACACTCTTCCAATGTATCAAGTCCGTAGGCAATACTAGTGTCTATTTCCTCCTCACAACCATCTGCATAAGCATTTGATGGCTCGCAACCCACTTGGTTCATAGGGGCAACTCTTGGATGCGGGGGCTGCGGTCCTAGCACAGGAGGTGGTAGCGGTGTAGTTTGTACAACATTTTGAGATCTAGGGACCATGTGTTGCGGTAGTTGCTCAACAGGTGGAGTAGGCATCAATACAGGAGCTCGAGGCGCATCCGTCCAGGCTACAGGTGGTCTATTTGCCATCATACATTTGATCATTAAACAATCCTTAGCTTGGTGACCATACCTACCACATGCGTTGCAAGTTCCATTAAATTTTACTCTAAACGTAGGGCACTCACTAGTGCTATGTGGACCTAAGCAAATGGAACACCATTGTTGCTCCCTTCTTGGATACATGTGACTATTTTGAGGGGGTTGATTATCCTTAAGAGACTCTTGGATTTCCTTGGTGAGGTCTGTCAAGAATGTCTCAAATACCTTTGGCTCATTGGCAATGGGCTTTGCAGTCATGGGTTCATACTCAATGGCTTGTGAGCTAGTGGATCTCGTGTCAGTAGACACCCTCATGCCTGCTATCATCAAGTTGTCCTCTAATTGGATTGCATTGGCAGTGACATCTTCCCAAGTTGTGATACCTCTAATCACTAGTCCATTATAGATTCCTTCATTCCTCAACCCTCGAATGAATCGATCAAGCAGTTGGTTATTGTTGAAGCGCTCATTTACAGGGCAGCGAGAGTTTAAGTGCTTTTGACGACTAATGAAGTCCCTTACTGACTCTCCTTCCTTACGTTCGGCCTTCTGTAGCTGAGATGCTACACCCCAAAGCACACCTTCTCGTATGTACTCCTTTAGAAACAACCTTCGAAGGGTAGGGTAGATTGTTTTCTCATCCACCCTTAGGGTCCTATACCAATCTCCAGCCTTCCCACTTAATGTCAAGCTTAAGGCATTGCACTTATGTAGTTCGTTGCGTTCCCCTAAGGAATCACTTGCTCAAACACTTCAATGTGTTTCCTAGCATCTTCATCCCCATTGAATTTTTGCGTGAGTTTGGCAATTTGTACTGCCTTACTTCTAGGCTCTCTATCAGATGCATGACGCATATTTTCCGCGATAGATCGACCTATGGTTTGAGCAAACGCTGCCAAGTCACCTATGTGAGGAGGCAGGGCCGGTGGAGGTACTCTTGGAATCATATGTGGGAGAGGAACGGGTACCGGTCTTGGCATATGTGTGGATGATGCAGGATATGGAACATAACCGGGCATAGGTCCACTCGGATAAGAGCTAGGGAGCGGCACTCGAGGAGCATAAGCAAGTGGTACAATTGGAGGTGTGGGGGCCATGTGTGCATAAGGGGCTAGAGGCACATATGGTCGAGGCCCCATATTAGGTACTACGACACTAGGTAGTGGCACTGCGCTAATCGTAGATGTCATCGGTACATTCTCTGTCAGGCTTATCCCTGGAGTGAGCATTGTGTTTTCCTTAATAGAGGGTTGAGCCAAGTTAGGGAAGCTAAAGTTTTCGCTCGGAGGCTCAGATTGCATAGAGACCCCAGGTGAAATGACATAAGATGGGTCCATGGGGCTCATTAGAGGAGTCTCCATTTGTGATAGAGTAGGCTGTTGAGCCTTGCTCGTATCCAGAAATCTCATGGGGCCAGTTGAGAGTATATTTACCCCTCGGTTTTGCCTTTCTGATTGAATAATGCCATGGATAACATTACAGATCATTTTCTGTTGATCTTCGATGCTCGTGGCACTAGAGGTGGATTGTACAATCTCTATCCATCCTACATGGTAGGCGTGGCCAGAGTGTAGATCCGTCAACACCTCAGTGTGGAGGTCGTATGTCCAATGATCATTAATGAACAATCCTTCTAGAGTCGACGTGTTAACGGTTTCTTGTGAGGTAGAAGCAATGTTGCTCCCCGTGGTTTTACTTGTCACCAACGGTACTCTAGAGGGAACTTCTGAAGGAGGCAGCTCAACAGGGCCTTCTTGGTAAGAAGTTGGTAGGATATCCACATGGACACTCTTTGGGGGTGTGGGGTCCACGTGCGATGTGAAAGGAGATTCCACTTCCCCACCCCCTTCGTGTGCTTCATTTGCATCAGGTTCCGAGCGAGTAGCTCTACCTAATGTTTCCATGAAACGGCTAAACATACTAGTACTAGGCTGTGGAGCTTCGGGAGGTGCATGGCCTTCTCTCTCAGTGTTTTGGGTAGGGTATGCTTCCATGATTTGTGAGTCGGAGGAGGAATCACTAGCGGCTATTTTAGGGTCTTGGGTGGTGCTACCTTGTGTCCCCGCTGAGGATCTAGAGCTTATCGTGGATGGGCAATGGGTGTCCATATGAACAGAGGCACCCTCAATATGCTCGTGTTCTAGCACCCGCCCAGAGCGTAAGTGCATGTGCTTTTGATACCCTAAGGTGTCAAAAAGCTACTCTAGGAGGCCTTGTGACTAGTTTTTAGCGTGTTTTTTGTTTGTTTTTTTGCTAGATTTTTTAGAGCGTGTCGTGGAATGGGCCGTGTGATAGCTCGAAACGAGCGTATCGGTCTGAGGGTCGTGCCGTGCTTTACAGCCCTCCGTTTGGTCACTCTATGCTCTCGGAATCCCTAAAACTGTCAATTTCCAGTAGGGAACTAGGCCCAAACTAGAAAGTCTAAGGGTGCAAGTGGGAAGAGAAAGGAGGAGAGTGGAGGACTTGTCCCACATGCTCTCATTCTCTCTTGAGGGAGTAGGGTATATATATAAGAGTGAGTCTAGTATATATCATAAGACTGAGGACTGAGGCCTGGGCCTGGGCTTGGGCTTGAGGAAATGATCCCGATCTATCTTTTATACAAACCAACCCGTCCGTTTTAAGAGTCAAGTTTTTTATTTCCGAAAAATTTCACCGCCCGCTCACTCGCGTTTTTAATTTCCAAATAAATATTTTTTATTTATTTTTGGAGAAAAAATAAAAAAAAAATTAAATTTTTTTTTTTTTGGGTGCAGAAAATACAGAAATTGAAAACGTAGATATGCAGCCGCAATATCTTGAGCATCGGGGCTCCGTCTGGACCGGCTTCTAGAGCACACTGAGCACCACATTCTAGCACATAAAACCCACATCTCGGACACAGTTGGACACCAACCTTCTTGGCTCTTTGCAGCACACCTTTGGCCTAAAAGACCGCTTCGAGCATACACCTCTGCTATCCCTTGGCTGCCTAGGGCTTTGGTACCTGGCCTAGCCTTTTGCACTACACTCACATGTTGCCTTTGCCTGGCACTGACCATCTCCTATATCGGACCAACTTTGGCTGCACCATCATTGCCCACCCCCCCGTTGAACATTTATGTTCAACCACACATGGCCTTATTGCACTAAAAAACTGCACAACACAAACAAACTCTCTGTACACTGCAAAAACACCTAACATATGTACAAAACTGGCACCTGCTACCCGCTTTGTTTTCTCATGCGGGTTGCCCAACCCCTTGCTTTACCTGTAATCACCCACCAGGGTCAAAAACTTTGCATTGGTCTCTTCCATCCACCTGCAACAACAGCTTTGCATAGTGCCACACCAAGGCACATACCCAACTGCATAGCCAAAGTGCCATCCACATGCTTCTACCACTCCAAGTACTCCTTAGCAAACTGCCCACTCGCAACAAAGCACCTTCAAGAACACCAAATAGAGCACCTTCATGCTCACCATCCTGCTCAATCAACAGTCGCGACCTACCGGACCCGCCCTCCCATCCATGTAAAGCTAGATCCTCGTCTAGCAGATCCTGCACCTGCTCAACAGCATATTGCACACCTACCTTGATTAGCATTCCCTTTAACCACCACTCACAAACCTCCTTACAAAGCTTGGACACTGCTTTGGAGTCCGCATCACTTGTCATAGAGGGCACTGACTGCACAGGAATCACCTCTAACTTTGACTCCGCATTGCCCTTCTCACATGCCATGAACTCAATTCCAGCATCGTCGAGCTCCTCCTCCTCAATTGGCTCTTCAAGGTCAATAAGCACCACCTGCTTGTCCGTTTGAACCACCTGCTCTTGTACTGCTGCATCATCAATCTCTAACAAGGAAGAGAGAAACTCGTTCTCTATCACATCCTCCTCATTCTCTTCCATAGGTACAACTGCTTCACTTGCACCTGTTGCACCACTATGTCATACTCTACTGCTACCTTCACCATCATGGCCATTAGCATGGCACCACACACCAGTTTTACCTGCACATTATCACCTGTAGGGCTAGACTACTCCATTTGGTCTTCACTAAGCACTTCGACTTGCACTTCATGCTACTCCTTGCACATATTCACTGCCTCTCCACTCACCTGTAAGAGGTCGAACTCATCATACCTGGATTGGGATGACTCCGTCTCCCAACTCGTGTCTGCGTCCATAGAGCTATCACTCGATCCAGTCTCCTCTTCAGTTTCAAGCTCGAGAACCTCCTCTAGCTTCACCGCTTCGACCTCGTCTACAAACCGCACTCCTTGCTCTTTACCACACTTCAATGAAGCTTCAACAGCTTCACTCGAACTTGGCAGCACTTCGTTTGTCCACTCTGGAACCACCTGCACTTCCTCCACAACTGGAACCACTCTAGCCGGCATTTTCGGCATAGGAACCATCCTGTCTCTTTGCATCCAAAGAATCCTTGGTTCTTCTCGCACTTGAAGTTCTCTTTGCATCACCTTTGGCTCGGCTACCACCGCGTCACACTGCTTTGGCATCATTGCACCTGGCAAACACCGTCTAGCCTCACGCTTCTTCAAAATCTTCTTGGTTCACCCTCTTGCTAGAGCTACCGCCTCTTCATACGACATTGGACCATCTATTTCCACCTTATCTCGCACTTCCTCATGCAAGAAATCCATAAACTTACACAATTTCAAAAAACTGGCATTTTCTGCAACAGTTACCTTGATTAATTTCCCCCAAAGAGCTTCGAACTCCCACTCGAACGCTTGAAAATCTCCCTCCAAGCGTTGCTTCAAACTGTCTAGCTTCCGCTTTACCTCATCTAGCTGCGCATCCGCTACAAACCTGCTTCAAAAAGCCCCCTCTAGGGCTTCGCAATCTGCCTTTTCTTCATCGCTAAGGCTATCGAACCATAGCTTTGCTTTACCACGAACCAGAAGCGGGAACACCTGCACCGCACCATCTTCTCTCGATAGACCGTTTTCCAACACGAACAATCCGTAGTCTTGAAGCCAAGTTTCTGCATCTTCAACCCCAATGAAAATGGGAAATCCTGTCCAAGCCATCATTAGCAACACCTGCTCTTCAAAGGCCTCACCTTTGGCATAACAGAAATCACCACTTTGTCTTCAACTAGGAGCATCAACATACTCCTCAGTGGGGGCACCAGAAGATGGAGAGGGGGAATGGGGGAACACACCCGGCACAAACACAAGGGCCTCTCTATAGCTCAGGGCATTCACAACACCCCAATCCACTTAGTGAGCACCTTCAACTCACAGAATTCACACTATCTCACACACGATCAAACACAACTTGATGCTCCGCAGCGCACACGCACTCAAATAGACCACCAATCAACCCGCACCCACAAAACGGCTACAATCATCGCCTACCCTTACACACATACCACACACTCTCTCTCTCCCTCTCTTTGCACACACACTCATCCAGGGGGGGGCACATGAAATCACACACCCGGCATCACGTGCAACAGAACAGAGCAGGAGAAAGGGGGGGGGGGGGGGGGGGGGGGGGGGGGGGGGGGGGGGGAAATAGCACGACAAGAAACGCCCGTTTTCAATTGAGGGAACTCACTCCCTCACTCCCTGCTCAAAAAAACACTATAGCCGCACTCGGATTCACAAAATACATAGGGGGAGGCACCCTCTCATCCCTCTGTAGACAAAAACCACTCTTGGCTCTTTTCCTTGTGGCTCCCAAGCCTCACGAGGCGACCAAAAGCTTGAAAAATTATCTGCACACCTTCCACTACCATCGGCTCCCAACTTCATCTCATTGTATCTAGCCAACCGAATATCTGATTGGCATGCAAGTGGAACATCAACTTGCTCACAATCTTGGTAGAAGGTTTATACAACCCAACTCTTCACCATGGGATTCTCCCATGTTGTTGTTCGTGAAGAAAAATGATGGTAGTATGTGCATGTGTGTAGATTATCATCGCCTGAACATGGTTATTGTTAAGAGCAAGTACCCATTGTAGAGAGTGGATGAGCTCTTTTATAAGCTCACCCATGCTCATATCTTTACAAAGATAGACTTGCGTTCAAGGTATCATCAAGTAAGTATGAGTCTTGCTGATATACTCAAAAGTTCTTTTTGAGCAAGGTTTGGACACTATGAGTTCTTTGTTATGCCCTTTGGGTTGACTAATGTGCCAACAATTTTCATGATGCTTATGGACAATGTCTTGAAACCATATCTGATCAAGTTTGTTATTGTTTTCCTCAATGAACTTCTAGTGTGTAGTGCGTCTGAGGAAGAGAGCTTACAACATCTAAAGTTGGTGTTTGAATTGTTACGTCAAAATAAATTATATGCCAAAGGATCCAAGTGTGATTTTCTCAAGGAGAAATGGGGCATGTGATTTCAGCTGTTAGGCTACATATGGATAAAAAATCCAAAATGGGTGCCATTAGGATATTGCCTTCTCCTATAAATTTTCTTGGGATTTGTAGGTTTTGATCAAAGGTTCATTAAAAACAATGCTCATATTGTTGCTTCTATGATGGTGGTGCAGCCAAAGTTGGTCCGATCTAGGAGATGGTCAGTGCCAGGCAGAGGCAGCATGTGAGTGCAGTGCAGAAGGCTAGGGAAGGTACCAAAGCCCTAGGCAGCCAAGGGATAGCGGAGGTGTATGCTCGAAGCGGTTTTTTAGGCCAAAGGTGTGCTGCAAAGAGCCAAGAAGGTTGGTGGCCAACTGTGTCCGAGATGTGGGTTTTATGTGCTAGAATGTGGTGCTCAGTGTGCTCTAGAAGCCGGTCCAGACGGCTTGTCAAACGGAGCCCCGGTGCTCAAGATATTGCGGTTTAAAGTTGGAGTGTGTTGCAGATCCCCGACGGACAGGACAGCTGGGGACAAGTGGCCCGGGCTGATGTCAGTGTATACATGTGCGGAGCTTGAGTTGTGGAGCATGCCTGTCTTTTCGGATTGCAAATCAGAGCTCTAGTTGGCAAGATATGGTTAGTTGAAGATTTTCCAGGGGCCAGGTCTGTGCTCACTTGGCCGCATTGGTTCACGAGTCAACGATAACACTGGTGGAAAATCATCTGTGAACACATCTTTGTATTCCATTAATAAATATTTTAAATTATTAGCAACATTTTCATATTCTAGTGAGAGATAAGTAGTCATATGTGAAAGAGAAGAGAGAAGAATGCGGAATTGAGGAATTGTCATTAAACAAATTATCAACATTTGATAAAAAGTGATATAAGGAGTAACACAAAACGAGTCCTTCTATTTCATCTTGAGAAGAGAACTTTATAAGCTCGGTTGTACAAATAAGTGGCAAGCAAGGAAAATCATTCTCCCCCAATAGCGGCACGCGCACGCCATTGGATTCAAACATCAAACTATTGTGCTCATAGATATGTTTTAATAATGAGTTTAAACCATATAACCACACCAAACTAAGGACCACATATGCACAATTCATATTCATGACTTGAAAATTCAAGGATGTATGATAACAGTTGAATCACCAACGGTACATCCTTCACTTGAGTATCCAGCACCTTGGCATCATAGCTGTTAATCCTGGGGGGGGGGGGGGGGGTTCACCGCTTAGTATCCCCCTATATAACATGCGTTCGTGGGGTAATAAAAACCCCCTCTTTTACCATGTCTGAATGAATAAAATGACCACCTATTTTAGGAATATTTTTCAAAATTGAATAAAAAAACCCCTTATTTTAATGTATCTCTGTTAAATTTCCTAAAATGTTGGCATTTTAAAACCCCTCCTTTCAAACTCACATTATACATTAAAATGATTACATAGTGCACCCCCCGAGTGGTAATCATTGCTACCTTGTAATGGTGGAAACTCAGAGTCCAGGGCAAATTGAGCCATTTTACTAACTTATAGTTAATGAAATTGTGTGAAGAACCATAATCTACCAAGATTCTCACCCTGTGACCTTGGATAAATCCATACATACACACCAACTTATGTGGACCAAAGGTCGGCTCCCACATTGAGGCCATGATAGAGCACCTGTGCATCATTTTGGTGTGCATTACTTCCACACTAAAATGATAGGAGGACTAAAGAGGTAGCAATTACACCATGTGCACCGCTTTCTCCTTACCTTGGGCAACAGATTTTCCCTTAGGACAATCTTTTTTGCCGTGTCCACTCCCTAAACATGTAAAACATAACTTTTTCTTCTTAACACTAGTCCTATAATTGGACATTCAAGTGTTTTGAGACACTAAAGTGTCTTGTTTTCCTACCAAGTTTTGGCAATTTATTTGTCAAGCTAGAAACAAGTTTTTTACACATTGCTTCTACCATAGGTGGGTTATGAGGGAAAGAAAACATGGGATTTTTCTCCATGTCAAAAATACAAGCCCTATAAAAAAAATTATGGTAAGTTTTAAGTCGTAAATTTTAGAAAATTTTCAAGCTGTTTTGCCATAAAATCATAAAATTGTTATATCTTTTTGTAGAGATGATCTTTTTTTGTGTTTGTAAAAGCCAAGTGCTAGTACTTAGTGTTACAAAACAATGTAATTCCCTTCAAGGACTAGTTTCCAAGTCACATGCAAGTTTTAGACATAATTATGTATACTTGAGTACATAATAACTAAGAGAATCATTCTTATGGAATTGGGGCTCTTCTAGTGCAGTTGGATAACTACAAATGAATTTATATGCTAGATCCAAGAAACTATGTATTTTTTGTCTCCCTAACTGATTCAAATCTCGTTGCTTGAACCCTATCTTTATTTTTTTATTTTGTAAAATCTCTTGAAAATCTTGAATCTTCCACACTAACATTAAAATCAAGGTTTTAGGTATCCCAATTGTGTTCATACAACATACTTTTACACATTTAATTGATCTACGTGGAAAATTTGAAGTTTTGAATGCTTATGTCTCAAGAATTAAAATATGAAAGTTTTCTCATGTGTAGTTTTGAATATTTGAAATGATCCAATAATTTTTGTTTACCAAAGCACTTATACTTGCCATCTCAAGTCCTCAGTGTAGAGGGTAAGCGATGTATCACTTTTTATAATGCACAAATACATCAAAAACATATTTTTCTTTGTATGCAATGATATGCTTGAAATGGCCATATCATGTAGAACTTCACATTATTTTATATATTCTTAATGAAATTTTTTTTACAGTTGAAACTTGCAATTATCTATAGCATGATTGTGGAAAAGTCACATACAATTCTCTACAAGGTCTCTTTATTTTTTCTTGATCTTATAAAGTTAATTTATTCAAAGCATCAATCATAGTCTTACGGGGATCCACTTGATGAGTATAGTTCTTGATCATGATAACTTCTAAAATGCAACGTTGTATTTTTAAAAGACCCTCTAGCTGATATATTTAATCATACCAAAAGGGTTTTCTTAAATACACCATCTCATTCAAGTAGGATTTAATATAAATTTGTAAAAAAAGAGCACTGAAGTGTCCTATTTTGGTACCAAACCAGTGCTAAGGCCTTCTCAAACTCTTCACTAGACAGATGGTCCCTAGGTCCCTTGGGCTTCTTGGACGCATGGATACAACTACTGTAATTTTTTTCTTATTATGACCATGTTTTATACGTGCATTTGCATGTGCAATACCAGACACATGAGTGTTATGCAATGCTTTCTCACTGAGATCATCATGTATATTGCTAGCACTATAGCCTCCTCAAGCATCTTCAGATCTTGGGTTTTAACATGCTTTGTAAGCTCTGGCGTTGGGACGGTCCGAGGTGGGCAACAAGAGAAGTGACCTGTAAACACTTCTCAAGAATCCCGTGCTACTCAATTGGTGTTGGGGCAACCACAAGCACAAAACACAACAACAAATCCACAACCAAACCTAAACAATAAAAGGGGCACCACCTAGTTCTTGGAGGCAAACTAGGACGCAAGGGGGTTTTGTCATGACCAAAAGAGACACAACAAAACACACAAAAGCTTATATAAACACACGTATCAAATGGAAAAAATATTATGTAGAGCAAGGGAGGAATGGAGCAAAGTGATGTTGTTTTCTATTGTTTTCACGGAGCTTGCATGAAACTAAACCAATGCTAAACATTGCTAGTACACACACACAGTCTTAGAGAGTGGGAGACCTCTCACCACAATACCCTCTTACAATGGACAAGAACTTGGCATTGAAAACACACAAAACAATTTCTCAAACAAGCTCAAATGACAAAACCTAAAAGATACAAGTCACCTTGCATTTGCCAAAGCACATTGCACAAGGGGAAGGACGACAATTCTAGAACCAAAACATGTCTTTAAAGCACCAAAACCTCAACTTGTTTATAATGGAAGAGCATGTAGAAATTGTGGTTTTGGAATATGGCACTCACACTCTCTTACTTTTTCAATGTGTAGCATCAAAGCTTCCTGTACGCCAAGTGTAAAGCTCATAAAGTGGGTGCTACACCTAAGTCTCTCCTCATGCATAAAGTGCTAGGGTGCTATGTGAGAGATTAGATATTAGAGCTCCAAAATGTAGAGATTGGAGATGATTTACAAGAAGGAGAGGGGCCTATTTATAGGTTGAAGACCCCTCATTAAGGTTATTGATAATTCTATTTTACAAGCTAACAAATCGAGATTATGATTTTTTGAATATCAAAATATTTTGGTCCTTCTTTGTCTGCTTGAGTCATGGATGTGGGCTCAAGAAAAAGCATTATTGATGGTAGATAAGGTAAGATTAGAGAGTTTAAGAGAGAGAGAGAGAGAGAGAGAGAGAGAGAGAGAGAGATTTTACTATTTACATATTTTGAGGTGAGGTGCCTTTTAGATTAGGTCGATGGATATTTGTGTTACTATGTTAGTAGTTAGTGTTAGTAATCACTAAAAAAATTTAATGAGATATTTATAATGGATGGAATGAGTTGAATAGTTGAAGAAAGATAGGTTAATGAAGTGAGGGAATTCTTGTGATGGTGAAGCTTTAAGGAAGTTTTACTCACCCTTGTGTAGATTGTAAAAAATGATCGCCTATCCTCTTCTTCTTCTTCTTCTCTTTTTACGTCGTTGTTGTCGAGATTGATCACTGCGATGAAAATAGCCAATTTTAGTCGATGCAAATCCCTAATTAGCAGAGATTAATCATGGTTTACATGCTAAATTTTATGTATATAGGAAATAGGTAACATAGAATTGTAAGTTAGAAGTGATAGAGAGAGACAGAGATGGTGTATGTACATGTAGAGGTTCATATGAGAGCTATGAAGGTGAGAGAGAAGGGTAATGGTGAAGAGGGTGAGAGAATCCATGGAAGGTGAAATTTTGAGTGAGGGATGGAGAGGAATGAGTGTGTGTGTGTGTGTGTGTGTGTGTAGAAGCGTAAAAAGGTGAGAGAAGACAAAGGAGACTCTTGTGTGAGAGTATAGGCAGACTAGGTCCACCGAAAAAATCCTATCACACCAATGGTAGTAATATCCATTTTTTTGGCTCTCAAATTATGCCATAGTAAGCCGTTTCACCCAACAAAGTCACCTTAATACTATGACTATCTTCACTCGTATATTGTACATAGGCGTGTGTGAGTTAGAGGACTTTCATCATATCTCCTTAAAAACCCTCAATTAGCTAGTCACTGGGCTAGTTGAGCCAAAAATATATATATAAAAAATAAAAAGTGTATTACGGCCTTTTTGTGTGTAAATATGTCATTGTATATAAGGCCTAATATATAGATTTTTTATTATAATTATTTTAGTATTTTATTTAAATATTTAGGTGTGTGTTTTATTAGACCTATGTATGTCTTCTTTCATCCTCTTGCACAATAGGTATATTTTTGTTGCCAATTTGTACATCGTCTAATCTCATAGTTTTTTGTTTATACGAATCACCCCCACATTTTCACCCTCACCCTTATGAAAACAAAAAATCGGTTTCTACTCCCTTACTCATGTTAATTTTATAATTTTCATTAACTTGCATAGTTTTTCCTCTTTCACCCAAAATAATATAAAAGAGGGACCATATCATATGATTCCAATATCTTTTTCCATATCCTTAATTCTTTCATATTTTTTTAAATTTTGTACTCATAGTTCAAACACCATGTGCTCATTAAGCTAAATCCATGAACACTAGTCCCACCATGTATATATTTCTTTATTCACCAATGGTCCTCCTCCATGCATGTGTAAAGATAGCTTGGATGCTTTGTATCATGATATGACTCATGGAGGGGATCACTCTTGAATGCATTGTGCAAATTCAACAAAGGAGGGGGCCACTAGAAGAGTTTTGCAGGCATAAAAGATAGGCTTTTTGGTGAGATTTTTGGTGCCTATCTCCACTGGAAATTTAAAGAAGTGACCAAAAAAAAAGTATCCCACAAGCTAAATAACCACCTCAATTTTTTTCATAATTTTTGGGGTTAAAATCGGTGAGATGAATTTTATGGTGGACCCCAATCCGCCCAGTTTTCTCACAGGTCACCCTAGTCTTCTCTCACTTTCATTCACTTCCACACATGCACTCATTCCTCTTTATCCCTCACTCAAACCTGAACTTTCCATGGTTTCTTTCACCCTCTTCCCCACTAAACTACCCTCTCATCTTCATTAACTCTCATATGAGCTCTACATGTATATACACCATATCTATGTCTCTCTCTATTACCTCTAAATCATAATTTCATCTTACCTCTTCTCTATGTACACAAAATTCAGCATGTAGGACATGCTTAACCTCTAAAAAATTGGGAAATCTTGTCACCAAATCATCATTTTCATAATTAGTGATCGACATCGGCAACGAAGGTGTAAAGAAGAGGAGAAGAAGAAGAGGAGGATTGACATTCATTCTTGACAATCTACACAAGGTAAATCCAAGATTCTTCAAGGATTCACCATCTCAAGGATTCCCACTTCATTCATCATCTCCTTTTACCATCAAACTCATTCTACCCATTGTAAATTGTAACGCTAACTTTTTAGTGACTACTAACACTAACCACTAACCGTGTTGTTAAAAAATGCACCCTCTACTATCCACTAAAGTAGGCACTCCCAAGTTATTCACTCAAACCTCTCTTCTTTCAACCTCAATAATTCTCTTTTCTTGAGCCCACATTTATGTGACTCAAAGGATAAGAGAGACCCACTCTCCTTTGAAATTCAAAAAAAATCATAATCTCTGTTTCTTTTAATAAAATTGATTAGGCTTAATCATAGTCAAGGCTTCCAAAAACCTATAAAGAGAGTCCTATTCTTCTTTGTAAAGTAGATCCATTGCAGATGTAACATAGGACTCTCTAACCCTAGTTGTGTGAGGCGTTTAAGATTTGAGAGCTCTCTATCACATTATACTCATATGTGCATAGAGATGCTTTGAGGCTATTGAGAGGAATTGAGTGATGCCCTACTCTCCATCACATTTGTGTGATGAAGCGTGACATATACTTAACCTTTTGAATGGATGAGATAACCTCCTTGAGACTCTTGGGTGATGGTAACTTAATAAGATTCTTTGTCTTTGAAGGATCCACCTCAATGTCTTTGTAAGAAACTTTGTGACCAAGAAAGATCACTTCATCCTCACCTATGTGGAATTTTCTGGATTGAGCTGACCTCACATGTCATAGAGCTTCTTCAAACCTTCTTCTACCCTCTGTAGATGTAACAATTTTGAGCTATAAATGCAAAAATCATCAATTATGAACATCCTAATTGACTTTCCAAATAATACCTAAAATAGTATGTTCATGAAGTGCTGGAAAGTTGCAGGAGCATTTATTAGGTTGACTGGCATGACTCTAAAAGAAATACCTATTTGAAAGTAGCCTGAGTAGCCATCACACATAGTGTACTTCTCATGGGCTAGCTACCTTATTTAGTATTTCATCTTGAAATGGAGGGGAAAGTGATCTCTCTTGGCTACCTCATTAAGTGTCCTATAGTCAACACATACTCTCCACTTCCCATCTTTTTAGGAGTGACCGTAACTAGAGAGACCCACTCTGAATTCTCCATTGGAGAGATGAACCCTGCTACTAGAAGCTTTGTTACCTCCTTGAGTAGAGCCCAGGAGGTCTCTTAGTTACTTGGCCTAAACCTTACCCCCATGAATTCAATGGAAGACTCCTCTTCCGTAATGCTACCGCTACCTTCTTCTTCTTAGGTGCTCCCGGTCTAGTGCTCCCGGTCTAGCCTTCCTCCATCTCACCTAAAGATGATTCTTTAAGGAGTTCCTCTTGACGCTGCTCCTTTATGTCAAGGGTAATATTTTTATGATTATCATTCCTGCAAATCAACTTTCTGCTTTCCCAATCCTCCAAAGCTTGCATTTTTATTAGCCATGGTCTTTTCAGGATAAATGGATAGCCATTTTCCTTGGTAGACATAACATAGAAAATCAACACCCTTCTTAATGCCAAAGGCCTCCACAAAAACATCTTTACAAATTTCTATGCACATAGCTTTGCTATTGTTTTCCATCTTTACTTTGATTTTAGGTGTCTTATGGATGTGCATCCCTAGTCTTTGCATGAGGCCCTCTATCATGATGCAAATTTTTGCACTCCCATACACTAGACCTTTCCTAAACCAATTTTTCTTTAATGTAGCAACCTAGCACAAGTGTAATATCTTCATTCATTTCAGCTTGTGTAATCTTTACAACAATAACATTCTCTTTTACCTTTCTCCTAGTGCTAACCGCCTTCATTAACTCCTAACTTGTTGACACAATGAAAGAACTTTACGCCATGATATATCAGGACCCTTACCTCTCATGCCTTCCAAAAGGTTGTATGGAGCCATACCATGTCTGAGAGGGAAATCTTGGAGGTTGATATGACGTTGACTTCTCTTGGCTTCCTTGGTCTCCTTAACCTTCTTGCCTCATTCACGATCGCTTCTTGATGTGACTCCTTCTTTGTCCTTATCTTTCTCACGGCCACACTTGATGCGATTTGCTTCCATGTCAACCTCATTTGAATTCGTAACCTCTACTACATGCACATTTGGGTCTGAAAATGGTGGAACTCCTTCCACTCCTCGTGGTTGAGGTCTCACTACGTTTGGCCTCTGCAAAAGCATGAGTTTCTAAATAGATCCTTCACCTGTATTCATCACTGTATAATTCAAGTTAGGTCTCCCTAGATCCCCATGGGTCCAAGGACAATTATACATCCCATTCCCTAATACTTTGCTCAGGGGGTTCACCATTCAGTACCCCCTATATAACGTGCGTTCATGGGGTATTAAAAAAAAACCCTCTTTTAACATGTCTGAATGAATAAAATGACCCCTTATTTTGGGATTTTTTTTCCAAAATTCGTATAAAACCCCCTTATTTTAATGTATCTCTGTTAAATTGCCTAAATTTTTTGCATTTTAAAACCCCTCCTTTTGAACTCATGTTATACATTAACATGATTACGTAGTGCACCCCCCAAGATTCTTTGTAGTTCCAACATTGCAATACCCACCTAGGTTGTGGTGCTCATTCCTCAACTTTCTTTGTTTGTCCCTTAGGACTTACATCTTCCGCAAGGTGAATTGACAAGTGTCTTAAGGATTTGTTCATGTTTTCAATTAGCTCAGTTGTTACCTTGGGAATCTCCTTGGAGGTTGATTCTTGTGTTGTCTCTTTATATATAGGACTCTCAATCAAAATCTCTCCCTGAATGTACTTCAATTTTCTATACTTCAAGGTAGCCCTAGTTTTGGTGACATCAAAGGTGGTAGGTGCACCCACCTCTACTTTTACCTTGAGTATGGAAAATACACCCGCTATGAATCTCTCCTTCTTTAAAAATTCTACATCATCCCCGGTTAGCAATATTCCTTACCCAAATAGCCCAAAGACGTAGAAACTCGTGCTTGTAGGGGTAGTAGTTATCTAGGTCTTTTTTCTTGTGAGCAACAATGTCTTGCTATAATTTTCTAGTGTTTTGGGGTTGAAAAATTTTCACTTGAAGTGGTTCAAAACATCCTTATAGATTCCTCTAAATTCCTCAGATAGAGATGAGAACCAAGTACTAGCATCTTTCCTCATAACTACCTCAAATATTTCTAAGCATTCCTCATCACCTATCACCTTTTTTATGTGGCAAGTCATGTTGAAATTTCCTCTTAGCATCCTCGCCAAGCTCTCCAAAAAAGAGAGAATATCCTCACATTTTGCATTAAGACTCCATTGAAATAATCTTAAAGTGAAAACATGTTTCTTTCTTAAAAATATATATGCACACAATGTTTGCTAGGATGCAATCTAAAATACAAATATGCACATCAAATGATATGTGATAGTCAACAAGAGGCAAGATAAAAAGTTGTGGTGATGCAAGGATTTCTCCTACTCTTTGAGCACCAAACATAAACACCATACATTGTTGAAAATGGATCTTCCTACTAATGGCAGCATTTATCCTAATAATATGTGTGTAGAGTGAGACGGAAAAATCCTTTTTTCTGGTCCATTATCCATGGTGTATACATAACCTATGTTTAAAATAGAATAAAAATATAGATATCCAAACTGAGTTTATACCTAATGAGAGGCAATATAAAAGGATTCATTGACGCATTTATTTCCACTAACTAGAATTTTGTGAATCACACGTTGGAATTTTAGCTTAGTGCTAACAATGATGCGTACCTTTTGCCTTACAATAGGATTCAAGGGATCATACAAATATTTTTTATTCATAAAAACTACTTGATTATATTGAAGTCGAAGCAGTCACACAATATGCAACAACAACACACACAAAGCCCTTCTTTGTGGGGGCACCAAAATTGAGGTTATTCGAGGTGGACAACAAGAGAAGCTACCTTTAAACACTCCTCAAGGATTCTGTGCTATTCAATTGGGGTTGGGGAAACCACAATCACAAAACAAAACGACAAACCTACAACCAAAGCCAAACAATAAAAGGGGCACCACCTAGTTATGGAATGCAAACTAGGACACAAGGGGGTTTTGTCACGACCAAAAGAGACACAACAAAACACACACAAGAAATCTTGTGCAAACACACATACCAAATGGAGAAACGAAGATGCAAAGAAAGGGAGGAATGAAAAAAGTGATGTTGTTTATTATGATGCTATCACAGAGCTTGCATAAAACTAAACCAATGCTAAACATTGATAGCACACACACGTTGTCTTAGGGTATGGAAGATCTCTCACCACAATACCCTCTTAAAATGGACAAGAACTTGGCAATGAAAATACACAAAACACTTTCTCAAACAAGCCCAAATGAAAGAACTTAAAAGATACAAGTCACCTTGCATTAGCCAAAGCACGTTGCACAAGGGGAAGGATAACGATTCTAGAACCAAAACACGCATTTAAAGCACCAAAAACTCAACTTGTTTATAATGGAAGAGCATGTGGTTTTGGAACATGGAACTCAGACTCTCTCACTTTTTCAATGTGTAGCATCAAAGCTTCCCTTATGCCAAGTGTGAATCTTATAAAGTGGTTGCTACACCCAAGTCTCTCCCTATGTTGCATTTATACGTCCATTTTAAAAAAACTATACGTATAAAATGCTATTGTACATAGTATTCCCGAATAATGTTTAAATACTCGTATTTTTCTTTTTTGTTTGAAAGATCTTTGATCAAAAAAGACTTCAATCAAAGAAAATACTTTTAAAAGGAATAGTCGCCAATTTCGATCAAAATCAACAACTACCTCTTGCATTGTTAGATCTTCAGAGACTAGCAGTAGGAAAGATCACTTAGCTATAGTGCGATCACCGATAGGCAGAGCACCATTGAGGTATATTTTTTACTTGATTATGTGTACTAACTTGTTTCTTGTGTTGTGCTAGATTCGTGTGGTGTAGTAGTTTCTCTCTCACCATAGAGTTGGCTTGCAGGCTGTAGGCCACTTCGTGGTGTGCAGCCATACGGCTCACTCCAAAAGTGAGTAAACTTTAGTCGCTCTTCCCATGCTGAATTGGAATTTAGTGGTCGACTCGTGGACCTCTTACTTCAGAGTGACGTATAAGATTCTCGATTTTAGATCAAGACACATCATCATTTGTACTATATAAACACAAGAGTGTTGCTCGTCAAATAGAGAGTGAAGATATGCATACTTCATGCCCTCTTCATCTTTGTGTGACACACCTTTTACCCTTGTGCTTCGAACTCCATGCACATGCCATTGTTCATCACTAAATGACTTGGTGTTGTCTTGGACACAGATACATACGATGTCTAGCCTATATCTAAGATTTTTAAGTTGTCCATTGATGCTTATGTTGTGAGTTCCACACACTTCATCAAGGACTAGAAGAGGTCACATTATCATTATTACTACATATTAATACAAGGGTTACGCTCATCAACCTAAGAGTGAAGAGATGCATACAAATGCCATCTTTATCAAGAAGCATGACGTGCAGGTACCCTTGTCCTTTCTAATCCATAGATACACCATTGTTCATCACTAGATGACTTGGTGTTGTCTTGGATGTAGATACATACGATGTTTGGCATGAATCTGAGATTGTTAAGCTATATGTTGATGGTTGTGTTGTGAGTTCCACACACTTCATTAGGGATTAGATTGATTAAACTATCAATCAACATTACAACAACATCCATGACTTGTGTTGAGGGTACCTTACACAAGCTGGGTTGTTCAAATGTACGCTCCTTCAACCGATTATGTGTATACATTCTCTAATGCTCTACATTCCCCCTACGCACATAACAGGGTCTAGTTCTTGTGATGAGCGTACCTCACACTCCTGGCCTATTCCCCTCTCTCTCTCTATCTCTCTTTGTGTGTACTTTGTTTTTCCTTAAACTTCCAATCATTTATTGTATAGTGTGTGATTTGCAATCATAACTTAGTATGTTTGGCTACAAATTATGTCATTGTTTCTGGTTCACAATCATGACATGATTGTGATAGTTTGCATGTATATCATAATGTTTAAACTTTAAAATTATATCTTACAAATATGGCGGACACCAAGCTGAAAAAACATCAATGAAAGTTCACTTCGAGGTTGCAGTACTCCACTTTCATCACATGTTAGAGGCCAAGCTTCATCGCTGCCTAAATCCTTCAACTCCGGAGCATTATTACCAGTTTACAGAGGCTTTAATGAAGTTTGTATTTGAGCAGCTCCATCTCATATTTGCACACACTGCTTTTGACTTATCTTTAATGATATGAGGTTCATTATTGAACATGGTCAAGCAGTCTATAGGGTAGATCTCAAGGACTTTTTAGGAGCTAAAAAGTCCTGAAATTACCACTTTGCCAGGAATAGCTAGTCGCATACAACTTGTGCAACAACTATATACTAAGTTCAAGAGCAAGGAGAAGCTAGAAAGATAAGCAAAATGCATGAGAGTGGAAGTGAGCTCTTCTAGTGTTGCAAAAGATTCAGGAACCAGTGTTAGAGCGAAGCTTGAAGCTTGCTGCTATTGCTTTAGACCAGTCACAACTCCCCCATGTATTATATCGTTTGCCTGATACTGCAATCTTCAATATATAGGCTCCACAATTGGGAGAAGGAAGATGGGCACACGTGAAGCGTGTAGGTGTCACCCATCTTGCATTTAAAGATCCATTGTGTGTTGTGAATATCCTTCAAAGTCCACTTGTGTGGACCCACAGTGGATCAACAGGTTAAAGACGAAGCCACAATTTTGGATATCGCTCATCGTAGAATTATTTTTCCACTTTCCATGGTTTTTCATGTGGAGCGTCCAATTCTCATTTCACATTTTTGGAGTGGCGGCACCATGCAAAGAAGTGGATAAAAGAGTGTAGTGCAGATGGAAGTCAACTGGCCATTTGGAATTATGTAACCACAGAAGGAACAATAGAGTTACTCCAAAGTAACATTTTGCAGATAATTAATGCTCTTCTTCAAACCCTAAAGTATATACATGCACATGAGTACCTCCACAATGACCTGCACTCTCACAACATGATGCTCCATTTTGGACAGAAGGGCAGGCATTGTGGATTGGGGTTCATGCACAAAGACCAAAACAACAGCCTCCTTTCCTCCTCTCCACGACTTGTAGATAGAAACTAGAAAGAAAAGCGAGAGAGATTTTTTGTGAGCCACCCCCAAATGTATATCTACAAGTCCCCCCCCCCCCCCCCCCCCCCCCCCCCCCCCCCGGACTAAAGCCATGGATATTGTCTCCATGTGCCATACTTGTAAACGGCTCTTAAAGTGCATGTCCGTGCCCCAAGAGCACAAAAAAAGGATTTTTTTAGCAATGTACTTACACACCTTGAGAGTGGCAAGCAAAATAATCCATCAACTCGACCTCTCTCTCTCTCTCTCTCTCTCTCTCTCTCTCTCTCTCTCTCTCTCTCTCTCTCTCTCTCTCTCTCTCTCTCTCTCTAAACGATGCCCATAGAGTGGGTTATGACATTGTAATGACTTCTAGTCTACGATTACTTGATGAAGAAAGTGATGAATTGATTTTTTGTCTTGTCTCTAGTGGCAAATGTAGATATTATGTCTCTTTCTTGCAACTATAGAAGTGGTATTCAATAAGAGGTTTTAATGTGATGACTTATTAACTTCACATTTGAACTTTCTAATCATTGCATGTTTGCTTGATTTGTAGATGTGAAAGAAGAAAGTAACCACACTGAAGCTCAGGTGATCTATAAAGAAGAGAGAGAGCGGTATGGTAAGGAGAAAGACCTCGCAGCTATTGCCAGCATTGAAGAGGACGAGTCCTAGTTGCAAGGCAATCCACTCAACCTCAAAGAGTGCAAGAAGCTATGCCCAAACCACAACCATTTTGAATCAGTGGCCATGCAAATGATTCATCTCTAGTTAGCTGTTAGATTTGCAGCACAAAGGGCTAGCACAAGTATTGCTACAAAGCTTCAAACAAAGAGAGAGAATCATGCCCAACAATAACCAGATCGTACTTTACTTCATACAACAATGTTATGTTTACAACATCCTAGAGAGATGGGTAGATTGGTCAGACCGCCCAAAGAATGTTGGCGTTGGCCATGGTCGCATTGCCAAAATAGTGGCAGCAACCAACTCCAATAACCCAATGCATGCATGGAAAGCACTATAGTTCTACTTCTCAAAGAACCAAAGATGCTCATTCAATTAGCAAGCTAGGGGTAGGATCTTGCAAGCCAAGGAGAGACACCTGACATGTTGTGCATATGAATCCTTGAGTTTGAGATAGAGCTATCGGAGGCCCATGCAAAGCTGCAATGATATACCTTGTTGTATGGACCTTTGCCAAACGAGGCTGGTCCTTCACAACAAAGATTTACAGACCAATCTCTTGAGCCAGGAAGTGTTGAGTTTAATATAGTTGACCAAATGGATGAGCTGACACAATCATTGGCTTAAGCACCCCCCTCACTTATCCTCTATCTATTCACAAAGCCTTTTGGAGGGGGGACTGGCTCCATGTAAATCCTGTCCTTAATTGTTGTCAATAGCTTAATTTATCTCTCTTTTTGAAGTATTGTTCATGCCTATCTAACTAGGTGTTATGATTTTGTTGCTCTCTCCATCCAAGCACTCTTGCTAGGCTCATTAGGAATCTATTCTTAATTGAATGCTCACTACGTCTATGTTATTTTCCACTACACACAAGTTACTAGACCATTAAATGTTACAAGACGCTTCATAGAAAGGTTCTCACAAATTGCAGGGCCATTACATGGCCTGTCAAGTAGAACAATGCTTTCAAAACTCTTAAAGAGAAGCTTATCTCTCAACCTGTGCTTACACTGTCGGATCTCTCAAAGCCATTTGAGGTCCAATGCGATGCTTGTGGTGATTGCCTTGGAGCTGTTTTTCTCCAAGAAGGGTGTGCACACCATAGCCTATGAAAGTCGAAGGCTCGACCCCATTGAACAAGCTCTAGGCATATATGAGAAGGAACTCTTAGCAATTCTACATGCTCTAGACTCGTGGAAGCACTATTTAGTGGGGACTCCTTTCATTCTGCGAACGGATCACCAAAGCCTTAAGTACTTCATGACGTAGACCAAGCTCTCTGACAAACAAATGAGGTGCACAAATTTCCTTTCGCAATTTCATTTTCATATTGCTCGCATTGCTGGCAAGCATAATCAAGTAGCCGATGCACTCTCAAGAGGATTGAGAGTGAATGTGGTATCCATAGCAACTCACAATGATCTATCTTCTATGATAGATGAGTACACTATTGATCCCAATTTTAGAGATGTGATTTCAGCCCTTGCACTAGGGAAGAAAGAAGAACCATTTACCTACAAGATGGTTATCTTCTCTATGGAAATAGACTATGCGCTACTAACTCACTACGTGAGAAAGTAATGTATGAATCTCATGCTCCTCCTTATGCAGGGCATAGAGGCATTTAATCTACCCTAGAAGGGATAGAAACATATTTCTTTTGGCCTACCATGAAAGCAAACATACACGAGTATGTTTCAAAATGTGTGGTATACCAAAAGATAAAGTTTGATAAAGGGAAGCAACCTGGATTGCTTCAACCTTTAACAATCCCTAATTCACCATGGGAGAGCATATCCATGGATTTTATCTTTGGATTGCCTAAGTCTATCCATGGGAATACAAGAATATGGACGATAGTAGACAAGGTTTAGCAAACAGGCACATTTCATACCTATCAAAAAGACTATCAAAGCCCATCAAATGGAAACCCTCTTTATATCACAAATCTTCAAGTATCACCGCTTGCCAATGTCCATAGTGTTGGATAGAGATCCTAGAATGATCAGTAATTTCTTAAAGGGTCTCTTTGCGAATTTAGGTACAAGGCTAAACTTCTCTTCGGCCTATCACCCGCAAACAAATGGCTAAAGTGAAATAGCTAACCTAACAATTCTTGATCTACTAAAAGCCTATGTAACGGAAGTAGATCAAAGGTCCCAGTGGGAGAAGTACTTACCCTTAGTGGAGTATGCCTACAATAATATTGTACATACCTCCACGGGAAAAGCACCTTTCGAGGTAATTTAGAGAAGATCCAAAAGTCCCTTGCTACTTAAGGTACACGAGAAGATCTTTGTTGAACTTATAGCCGAGACCTACAAGAATCTTTCCAAAAGATTAAGGATGCTATCTCTATCTCACAGCAAAGGCAAAAGGTTGCTGCTAATAAGCACAGAAGAGCTCAAGCCTTTAAACAAAATGATTGGGTCTTGCTTAAATTTCCCAAGGCTCGATTAAGGCACACAATGGGTAAGAATCCTACGGGACACCAAAAGTACTATGCCAAGTTAGCAAAAAGGTACTATGTTCCCTTCCTGATTTTTAGACCAATCAATGAGATGGCCTATCAACTCAAGTTGCCCATTCATTGGCTCATACACAATGCTTTCCATGTGAGCCTACTAAAGCTTTACAAAGGAGAGCCACCTCAAGAACCAAATATTGAAGACCCACCAGAGATTGAGGACCAAGAAAAGGTGCTGCAGACGGAGTCCATTCTCCGACATGAAGACAAGGTATTGAGAGGTGGTAAGATCATCCGACGGTATCTTATTAAGTTTAAGAACTATCCTTTTGAAGATGCTAGATGGATGCAAGGCATACAATCAAAGGATAATCTAAACCTTGTCAATGCTTACAATGATTCCCTAGAGTAAGAAAATGTAAATATGTTTAAATGAACAAAGTTTTTGTCTTATAAGACTCTCTTTTTCTTTATTGCGCACAAACAAGAAGTATGCATGCTTAGGATCATGTTTGCGGAGATGATGTCTCCTGAACACCAAGTAGAGCTTGTCACTCTACTATGGAAGATTGATAGGACTGACGCGCAGACATGCTTGCAGCAGCTAAGGCTCTCAAGTGCCAAATGGATTAGTTATCCATTTTGGAACAGTGTCGTAGGGTAAAATAGGGATCCTCTACCCGCTAGCAAATAGACTAATGACTAGGCTTTATCTTCTCTACCTCATAGTCAAGGACGACTATGATTTCAAGAGAGAGGTAATGTCATAATAACTAATATCTAATTCTCCTAAATGATTTTTTCATGTTAAACTGGTCATTTAATATGGGGAAGTACCAGGGGAGAAAAAGCTAGAATATTGGTAAGGCTAGCGGATTGGTCACAGTAGGGATCCAAAGGATGGAAAATAGGGATCCAAAGGGGGGCCATATTCAAAAGAGCAATGTGCGTGAATGGTGCTTCAAAGACCTTAGACTTTAGCCCATTAAGAGTTCCAAAATGCTAAGGTTCCAAAATTCAAAGGTAAAGTCCAAATGGTCAAGCTTAGCAGAATTGGATACTTTTGTGAAGACCATAAAGTTTTCACATATCGCTAGATGGGAGGGGGCAAGCCCTAAAGGTAGGGGAAGAGAGAGAAGAGGTGAGAACACACACACACACACACACACACACACACACACTCAACGCTTCCCTTTACACAAAGGGCATAGTGGACACATGTCACGTTCCTAGCCCAGTTGCCCCCAAAGTGCATTCAAATCCTATTGATGGCCATAGAGGTGGACCAATGAGAATTAGGCTAGAGTAAATTTAGTTTAATTCATTTAAAAAAACTTGAGAACCAATAGAAATTAAGATCTCTAGAAGACTATTGGACAGTCTACCAAGGGGTCCAATGAGCATTCAGCAGCCCAATGGCTTGCCTGATTCCTATTGGCCAAAAGACTAAGAGGTCAAATGAGAGTTTAATTGAATTATTTAAATACCTAAATCTCTCACTAAAGGGGAAAGAGGGACACTTGTCACAAGGCTCTCTATTTGACCTCTTAGGCTAAGCTTGGCATGAGCCAATGAGAGGCCATCAAGAGGAAATAGCAAGAGGGGTCGACCAAGAGAGAGAGGGGGCTGATTTTTGCAATGCATTATCACACACATACTCACACAAGCTCATGTGTGAAGTAAAGAAGACTATCTCCTTCTCAAGATTTAATGGAAAGCTCATCATCTACTCCAAGCTTGTGAGAAGGGAGGCCTATACCAACAACTCTTGGCTTTGTGATGCAAATCCAACCAATAGCCAAGCTCCAATGCATGCTCATCTCCTCTACCATGCTAATTACTAAGCTATGCTAAGCTATTCAGAGTGATTATGTGAGGAGAAATACTTCTTTCATGTAAGAATACTCCTTCTTACTCTAGATCTATTTTCATACCCCGCTAGCTCTCACCATATTTGAAGGTGTGTGAGGTCTTGGGTCTGAGACCGTGAGGGAATTGATGTTGTGTTTTTCAACTGTAAGCTTGGTGCTTGAAGCTTCCATCTTCATTGCACCCGCAAGTTATTGAAGGAACACAAAGTATTGTATTGTAAATATGTCTCCCTTGATGGGGGAAACCTATAATACAAAGCCTTTTGGAGGGGAGACCGGCTCCAAGTACATCCGTTGCTCTCTCCATCCAAGCACTCTTGCTATGCTCATTAGGAATCTATTCTTAATGAAATGCTCACTATGTCTATGTTATTTTGCGCTACACACAAGTTACTAGACCATTAAATGTTACATAGTCTGTCTTAGAAACAATTATGTGCATGACATAGTGGGCATTGGTGATGAGTAGTTGTTGTGGTTTGCTAATGGCTTTAACTTCACTTTGAAGAATGTGAGATAGGTTCCACAATTGATAGAAAGTTCGATTAGCAATGGGCAACTTGATGATGAGGGTTATCATACCTCTTTTGGAGATGCTTCCTGGAAGTTGTCAAGGGAGTCTTTGATTGTGGCAAAGGGTTTCTAATATGGAACTCTTTACACTCTACATGTTGCTTGTGTTACAAACAATGTTACATGTATAGTCAAGAAGCCAAATACCTCTTTGTGGCATTGCCGGCTAGGAAATATGAGTGAAAAGGGAATAAAAGCATTGTCTCATTTGGGTTATTTATCGAGTCTTGATTATTCTACCTTTAAGGTGTGTGAGCATTGTTTGCATGGTAAAACAAATGCAAAGTCCTCACAAAGAAAGTGGCTATAGGAGAAGTGAGCACTTAGAGTTGATACATAGTGACATTTGTGGTCCTATGCCTAGTGTCTCATTAGGGGATGCTTTTATTTTTCCACATTCATAGAAGACTATTCTTGCAAAGTTTGGGTTTATCATCTTAAGTACAAGGATTAAGTGCTTGATGCATTCCAAAAGTTTGTTTCATTAGTTGAGAACCAGAGTGGAAATAAGGTCAAGTGCTTACACACTGACAATGGTGGGGAGAATGTTTCAAAGTATTTTCAAGAATTTTGTGATTCAAAGGTAATCAAACATGAGTTGACTGCTCCTTGCGATCCTCCACAAAATGGTGTTTCAAAGAGGATGAATAGAACAATACTAGAGAAAGTCAGATCTATGTTGTCTAATGCCAATCTACTTGAAAGGGTTTTGGGCAAAAGTAGGCAGCTCATCTCATCAATAGGTCACCTAATCATGTGTGCTAGATGAGTAGTTTCTAGAGATGCTTTGGTCTACAAAGGTTCATTCTTATGAACATGTTCACGTTTTTTGTTGTGAAGCATTTTTCATGTTCCTAAGAATAAACATAACAAGCTTGACCCCAAGTCAAGGAAATGTATATTCTTAGGTTATGGTGAGTCTGGTGAAATGGGATATTGTCTTTGGGATCTCAAAGCCAAAAATATTGCTATAAGTAATGATGTGTACTTCAATGAGTAGAAGATGCATAAGAAACAGATACCTACTATTGAGGTTTGACATGTGGTGATTCAAGAGGATGGGATAGTGCATAACATAGTATGTAATGTAGTTGAACAAAAACCACAACATGTGGAAAACCCTCCTATGTTAGAAGAAAGAGAGGAACAACCTAATGTGCCAGAGTTAAGAAGATCTACTCGGGTTTCTCGTCCTCCTGAACGTTTTGTTCCATCTCTTGACTACGTGATGTTGACAAATTGTGGTGAGCCTTCATGCTGTGAGGAAGCTATGTTTGTAGATATAAGCTTAAGTGGACATTGGCTATTCAATCCAATATAGATTCTTTGTAGACGAATGACAATTGGGACTTGGTACCTCTGAAAGAGGGCATGTAAATTCCTCCTTGCAAATGGGTCTACAAACTGAAGATTGCTTCCATTGAAGACATTTGCTGTTGGTAGCTTGATGTATGTCATGATTGATATAGGTCCAAACATTGCATTTGTAGTGATAGTAGTTAGGAGATACATCTAATCATGTAAGAAGCATTAGGAGGTGGTGAAAGGAGTGATAAGATATTTGACCGCTACAAAGGACAAATGCTTATGCTTTGGAAACAAGGAGGCATGTGTAAAAGGATACACAAATGCTGATTATGTAGGAAATGTGGACAATAAAAGGTCCAATAGTGGATATGTTTTCACATTTGTTGGGGGTGCAATATCATGGATATCTCATTTGAAGGATTGCATTGCTCAATCAACCATTGAGGCAGAATATGTGGCCACCTTTGAAGCTTGCAAAGAAGCTATTTGGCTTGCTCATTTAGTGGGATATTTGGGCGTTAATGCTGAGATTCCGATATTGCATTGGGACAATCAAAGTGCTATTCAACTAGCACAAAATCTTTTGATTCATGTAAAGACAAAGCACATTGAGATTAAGTATCATTCCATTCAGGAGATGCTTGAGGACAAGTGTATCCAACTTGTCAAGGTGCACACACATGACATCCCTGCTAACCTTCTCAGAAAGGGTTTACCTTCTGAGCATTTTGTATACTACCATGAATTCGCTAGAGCCATCATGTTCTAATTACCCTTTTCTCCGCTTATTGGCACATCAGCCTTTAAGTGGGAGCTTGTTTGGGATAAAGACCATTAGGCCAATACCATCACAAAATAACTGCTCACTAAGAAACTACTTTGATTTTTCTGTTTATTTGAGGAGTAGTTTGATAGTGTAAACCTGAGCCATGTGTAATCAATGAAAATATGTTGCTTTGGGCTCAAGAGTTCGTGACTTTGCTTATATCACACTAATATGAACTTGTGACTATTATGCACATATTGGGTCAATCAACTTTGGACTAGGAGAACATTTAGGAAATGTCCCCATAAGAACACATGTTCGTAAAAACAATTGTTGTTGGGGTATAAAGCCCAATGTGGTTGCCCAGGTAAGTGGGCGGGCCGCCAGGTATGTACACATATTCTTTTGTAAAAACCTAATAAGAACTCACTATGCTCTACACATTACAGTAGAGCGAGTTCACCATATCATCGTGCTCTTCTTCTCGCACTCTCTCTCGCGTCACACTTTCGCTCGTACTCCTTCAACTGGTATCAGAGCTCAGATCGAGGCTCGGGGAAGCATTTGCAGGTAGCCAGAGTCACCTGCTCAGGTTGGAGTGAGATTCGACAGGCGGAGACACGGCCACCATTCGGCTTCGACAAAGTTCTGTGCAGGCCATTTTCGACTACGTGGTCTCAGCGGGTGCAGATCCGACTCTGCAAATTTGGGGTTTTGGCCTACGACTGCAAGTGCTAAGGATATCGGCACTCCCAGAGTGTTGATTTGTGGCTGTCTACACATCGAAGGACGGCTCACAGTTCTTGGAGGCGTGTCACATACGACACGGGCGCATTTACACACAGATTGTAGGCGACATTCACTAGTTCATCAGGTAGCTTGTGTTTGTTGCTTGATATTCTAGATTTCATCCTGACATTGCAGGTACTTCCACATGGGATGTATTGTCAGAGATGATGTATGTCCGTTGAGGGTTTAATTGCTGGCTGTGAGTCACGCAGCAAACAACCGCCGCAGCGGTTACAACATATAGTGGGAAATTTGTGGATGTATGACTTTGTGGAAAGTCTATGTACTGTCAGATTTACTGCAGCCTTTGTTGAGAGTCAAGTAAGGTTTTATTGAGCTGGGGGATTCTCGAATGTTGAGATCCTTTCGGTGATACAGATCTTGGAGCGATCCCTCGAGCACCCTTAGATAGGCAGCTAGGATGTATTGACTGTGAGTTAGACAGTTGGGATTGCATCTTTGCTTTACTACCGTTCAGGCATTGTCGCAGTCTATGATTACAGGACAGTGAGACAGTATAGTTGCAGGACAGGTTTACCCACAACTTACAGTGTTAGAGAGACAATGGTTTTTTGAGTTGTTTTTTGGTCTGTTTTTGAGTACACTAGAGCCATTTTACAAAGGAGACTCTGCCGAAATTTATGCAGAATCTGAAGCTTTCTTGGTTCATTTGACAGGTTGATATTGGTTCAGAGGTCAGTTTACAGGGGAAACTCTGCCGAATTTTTCCCAGGAAAGTAAACTAATGTGAAGCGTAGCTATGGCTGGATCACAGGACACTGCTCTTTACAATATCAAGAAGCTGGATGGAACCAATTTCCCATTGTGGAAGAAGCAGATTTGGCACGTGTTGGTACAAAAGAAGCAAATAAAACCTATAAAGCTCAAGGGGATAAAACCACAAGATATGGACGAAGATGAATGGAGCAAAATGGATGAATTGGCACTTTCTACCATTATGCTGACTTTGGCAAAAAGCATTTACTTCAATGTAGCAGACGAGATGTCGGCTTATGAAGCATGGACAAAGATGAGTGATCTTTATGAGAAGGAGAGTGCAGCTTCACAGGTATATTGGCTTAAGAAGCTTGTTGACTTGAAGATGAAAGAAGGGACACCTATGTCCAATCATCTGAATGAATTCAACACCATCTACAGTCAGTTGTCAGCTCAAGGTGTCAAGTTTGATGAACCTGTTAGAGCTATGTTCCTGTTGATCACATTGTCGGAAATTTGGGACTCTTTTCGCACAGCTTTGAGTAATTCTGCACCTCCAGATGGTTTGAACATAGCAGGTGTAGAAGGCAGTCTGCTTACTGAAGAAACCAATAGAAGGACAATGGACAAAGGCAAAGGAACAACCTTAGTTATCAGGGGAAGGACCAAAGAAAAGTACAAAGGTGGAAAGAGGAATCAGTCTCGTAGCAAGTCCCGCAGTGCTAAAGGCAAGAGTGACATAGAATGCTACCATTGTGGCAAGAAGGGTCACATGAAAAGAGACTGCAGAGAATGGAAAGCAGAAAAAGGTAAAGAGAAAGCTGAAGACCATGGTGAGAAGAACAAGTCCTCAGTGAAGATTCAAGAAATAAATGTGACAAACACTGTTGCAGAGGATGACAGTCTAGTGTCAGGAGACATCTACTTCTTGAAGAATACAATGGACTTAGCTCTTCTTACAGCATCTGATGGAAATGCACTGAGTGACTGGATTATAGACTCAAGGGCATCACTTCATGTGTCTCCAAACAAGGAGTGGTTTACCTCTTATGTGACCACTAAAGATCATGTTCGGCTAGGCAATGGGCAGACATGTGAGATCTTAGGTGTTGGAGATGTTCAATTGAAGTTTCAGAATGGCTCTTCTTTCACACTGAAGAATGTGAGACATGTTCCCGCAATTACAAAGAGCTTGATCAGCACAGGTTTACTTGATGATGCTGGCTACGTCACCACTTTTGGACCAAACATGTGGAAGATATCCAAGGGTTCGATGACAGTAGCACATGGAGTAAAATCTGGAGGACTTTACATGATTTATGTATCAAATGTCTCTAAAAATGTAATCAATGTAACCGAGCAGCCGAACTTTTCTTTGTGGCATAGCCGGTTAGGACATATGTCCAAGAAGGGAATGGAAATCTTGTCTCGTTCTGGTTATTTACCTGGCTTTTCATTTAATGATTTTAAATTCTGTGAACATTGTCTGTATGGTAAGCAAACACAACAGCCACATAAGCATAAAAGCAGTAGAAGAGATACACAATTGGCACTTGTTCATAGTGATTTGTGTGGACCTATGCCTAACCTATCTCTAGGGGGAGCTTCTTACTTTATGACATTTATAGATGATTACTCGAGGAAAGTATGGGTTTACTTTCTCAAGCACAAGGATGAAGTGTTTAGTCTTTTCAAAACGTTTGTGACACTTGTGGAGAATCAGAGTGGCAAGAAGCTTAAATGCTTACGCACTGACAATGGTGGAGAGTATGTTTCAAAGGCCTTTCAGGACTTTTGTGAGTCAAAAGGTATAAAACGTGAAATTACTGCTCCTTACAATCCTCCTCAAAATGGTGTTGCTGAGAGGATGAACAGGACCATACAAGAGAAGGTCAGAAGTATGTTGTCTAATGCACAACTGCCAAATGGGTTTTGGGCTGAAGCTGTATCAACAGCTGTTCATCTTATAAATAGATATCCTAGCAAGGTTTTACAGAAGGATTCAGTGCCAGAGATGGTATGGTCAGGCAAAATGCCCTCATACAAGCATCTCAGAGTCTTTGGCTGTGAGGCATATACTCACGTTCCAAAGGAATTTAGGAACAAACTTGAGCCAAAGAGTAGAAAGTGCATCTCTTCTAGGCTATGGTAATTCTGGTGAGATGGGGTACAGACTTTGGGATCCCGAATCCAGAAAGGTTATCCGCAGCAATGATGTTCACTTTAATGAATCCAAATATCATTCTAAACCAGAGAGGGTTGAGGAGATTAGAAGAGTTGTCTTCCAAGAAGATATACCTGCACGTGCAAGACAAAATGTCAGGGCTCAAGAGGAGCAAGGACAGGATAGATTGGAACCACAGGTTGTGGCTGAGCCTGAGCCACCTATTGTGCGTAGATATGGACGTATCACGCGACCTCCTGATAGGTTTGTTCCATCTATGAACTATGTCATGTTGGCTGATTGCAACGAGCCTTCATGTTACAAGGAAGCAGTGCAAATGAAGGACTCCGGGAATTGGAAATTGGCCATGCAGTCAGAGATGACAGCTCTGCATAAAAACCAGACATGGAAGCTAGTTAAATTACCACAGGGCAAAAAGGCTCTACCTTGTAAATGGGTTTACAGGTATAAGATCACCGCTCATGATAGTCAGCCAAAGTACAAAGCAAGGCTTGTTGCCAAGGGCTTTAAGCAAGAACAAGGCATTGACTTTGATGAAGTCTTCTCTCCGGTGGTCAAGATGACTACATTGAGATGCTTTCTTGCATTGGTTGCCATATTAGATTTGGTGTTGCACCAAATGGATGTCAAGACAACGTTCTTGCATGGTGATTTAGATGTGGAAATTTACATGCAGCAGCCACAAGGGTTTGTTGAGAAAGGCAAGGAAGATTTGGTGTGCCAGTTGTTAAAGAGTCTTTATGGCTTAAAACAATCACCGAGGGCATGGTATCATAAGTTCCACAAGTTTATGCTTTCTCAAGGCTACAAACGTAGTGAGTTCGATCACTGTCTATATACAAAGAAGGCTAAGGATGTCAGTTGGCTGATCCTTATTTTGTATGTGGATGACATGTTGATTGCTGGCAAGCACTTGGAAGAAATTTCAGCTTTGAAATCAAAGATGGCAAAATCGTTTGACATGTAGAGGGTGGTAGTGCGAGGCATAGTTATTAGTTATTTTGCTGATAATTGTGCTTCTACCATGATCACACATGGAGAAATTATCGGCTTAGTATAACTATGGAGTCCCATTTGCAACTATGGCATTTTCAACATAGTAGCCAGGGTAACCAATCTTATCATTAAATGAAGGTTTTTCGTAGAAGTCAAACGGTGTCTACGCTTGCATGTTGATCGATAATTTCACTAGAGTAGCCATTTTTTTGTCCGATTACCTCTAGGTGCCGATAACCACATGCTATGATTACCTGGCGTGACCATGAATTGCAGGCTTACTAGTGCACAATTATCCTTACGAGGATAACTATGCAGCGCGTGACCATTGCCTTAGGTAGTCACAAATGGAGGGTTGGAAATTGGAATATGGAACTTGGACTCCCTCTTATGATTGGACTCCCTCACTCTCTCTCTCTCTCTCCCTCTCTCATCGGAATCAATTCTTCCCTCTCTCTACACACGCCCCCACTATCCATAGCTTGCTCCTCTACAGCAAATTGTTGGCTTGGCGCTTTCTCTCGCACACACGCAAAACCCACTCGTTGACGCGACTGATACAGAAGCATGAGCTCTATGGCTCTGTTGTTACCGTGCTTCATTTTTGTCGTTGCAGCTGCAGTAGCAGGGGATGACGACGCAAACTGCCTGATGGGGCTAAAGGCGTCCTTTGAGGAGGGCGGGGCTAATGAGAAACTGAATGATTGGAAGCCAGCGGCGCTGGCAAGCCCGTGCTCTAATCCTTCGACGAGCTTTCTGCCTGGCATCACCTGCAGTAGCAGTCGGGTCATCTCCATTCTTCTCAACTCATTCAATCTCGCAGGTAAGCCCGCTTGAGCCCATTTTCAAATGTGCCCCCTACTTTCTAACTCATAGTAGAGAGTGATCTGCTACATCTGGGTTCCTTGCTTGCCATCAATATGGCTCCCTCATGTGAGTCAGGCCCTTCAGCTTCATGTGCTTTAATGAACATCAGGAGCCCGTTCGAAAGCACAGTGAATGGTTGTGTACCCATCAACATTTCACAGATGCCTCACTGACATTTGAGTTCCTTGATGGCAGCAATTGTATTTGAAAGGTTTCTTGTTTGCGATTTACGACACTCTTTGCATGCAACCTATTGTGTATTGCTTTAGGTTTTGCAGGTTACAAATGAAACTCCGTCACAGCAAGGTTTTGGATTTCGGGTTGAATCTTTGTTGATGTGTCCAAATTAAACACGATCAATCATCCACTCACATGTGACATGTATGGGGGCATATAAGATGGTGTTACAACTTCTGTACAGCTTCAGCCTTTGGATGTTTAGTATATTTTAATTGCCATTGCAAGAGGCATGATGCAATACGTTTGAATGTGCTTAGTAGAGAAAACGGAAGCGTGACTGTTGAGAGTTGATTTCAAGGTGAAGTTGGTAGGTTGTCGACAAATTGGGTAAGCTCTCAGAAGATATTGTCGTTGTAGGTGCAGGTAGACAGCTTTGTGACTTCCATATTGGCTGCTACACGAAACGATTTACCTTTAACTGTAGCAGGAGATGGGTGTGTTTTAGGGGGTAGCTGCATTCGACAATCGTCATTATTAACTTTATCTGATAGGAGAGCTTGTGGGTGTTAGCATCAGTGTGGTGGCTGTTGCTCAGTTTCGAACAATTGAGCAAGTTTGTGTTGTTAATCTAGTCTTCTCTGCTTTGTGCAGATCGATGGTTTAAGAGGCCTTTTGTCTTTTTTACAGGTACCCTCTCGCCCTCCATAGCCAATTGCTCGGACCTTCAGACACTCGACCTTTCTTCAAACTCGATTACTGGGCCTATCCCTAGCAGCATTGGTAATGTCTCCAACCTTGTGTCGCTGAATCTTTCGTCAAATCTCTTCTCCGGCTCCATTCCAGTAGATCTCAGTGAGTGTCTTTATCTCAACAATATTGATTTACACAAAAACCAGCTCTCGGGTTCCATTCCTGGCCAACTCGGACTCCTCACAAGGCTGAAGGTTCTGGATGTTTCGAACAACAAGCTGTCTGGCCAGATCCCTTCGTCTTTGACAACCCGCTTCAATGCAAGTGCTTTTCAGAATAACAAAGATTTGTATGGGTATCCGCTGGAGGAGCACGCCAGCCATGGTCTATCGGTGTTGGCCATTGTTGGAATAGGACTTGGCAGCGGTGTTCTTAGTCTTCTTGTGAGTTCCTTTGCTGTCTGCGTCTGGCTTCGCGTATCGGAGCATGGCTATGCGGCACAGGAGGGAAAAATCTCTCAGCTTGTAACAGAGTCATGATTGGTGCCAGCATCGTCCACTTTCGTCTCAGTTTTGAGCATAGAAGCTGTCGTCTTGCTCTTGGTTTTCAGAATCCAAGATGGTTTTTCTTGCAAAGCAGAGAGATGCTGATCTTGAGTAAACGCTTATGGAGTGTTCTAGGTGCTGGGCTTGCAAATTTTCACATCATGCAAGGATACAATGTGGTGATGGCCGGCTGGTGGAAGATTTGTGAAAATAGTGTTGAATGACACCTATGGTTTGGTACTCCTTACCAGGGTCTTTCATGTAAATGTGCTTGTCCGATCGTTGGACACCTTCTTTCGCAAACATGACAATGCACATTCTCAAATCTGGGTCAAGTTTTGCAGAGAGTTCCCACACTCGGCACGTGACACCATGGCTGCAGCGAATAGCTTTGGAGCCTCCTTATACCTGGAGAAATCATCCCAGGAGTCTAGCTAGATTCGAGGTTTGTCCACTGTTTTGGTGACAAAGGTTTTACTTTCGACTTTTGAAAAGTGCCAGGTTTGGAGTGGTTCTTCATGTCTTACTCATCACTGAATATTTGGATTTGGGATTGATACCTATGGTTTGAAAGTTGCGAAGTCTGGAGTGAGTTCTGAAACATTTATCATTGTTTTGAACATGATAACAAGCTTGTTCTGAGCAGTCACCCATGATGCCCTTCAAGAGGGGTGAGTATACTAAATTGTATCACTTACATAGTTAATACGTTTGGGCTATTCTCGTTGATTGAGGGAAGAAACACTGTGTACTACTGGGGGGGCATTGCTTGGGCTTTTTGTCTGTTTTTTCATTGTGTGTCAAAGCTTTGGTTCTTCATTTTGCATGCTTTACAACAGAGGTATAATGAGGTGTCGATCGAAACTTATTTTGAAAAACGCTTCCCGGTATGTATGTGGTGGTTGTAAATAAGGTGGGAAATTATGTGTTCAAGGTGTGCAAACCTGGTAAGGTTGCTACATTTTGTTGGTATCTCTAAGAAAGTTCTTTCGATGAGGAAATGAGGGAAGTGATTGCTCATTGTGTCTGAGCACAAAAAAGCGCAATGCATAAGGTAAGGATAGGGTCGAAGCAGATAGGTTATTGGGCTGGTTAATGCTGATTGGCACGGACGAAGAACTGATTTATGACATGGTTGTCTCTCGTCCTTAAGCTTTATGACCTGTCTGATGAAACTGCTCCAGGACAATAACCAACCAACGGGTTCTCTCTGACCTAATGTTGACCATTGTGTTTTAGCATTCTATGGAAAAATGAGCTGCTTTGCGCTTTTTACTATTGGATGATTTTCTGTTGCTTGGCTCTTGGTGTATCTAGGCTTTCATAATTGACCTTCTGAATGGTAAATATGGGGATCATGTATACTAGATTTTCCGAACAAATGGTTTCTTGTGTCTGAACTTTTGGACATCCATTATAGCCTATTGATCCTTTTTAAGGTTTCTTGCCCTCCTATAATGGTCCTTCTGATTTTACTTGATGACTTGGACCTTTGATTCATTTGTGCAACCCTGGTCATATACTTACTCAAAAGTACTGTGTATAGATAGTTGTCTTATCTTTCCTCTCTGTAGGTATGGGCAATTGTTGCTCACTCCTCTTAAAAAAGTACAGAAGAAAAAAGTCCTTGTTTTTGTCAATGCTACTCTGAGAGATTGGGAGCAAACTAGATAATTGTGTTAACACCACTTCTTTTTGTGTTGCATGCTTGGAAAAAAAATTTAGAAATCAAATGATTTCATTATTTATGTCTGTGTCAAGTTTTGCCAAAAAAAAAAAAAAACAACTTTTCTTTGCCAAATTTTTTTTGACTTAAAGAATCAAATTATTGTATTGAAACAATTATCAAATATCTGACATTGGTTAAAATACCCTAAACAAAATATAGTGAGTTTTTTAAATAAATTGTATGAAACCATTTATTGCCATGTCTATTAAGAGCAGTGCTTGTCTTTTGATTTTAAGAGGAGTATTCTTTTGAACCTTTGAGGATGCTAATGTCTCTATGTGTCCTATTTTATTTTTTTAAACCCATTGTTCTAACAAAAACATGTGATCTTTTACAAAGTTTTGTTTGAACTAATTAGGATTGTAGTTAAACTAACAATTTTCAAGTTTTGACATGGATAACAAAAAGTAGGCTCTTTGATGTCTGTAATACATATCCAAAGTTAACAAACTTTGTTGTTTTGATTATATGGATGCGGACAAGAGTCCTTTTTGAAGATGAAGACGTAGTTCATCTATAGATCCACTACTTGTCTTGATGTACATGATAATTGAAACGAATCTTTATTCTAATACCATTTTAGATGAAATGGGAAAATACCAGAACTGATTTCAAGTCCTATTTTCCATTTGATTTGGAAAAATTTTACGTACTTTGGGAAAGTGATAAATAAGATTTGCTCCTAAGTCCTTGTGTTACATTAGGCAAAGAGATAGATTCTCAAGAAAATGGTGGTGTTGAGGAACAATCTTTTTTTTTTCATTAAAAGTTTATTTTTATGTTGATGTGAATAAACACTTAATAAAATCGTACATATGCAAGAAATTTAAAAAAAAAACCAAGATTTGAATACGAAATGCTATTCAATTTCTCTTATTAAGTTGGTTTGTGCTTTCTCCACAACATACAAGATCTTAATTGCTTTCGCAAGTCTTCCATCCCTTGGAATTCATGACCACATGATTGCATCAACACTCCCAAACACTTTAAGTCAGCAAGATTGCAACACCAATTCTTTTTTCAACAATCTTCACTTTGTTTTTGGATTGCGGGATTTCTTTTTCAATTTTTTGGTACCCAATATTGAATGAAAATTTTCTTGTAGTTCAGAGATGATCTGTTTACATCAATGTCTGACTTTGCAACTCTTAGCCATATCGGATATTCTGAATCTGCAGAGAGTCACAAGAACAAAATCCCCTTTCCTTACATCAATTTGAGGCCTAATAGCTTCTTGCGGCCTTGCACTTTGAAGACCAACAAAATGATCATTCAACTCTTCATATTCTTGAAATTCATCTTTGTCTTTCTCTATCTGTTGTATTCGATGACTCCTTGCAGTGTTTGGCCAAAATGTTGTGTATTCATCAATGTAGTTTTGGTGGTTATTCAAGCTCATTAATTATGTTTTGTCAATAAATAAGAATTGACTCTATGTATTTCGTAAAATCGTGGTCTTTTCTCTTTAAGCTCAATAATTATGTTGTACCAATAAATAACAACTGGCCATCAGGAAAAGTTTGGACTCCAATTTGGTCTTTTTCGTACTAGAGAGAGAATGTTGTGCGACCAATGGATGGCGGGTTACTGTAAAGGTAGCTCAATTTTTTCTTATTTCGATGTCAAATTTTTGCATTAAAAAAAAATATTTTAGCTGTTTAATAATAATATACGTTATAATTTGCTCGAATCTCTTTACTTTCAGCACCGATTACACTCATTGAACACGTGTATATGTACTTAGGGCTACATATGAGAACAACAACAATAGGATTTCCAGCTCCACTAATGAATACACTGATGTGGCCTAATAGCTTAAGTGTGTGGCCAAAGTGTTGTGTATTCATTAGTGGAGTTTACTAACCTCCACTAAAGATTATTCTGTTCATTGTTTTTTTGCAGATATTTATCCCTGGGACAAAGAAGACTGGCAGCCGATGGATTGCATTATAGGCATTTTTGATGCATTCCATGCATCGGTGGACGGGCTACTATATAATACTAGCGCTAGAAGTGCGCTGGCTCAGAGGGGGGTATTTTTCTTCGACCACTTTCACAATGCGCCTTGTTTTGTGCTTGGCTTTGGCAATCTTCAATACCTCTCGCTTTCTCCAAAGGAGAGTCCACACTCGCCAATACCTACCTCTGAAACCTCAGAGTATTTATGACTGAAGCTTCATATAGAAATACAAAAGTACTTAAGACCAAATATTGCAAGTACAGGTGGTACGTGTTTCAATCTTCATGTCCATGCATGTGTTCATTGACTTCTTCCATGATGAGAAGCTTAGGAAGACTACAACTATGCTAATCTACAAGTCAAAGAAAATGCCTCGATTTTTTAATTAACCAATTCGAGCCATGGGTGTAGATACTTAAGTGCTTATTTTCAAAGGCTAAGAGGAGTAGCAACTAAGGTTTTGAGTTGCCAAAGAATACACTAAGTAAACACATAAGTATAATTAGCATGGCCGACAATAACCAAGAGAGTAGAATGAACATTGATAATTTTGATTTTGCACATGAAGGTCCACTAATGGTTTATCAAATGAAAATGGTAGGAATCAAGAAGAGTTAGACTTGTCTAACTTTCTAAAAGCATTCCAAGATGTGTCCATTGATGATATCTCTATGGACTTACCTCCAAAACGAGGGGATGATGACCATTGAATTGAGCTCCTGTCAGGAAGCTCACCGCCTAACAAGCCTCCTTATCGAGTTTCCCAAGCTCAACAAGAGGAGATTATGAGGCAAGTACAAGAATTGGTAGACAAAGGGATGGTGAGGCTTAGCTCCTCTCCCTTTTGTTCTCCAGTCCTTTTAGTGCAAAAGAAAGATGGTACATACCGCATGTGTGTGGACTATCGCGCACTAAACCATATCACTATCAAAAACAGATTTCCCATACCTCGGGTAGAAGATCCGTTTGATAAGCTACAAGGCTCTACCTACTTTAGTAGGATTGACCTTAAAATTGGCTATCATCAAATAAGGATAGTGGAGGAAGATATCCTAAAGACCGTGTTTCGTACAATGTTTGGTCTTTATGAATATCTAGTCATGCCTTTTGGCTTTACCAATGCACACCAGCCACATTCAATCGTTTGATGGAGAAGATATTTAGACCCTACCGCAAGTTCACTGGAGTGTTCTTTGATGATATCATCTCTACTCCAAGTCCTTGGTGGAACACAAGCAACATCTCCAAGTGATTTTTCAAGCATTGAGGGAGAACAAGCTTTTTCTCAACCAAAAGAAAAGCGATTTTTTCCTTCAAGAGATTCAATACTTAGGTCATAGTATCTCTCAAGATGGTATCCGTATGGATCCATTGAAGTTAGAGGTAATAAAAACATGGCCTAATCCAAGGAATCTACATGAGCTAAGAAGATTTATTGGTATGTGTGCATACTATAGACGCTTCATAGCAAAATTTTCTCAAATAGCAGGACCATTACATTACTTAACAAAGAAGAACGTTAAGTATTCATGGACTGCTAAGGAGCAAAAAGCTTTTGACAAGCTCAAAGAGAAGCTTACCTCTCAACTAGTCCTCATGCTTCCGGATCTCTCAAAGCCATTTGAGGTCCAATGTGATGCTTGTGGTGATTGCCTTGGAGCAGTCTTGCTTCAAGAAGGGCATGCCATAGCATATGAGAGCCGAAGGCTCACTACAGATGAACAGGTATTGGGCATTTATGAGAAAGAGCTTTTAGCTGTTCTACATGTCCTAGACACATGGAAGCACTATTTATTGGGGACTCCATTCATTTTACGAACATACCATCAAAGTCTCAAGTACTTCATGACGCAAACAAAGCTTTTCGACAAACAAATGAGGAGGGAAAATTTTCTTTCGCAATTTAATTTTCATATTGCTCACATTGATGGTAAGCGCAATCAAGTGGCCGATGCACTTTCACGACGACCAAAAGTCAATGCAGTGTCTATAGAAACTCACAATGATCTATCTTCCATGATATATGAGTATGCTATTGACCCTGACTTCAAAGATGTAATGTCAGCCCTTGCTTTGGAAAAGAAAGAGGAACCATTCACCTTGCAGGATGGTTATCTTCTCCATGGCAATAGGCTATGTGTTACCCACTCCCTTTGTGAGAAAGTCATATATGAATCCCGTGCTCCTCCCTATGCGGGACATAAAGGTATTCAACCTACTCTTTGAGGAATAGAGACATACTTCTATTGGCCTATCATGAAAGTGGACATACAAGAGTATGTTTCAAAATGTGTGGTATGCCAAAAGACTAAGTATGATAGAGGGAAGAAACCTGGATTACTCCAGCCATTTCCAATCCCTAATTCACCATGGGAGAGTATATCCATGGATTTTATCTTTGGATTATCCAAGTCTATCCATGGGAATACAAGAATATGGACAATAGTCAACAGGTTTAGCAAGCAAGCACACTTATTCCTATCAAAAAGACTATTAAGGCACACCAAATGGCAACCATCTTCATATCTCGGATTTTCAAACACCATGGATTACCAACATCCATCGTGTCAGATAGAGATCCTAGAATGACCAGTAATTTTTGGAAAGGTTTCTTTGAAAATCTAGGTACAAGATTGAATTTCTCTTCGGCCTACCACCCACAAATCGATGGCCAAAGTAAGATAGCCAATCTTACGATACTAGATCTACTAAAGACTTATGTTACAGAAGTAGATCAACGATCACAATGGGAGAAGTACTTACCCCTTGTAGAGTATGCGTACAATAATATTGTCCAATACTACTACAAGAAAAGCACCTTTTGAGATTATAGAGGGAAGACCTAAAAGTCCCTTGCTACTTAAAGTACATGGGAAGATCTTCGCTGCTGATGAGTATAGCCGTGACCTACAAGAATCTTTTCAAAAGGTTAAGGAGGCTATATCTATCTCTCAACAAAGGCAAAAAGCGGCCATTGACAAGCACATAAGGGCCTTAACATTCAAAAAAAATGATTGGGTCTTACTTAAGTTTCCCAAGGCTCGATTGAGGAAAACGGCGGGCAAAAATCCTACAGGCCATCAAAAGTATTATGCTAAATTAGCAAAAAGATACTACGGTCCTGTTCAAATCTTGAAGCCAATCAATGACATGGCTTATCAACTCAAGCTGCCCAACCATTAGCTCATACACAATGCTTTTCATGTGAGCCTACTTAAGCCCTACAAAGGAGAGTCACTAATAGAACCAATTATTGAAGACCCTCAAAAAATCGAAGACCAAGAAGAGGTGCTACAACCCGAAGCTATCCTTTGGCATGAAGACAAGGTACTACGGAATGGTAAGATTATCAAACGGTATCTTATTAAGTTCAAAAATTATCCATTTGAATATGCTAGATGGATGCATGGAATACAGCTTAAGGATAGTATGAACCATGTCAATGCTTACAATGCTGCTCTAGAGTAAGCAAATGTAAATGCTTTCTTAATGAACAATGTTTTTGTCTTATAAGACTAATTCTCTTTCGTGCACAAATTTAAATAGTATGCATGCTTAGAATCATGTTTGTGATGACGACATCACTCAAACACCAAGTAGAATTTGTCACTCTACTTTGGGAGTATGATATGGACTAAAGAGCATACATGCATGCGATAGCTACGTCTCCCAAACACCAAATGGACTAGTCATCCATTCTGGAATGATGTCGCAGGGTAAAAAGGAACCTTCTACCTGCTAAGAAACGTAGACTAATGACTAAGAATTTATCTCTTCTACCTCATAGTTAAGGACGACTATGATTTCAAGAGAGAGGTAATGCCATAAAATCTAATATCTAACCAACCCAAATGATTTTCTCATGTTAACGGGAACAAGGGTTAGAATATAAACATGTATTTATGGGTTTGTCTCAACACGGGACCAAGGTTAAAAAGGCTTTAAATGAGGGATGGTATGTTAAAGAGAAATTCTACTTAATGGAGCTTAAGACCATAGGGTTAGCTTCATTAAAGACCTCCAAAAGTTAGTGTTCAAAAGTCCTTTGACCTTAGGCAAGCTAGGGTTGACTTTGAGGTGGGAATCCTACCCAAGCATGAGGTGCTTGTTGGCTTGTTAAGTGTTAGTGGGAACCTTACCCAAAAGCTTGAGGTGTTTCTCACATGATTAAATGACTAAAGTTCTTGAAGAATTCAATTCAAAGATAACTCTCAAGAGCCATGAACGTTTTCATACTTGATTGATTAAGTCCTTGAAGTATTTCCATTCAACCAAATGACTTAATAATAAGCACAAAAGACACATGTTCAAATGATCCTCCAGATGTGGCTCATGATGTGTTTGAATGCTATTGGATAGATTTTAAAGGGGTCCATTGATAATTTAGATACATAAAAATAAATAATTAAGTTCTTTCTCTCAAAGAGGAAAAAGATGACACATGTCCAAATGAAATAATAAAATAATACAAAAGAGGGAGAGAGAGAGGGAGAGGGTGGACCAAGCATGAAAGGGAGAGTATACTCTCTCTCTCTCTCTCTCACAAATTCTCTCATTGTGTGGAGTGCAAAATGTGTTGGAATTAGGGTTGCAAAGAAATGCACACAGCTTGGAGAAGACGAAGGAAGCTCAAGGCACACAATAGAGAGTGTGTTACTCAGTGTACAATGGAAAGATCGATAGCTCTAGAGTGATGGGCGTATATACAATGCACGGGGAAAAAAAAACTCTTAAAGAGGGAAAAAATGCCCCGGCGGTCCTAGTGTGTTCACACACATCACTACCACATGTATATGGTAACAAATCCCCCCTGGACTAATGCGGTGAACAAGAGCTGGCACATGAGTAAAGGGAAGTGCCATGCTCTGAGGATATGATCAATCCACAAAGGGGAGTAAGCCCAAAGCTTTGTGGAAAGCTTCAAGCTTCTCATGAGACAATGCCTTTGTGAAAAGATCTGCAAGGTTGTCCTGTGTTGGCACATAGCCAAGCTGACCTCTCCTGCTGAGAGCCTCTCCCTGACATAGTGGTAATGCACCTCAATGTGCTTTGTGTGAGCATGAAAAATTGGGTTCCTTGTAACTGCCAATGCACTCTGACTGTCAGTGTAGATAGTGTTGGCAGTGTCCTGTCCAACACCCAAATCAGCCATAAGGCGTCGGAGCCATACACACTCAACCGTAGCTGTGAAGACTGTCCTGTACTCAGCCACAGTAGGTTGCTTCTTGCTCAACCATGATATACATGAACTGCCAAGCATGAAACAAAAACCACTTGTGGACACTCGTGTGTCAAAACAATCAGCCCAATCTGAGTCCGAAAAAGCATGTAAGTCTGGCGGCAATGATTCCCCCTTGGGATAAAACAAGCCAAAGTGTAAAGTGCCACTAAGGTAGCGAAAAATCCTCTTGATAGCCTGCCAATGCTTAGAACCTGGGCTATGCATAAATCTGATGACCATAAATCTGCTGACCTGTGAGACTGCAATTGAATATCCGGCCTCGTGTTGCATACATAAATGAGACAGCCAACAAAAATTTGGTAAAGAGTGATATCAACAGGATCACTAGCATCATGTAGACTCAACTTCAAACCTATTTCCATGGGAGTGGCAATATGTTTGCAATCCTCAAGTCCAAACTTACATAGTAATGTCTCTATGTAACTTTTCTGACACAAGGCAATACCACCATCACACTGCTTGAACTGTATACCCAAGTAATGATGCAATAGCCCCAAATCTTTCATCTTGAAAGTATCATTCAAATCAGCCTTGAGTTCAGCAATATGTCTCTCATTTGGTCCAGTGATCAGCAAATCATCTACATAAAGAGCCACAATGAGAAGTACATCAGCCTCACGCTTTACATACAATGTGCTTTCTGTTGGACTGTTATACGAAAGCCTTGTTTGACCAAATGAGTGTCAGCTTTCTCGTACCAAGCACGAGGAGATTGCTTCAACCCATACAAAGCCTTCTGACATCTGCACACTTTGTCCTCTTGTCCTTTCTTGACAAAACCGCGAGGCTACGTTACATAAACTTTCTCAAATATGTCACCATTTAAGAAAGCAGTAACAATGTCTAATTGATGTACATCCCAACCAAAATCAGCTACCAGTGCACATAGAAAATGCATGGTAGTCATATGACAAGTGGGAGCAAAAGTCTCTTCATAATCTATGCCTTTTTGCTGTGCATAACCCTTTGCAACAAGTCGAGCCTTATGGCGATCGATCTCACCATCCGGCTTGCATTTCAACTTGTAAACCCACTTTGTACCAATGGCCTTTTTGCTAGGAGGAAAATCACATAAAGTCCATGTGTCATTTTCTATAAGTGCATCATATTCTGATTGCATGGTAGTCATCCAATTTTTTGAATTCTGTGCTTCATCAAAAGACAGAGGTTCCTCAACATCATCTAAGCTAGAAACAGCCAAAGCATAACAATCTGATGCATAAGATGCATGGCTAGAGCCTGAAGGAGTACGACTAGACAAAGGTGCATCCAATTTACTGTCACACAATGTATGCACCAACCATTTTGGCATACCTCTAGCCTGCTCATTTTCAGCCCTTTCCTCATCAAGTACATCATGTATATATGCATCAGTAATAATAGGCTGTTTTGTAACATTTTCAGAAACCCCCATAGGTTGTACATTTGCCTCACTGGAATTTACGTTCGTATTTCCACCACTGAAAAGAGGCAACAAAGTGTCATAAATGTCTTGTGAGCTAACATTATTGTCTCTAGTACATGACAGCAAGGGTTGAACAGAATCTTCCACAAACACTACATTCCATGAAACGAGAATATGCTTTGTTTGCGGCCTTATCATCCAGTTTTTTGCGATGTGTTTGTGGCACCAAAGCATATGCCAAACAGCCAAAACCACGCATGTGCTCATTAGAAGGCTTTCTATCATGCCATGCTTCATATGGAGTAATAGACTGCAAAGCTTTCATAGGATACCTGTTTAGTATATAAGTGGCACACATGATGGCCTCAAGCCAAAAAGAATGCGGCAAAGCTTGACTTTTGACCATACATCGTGCCATTTCCGTAAGTGACCTGTTTTTCCTCTCAGCAACACCATTTTGCTGAGGTATATAAGGAACTTTACATTGGTGTTTTATCCCATGACTAGACAAAAATGCATTAAATTCATGAGACATATACTCCCTCCCTCGATCGGAATAGAGGATGCCCATACTACATTTTGAGACATTTTCAGCCATAGCCAAAAATTGTTTGAAGCACATAAAAACTTTGGACTTCTCTTTAAGCAGAAATACCCATGCATGCCTGGAGTAATCATCAATGAAAGTCACAAAGTAAAGGTAATTGCCCAAGGACGGAGTTTGTATGGGCCCACAAACGTCACTATGCACAAGCTGCAACTTGCATGTGGCCCTAATTGAACCATCCTTTGGAAACTTTGAACGCTGCATCTTACCCAAAATATAGCCTTCACAAACATGTTTGACAAGTGCTTCAAGAGGCAGCAAAGAAGCAACCATATCAGATTTTTGCAAATGCAGCAAACTGGCAAAATTCAGATGACCAAAACGTGCATGCCAAAGTTTTGCATCTGAAATAGCCCTTGAATCTGCAGTTGCATTTGTAAAATTTTATCCACACTTGTCATACAAAGTGAGCTTACACAGCCCACGACACAAAAGCCCAAACGCAACAATTTCATCACCAAAACTGAGATCATGAACTGTACATCTCTCATCCACAAGTTTGACTACAAGTCCAAGTCTAGCAAGTGTAGATATAGACAAAAGATTCTTCTGGATCCCAGGTACATAAAGTGCATCAAGAAGTGTGAAAGAATTTCCATTTGCAGTAGTAAGCACAATCTTCCCAACTCCTTGAACCGGATAAGAGGCATTATTGGCACAAGTGACCGAATTCCCATGACGGACAGACTTGAGAGAGGTGAACAATTCACGATGTGAGGTAATGTGCTTTGTAACACCACTGTCAAAATACTACACATGTGAATTTGCAGCAACTGACATGCATGCATCATGGACAATAGGATTGTAAGTGCACTCTACACTAAAAGCCCATTTTGCATCAACATCAGCATCACAGTCTCCTTTCACAGAAGACTCAACAATGGCTGCATTTTTAGTGGAACGAGCATTTTTCAGTGGAACCACCCTTTTTCTTCTTAGCCTCTTTGGCCTTCAACTTAGGGAACTGCTTGATCAAGTGATCATTAGCTTTACAATAATGGAAATGCATCTTCTTTTCCCTTATCACCAGAATTTCCAGACGAATTGCTGCCAGCAGAAGCATTAGGAAAAATTTTTTTGCCACTCACAGCAGAACCATAAGAAGTGGCTTCATTGCTGTTACCACCCTTTCTTTGAGAAGGAAAAAAATCCCGTTCAACTGCACGCTACCTAGTCCTATTTGTTTTTGGAAGATGACTCTTGCAATAGCAATGTGCATAATGCATCAAACAATTTTAGCTCTTTACGTAGCAAAGCAATTTTAGCCTCATTGCGACTTGCATAAAGACTAGCCAAAATATCCAAAGCTTGTTTTGCAGATTTTGCTGAACGAATGTGAGGAACAATGGTGCACTTCACAGACAACACAATCAATGCATGAGTGTGTGAATCCTTTACATCCCAACGAGATTGTTCTGCCATAGGCAAAACAACTCTAATAGCAGCAATCCTTGCAGCAAGACCTGCCACATCCTCAACATCGCCTACATCCTCAGAACCAAGACGTACATCAATGCCTTGCACAATATTCTAGACGCCCTTTGACACAAGGACATGTTGCATCATGTAAGCCCACATAGGTAATTGTCCCCATCCAATCTATCCTCAGTAGCAAACATCTTGAACACGTCTGTGTTGTTGTCAGCCATGGTAAACGCGGCACCGGATGTGAAAACTGCCCAAAAAGAGGAGAAACAAAGTGGAAACAACATGTGCTATATAGCACAAACCATATAAAACTGTAAGGCACCTGTTATGCAAAAAACGGCACTGACAAAAATTCTACACAAAATGACAAAATAGCTTGTGCAGTATTGCCTATAGTGGAAACGGAGGCCAAAATGAGCCCGAATCAGAAATCTGAGCAGACTAGCCTCAACGAGCTTTCCCAAAAATTTTGTCGACCTATGAACACTTGCCAAAGCTCACTCAAATCGAAGAAAATGAGCAGGCATGTGCTGGAGTTGCTGGCGACTAAGCCCGGGAGGATGCATACTGCTTTGATACCAATTTTTGGAATTAGGGTTGCAAGGAAATGCACACAGCTTGGAGAAGATGAAGGAAGCTCAAGGCACACAATAGAGAGTGTGTTACTTAGTGTACAATGGAAATATCGATAGCCCTAGAGTGATGGGCGTATATACGATGCATGGGGGAAGTTTGAGGTCTCCTTTTTTCCTTTTAATGTTTAGAGAGAGAGAGAGAGAGAGAGAGAGAAGAATAAGAAGAAGAAGAAGGAGAAGAGAGTTTTAGCGTCGTAGGAAACTATCCCAAGAGAGGAGGGCTTCAATTACAAAATCTTCTTTTTAGAAATTGCTTTTGATTTTCTAAAACGAATTTTCTTTTAGAGCCACAATCTGAGGTAACTTTCAAGTACATGGTCCTTTTACCTCAAGAAGTTCTCTTTCGTTTATCCACCACAAGATTTTTTGAATCTTCTCACGACCTTCTTTTTCCTCCTTTTTCCACCCTCTCTTCATCTTACCATCTCCTTCTCCATGATCTTCCTGTTGCCCTCTCTTCACCTTCATCTGCTCTATATCCTATTCTCCTCAAGCAATGGAAATGCCCAACACATCCATTGAAACCATCACTACTTATGCCACATTAGATATGCACAACCAATGGATCCCAATATCTATAACCAAAGGTAGTTGGATTATAATGAAATAGAGCAAGAGAAGAAAATCCTCATCAAAAAACCCATTCTTGTCATCTTGGAAAAGAAGAGTGAAATACTACCGACTTGTTGGAGCCAAGAAGACAATGAAGGAGGTTTTAATGCAGCATGTTTACATGCACAAGGAGCTTCACCTTAAACTTGAAATCTCAAATCTTCCTTTACACACAACTAACTATAAGTGGTTCTCTTCTTTGTTTAGCTTCCTTTGCACACTAAATTATTTTCTTTGGCTTGTTTGTGGTTCTCTTCTTGTTTATTTTTTGTACATGTTGTTGTACCATGCTCGTTACAAACCTCTATCCCTCAATCGTAGAGGAATGACATCCGATAGAGTGTGTCATAGATATTTTGGATGTTTGGCATGGATCAATTGGTGAAGAGCTTTAAAAAGGGAGAACTTATGGTTCTCTGACAAAAAAAAGGATATTTTTTAATGATCATTTTATGTCCCACCAAAACCTATGAAGGACTGGGCACTGTCACCAAGGTTACAATGCCTAGTTTTAGAAGTAAAGAGTGGAAACTACCAAGATCAGTAATAAGTGAAAGTTATAGGTGCAAGATCTTTTATGAGATCCAAAAATGTTTAAAGACCAACATTGCAAGTAAGCAGAGCATAGCTCTAGTATTTATGCACATCATTGTATTTGTGGATTTCTTTGTTTGCAAAGGCAAATGTGAAAGTGTCTAGAACAATAATGTCGATATTAGAATTTGTGGATGAAGGCTGGGATAAAACAATAGTGAATGGGTTCCTTTGTAAAGTGCAATCTCACTCCATTACCTATAAATACATGATCTATATCCAAAACTTCATTATTTTATTTTTTTATAGCCAATGTAAATATTAGAATTTGTGGATGAAGGTTGGGATCAAAAAATAGTGAATGGGTTCCTTTGTAAAGTGCAATCTGGATCCATTACCTATAAATACATGATCTATATTTAAAACTTCATATATAAAAAAAGTCAATAGCATGGGGGGGGGGGGGGGGGGGGGGGGGGGGATGATGATGAGGGGGGAACAATGCACACTTGCCAACATTGAAGACAAGAACCAAGTGCACATTGGACCTATATATTTACCTATAGTATTTCTTTTTTAGATAACTGAAAATAAGTATGTAGATAATTCTTTCTTATTTCTACCATTCTTTGTGTGAGATGTATTCTTACTTTTCCTATTTTTTAATATGGATTGAAGGTCCCGAGGAGAATTGAGAAGAAATGTCTATTCCAAGAAGTGTCAGAAGGGATAGTACATCTTCTTCCAAGCTAAAGCTTGCTCCCTATGAAAATTGTACAATTGTAATAGACTCACATTTTGTACAATATTCCATATCAATGACAAATGTTGGTCGTCTCATCTTTTTGGTTTCCTTTTCCATTTGATTGGTTCAGGTGTCTCATCTTATTAGTTTTTATTTTAATTTTCTTGGTGGAAATGTCTTGTTTGATGCCATCAATATTGTATGTTCAAAAAAATAAGGTGCAGTCCAACCTTCACAACACTATAAATAGGCCAACCTGGTTTAAGTTTGTCACCCTTACAATGAGCAATAGGTCAAGAGATATAGGTAAGGATTCTAACTCCTCTTCCTCACTTCCTATGAGAAAGAATGTGAGAGATACCCCTCTCCATATGTTTATGCAAAAAATATACAATTTACACTTTTATACATTTCAATATACATCAGAGTTGCAGAAGCGTTTGCATAGGGGAGTATTTTTCAATGCTCGACCTAGCATGGAGTTTAGGCTATGAAATGGATTGCATCCAGAAGTACCTAGCAACTAGTGCTCCCTCTTAATGGGTGATATGAGTGAAAGCGTAAAGGAAAATAACAATGTGGAGGGTGAATGTAAGTGTATACCACATTGCACAAATAAATAAATAAATATATATACATATATCCCGAGGGATTCACCATGGAAAACTTATCGCACCATGTAAGTGCAGGGGAGGTTTTTTTTTTACAAGTTACATAAGCGTATAATTAAGTTAGGGGAAGGCTCCCCAATAATTTATCTCCCAAGCTTAAAAAGAGGGGGGGGGGGGGGGGGGGGGGAGGGGAAACCTAGCCCGGGTTGATTACTTGTAATAATTGGTCACCGGTGTGCACTAGAACTCAGATAGATTTTGGGGAAGTTTTTACTTGGTGAGCCTAAGGTGCTTTTCTTGCAGGAAGCCAAGCCGTTAAGCCACTTGGCTCAATCTCAACCCTCGATTGGGGCTAGCGTTTTTGATCGCCTATGTTGAAAAGCAGCAGCACGTCGCCTACAAAAAGTAGCCCATAACTGCAAAAGGTCTGGCTTTGGCTCCTCCATCTATGCCATACAAGGAGACGAGCGCAGGTATGATCCTTCTGTCATAGTCAGATTAAGAGGCGGGGGGGCTCATCATGATGAGCAGCTGGCGGTGGACGAGCGGGTGCAGTGGAGGCACTTGCTGGAGGACATGCTGCTGAGGGTTCTAACGCTTCATACCGTGTGCAAGTCATGAGACCTAGGTCTTGGTGCTCCTGCACCATGCCCCAAAATGGTGGGTCAACAATGTCAATAGGAGTACTTGTATTTGATGGAAGTGGAGCAGCCTTCCTCGTGGTGCTTCTATAGTGTAGGTAGCAATGCATGGGCAGCACCAGAGGCCTTATGGTCCACTACTCTAGAGACGAACGCTTTTTATGGTTTTCACCCTCTCACCAAGGCCACCAAGTATGTTTGCTGCCCATATTTGAACAACGATCTTGATCCCAGAGACTATTGGCATGAGCGAGAGATGACAATGCTGGTGGATTCCTCATCTGGCGTCTACCACCTCGTTGTCACGACTCGCTTTATCAAAGCTTACCTGGAAGTATTCGATTCCAGGACCTAAAACTGGAAGGCTTGCAACTCACATTTCCTTGTGCAACTAGAAGGCTTGCAACTCACATTCCCTTGTGAGACAGGGCAACATTTCAAAACCACAACAACTTCACATCATCACTATGTATTGATAACGACATGTTTGTGTTGAATGGGAGTCATATCCAAGCTTCGCTCCAGACCAAAGCTTGTTCAATTGTGCTGCCATATTGTCCCCGATAATCTAATTTGCATCAGTATTGGTGTGGACTGCAGAGACTTGGATGTGCATGTCAAAAAGTTTTGAGCATGTAATGTGGATCGCGGATCTTGGACTAAATATGTGCCCTAGGCTTTGTGTTGCCACTTAGAGAAGCAACTCTATGGTTTGTTAACTAGTGCAGATAAGCTCCTAGTTTGGTTTGTGGACAAGTTTTCAATAGCTCATTGCATCACAACAATTGGGATGTAAACACTCTTTACACTCAGAGGAGCAGCAATGTGGCTTGCTGACCAGTGCAGATGAGCTCCTCTCTCTCTCTCTCCTCTCTCTTTCTCTCATGCAAAAATGAAATGGAATCACTGCTTATTTGATGTTGTAGTATCTACAGACTCACGTCTGTATATTATCTCAAAAGTTTCCATAAGAAATAGGTCAACCATGCCGTCATGAGCGCCTAGAGTGACAGAGGCTCTCTCTTTACCGACGACAGCTCATGAAGCGGCTCACTTGCAATCAATCAGTGTCGTTGGCTTCATCAAAATCTACCAGCAGAATACTAATTACACAGAGTAAGCTCTAATTACGTGAGCTTAGCAAGCTTCATTAATAACTATGATAAATCTAGCTATTGAAGCAGCTTGATTGCAGCAACTTTATATTTCTCTAGTAAGAAAAGTAGCAAGACAATCACACATGTGCAGCTATAGGTAAAAGTGCTTCTGAATAAACATACAAAGGATGACCTCAAAGCCCTTATTGAATGATTGCTCAGAATATATTGCAAAGATATAGGTCATTGTCTCCTCGAAACCGCCATAATGCTGATCGGCACTACCGTGATCTAGAGTAAACTCTACACCGTCTATAACATACAACATAAAGTTATCATGCCTCTTTAGGTTTAATCTATCTCCCATATCATTTGTATTTGTATCAACGTGTGTTTTGTGTCTGGACAAAGAGGATATATATTCACATCAGTGGGACGTTTTGATTGCACAAGCTGTACAACTCTAGCTTGACAACATTGCAAGGTACATTATTTGCATCCAATTCCCCATGCCTATGCGTTTGCTTGGTGCAACACATAAATGCTACGGGGCAGGGCATGGCTTCTGTTTATTATAATATTTGGAAATGATATGTAGCAGGTCCCCATGCCTAATTCTGATCAAGATTCACACCAATTCTTTTCCACGCAGTTTGCACGTGTAGCACCAAGCCGGGCAGAACCAAAAAAGAGTACCAGAGACCTTTCAAACCTTGCTTATATTTTGCAGATCATCAAGCTGGAAGGTACCTCGGATGCTTGCCAACGTGATAAGCACTCTCAAAGATTAGATATTTCATGCGGGCAACCCATGGCAGAGGTCTGTTCTAGTGCTACTGAAACAAAAGATATCAGATTCAAATTGATGATTAGTTGGACTAATCTGAAGTCAAATAACCAAAACTCATTGCCTTCGCAAGCCCGTTCAAATTTTTTTTTTGTTGATGCTATGAAACTATTGGTAATGCAGACGGTAGAAGCTCCTATCCTAATCGACCGTGAAGAAAATGTCAATGTTGTTGTCGTTGGACCCTACAGAAATGTTGAAGGAGTTGTAGCATTCATGGGTTCTTCTGCTGTGCTTCTATTGAAAGATCACAACTCCCCCTTCACTGTCGTATGTCAAGGTGATGCCCGTGCAACGAGAAGGGAAGTGGACAAAGGTGACTGTCATGTTGTTCGCATCTATGGAGGAGAAGCCCACCACCTTGTGAGACAAGGAAATGGTGTGGAGGCATACATGATGATGTCCCCTTGCTCCATCACCACTGCAAATTTTGCATAGGAGACCTACTGAAGGAAACGCTGTCGTTCTCTTGAAGGCTATATTTGTTCTCCAGCCAAAAGCCAGCCAAGCACAATGCTGGTCCCACAGTACGAGGAGGTCTCCTTCTACCACAATAATACACATACATGGAAAAATTAAATACAAGGAGATTTCTAGTCGGGGGCTCGAGGGAAAGGCCTTGTTAATCTTCGCAATGCTTTGGCCGTATGTCAAATCCCCTAGAAGGTGTATGGCACTGCCTTGGTTGACATGTATGCCCGAAATGTACTCTCTTGAAAT